>NC_092343.1:210397500-210732812 GCF_046630445.1 Rutidosis leptorrhynchoides
AGTTGGTATCGTAGCGGTGGTCTTAGCGAACCAGGTCTTGCATTAGTGTGTCTAACTAATAGTTGTTAGGATGCATTAGTGAGTCTGGACTTCGACCTTAGTTGCATGTCAAAAGTTTTGCTTATCATTTCTTGTCAGAAATCACCTACTTATCATTCCTAGTCTAGACACGTCTTACTGTATTGATTGCATGAATAGTGTATAGACAAATTTATATCTTAACATATCTATTACTGTAAACTTTTCTTGACATCTTCCAAAGATTCCTCCGTAATTTATGGGATTTTGGTATTATATATACATATGTAAATTATGTATACCAATCTAAGTTCTATAATCTATCTCTTATCAAAAAAATTCATTTCCCTGACGATACAAGATGGATGCCGCAACCAGTTCAAGTTCCTCGTATTCCGATATGGATTTCCATGCGAGATCCGAAAGTAGTGTAACCGGAATGGATCAACTAATCAGCCATCACCTATTCTGGATGAATTGGGGATGGGTTCGTAGTCTACTTAATCATTGGAGACTAGAAGAAGGTGATCCCTTTCACCCACCACATTTCCCTCTTGACGAAGAACCTGAAGCACTTACCAGCGAACCTGTCCGAAACACCATTTTCTCTCTCATTTCCAGAGTATCTCATCACGATTATATACTATCTCAAATTCTAAATCTTATTCATCCACTCGTCCAAACCACCGATCATCCCTGTGTAATAGAAGAAGTCAACGAGCTTCGCGCTTGGGTAGTGGCTTTGGAGAATATGATGCAAAGGTTACAAGCACCAGCAGCATCATCGGCATCAACAATACCACCATCATCAACACCAACAGTACCATTACCACCACCAAAAACATCCACATCCCATGCTTCAACATCACAAACTGTCCCACGAGGATCAACGTCATACGCACCATAGATACCAAGGAGTACCAACAACAATAACCGATGAAGTATTGATTCATAAATTCATTGGAGAAACATTCTGCGGTGATTATGTAATCTCTAAAGTCTTAGGGATTATCTATTCTAGCTTTAACTATAAATCAGATGAGTGAACCGAAATGATAGAAGGAAGAGTAGAAACCCTGACAAGAATAGTGCATGATTTACAAGCTAGACTTGTTATACAAACACCACCAGAAGTACCACCAGCATCACCGTCAGCATCACCAGCACTAGCAGTAATGTCAGCATCGCCAGCACCGGCAACGCCTGCAACACCACAAACTCCATAACCACATCAAATATCGACACCACCATCATCAACAGATATATTGTATCAATGAGTTATGAAATATTAACCCACGTCCTCTGAAGAATTTATATATATATTTTACATATATGAGTTTTGAAACCACAATAGATCTTTTCGTACTAAGCTATTACGTATGAATTTTAACTAGTAATTATTACTTGGTTAATTTATATTACTAATATGCTATGATGTACATTCTTCGTTAATGACTTAACAATTGTTAACTATAATATATACTTCAACTCAATGAAATCCATTTCATAATAAATCAAGTGTACTATTCGAATACATGTTTGATTTTACACTTTCATTTTTGATGTAATCGAACCCTTCTGGAAAACATCATTTGTACCTTGCGAAATTCACAAGAATTCCACGCACATTAACATCATTCACTGAAGAAATGTCAATAAGAATAAATAATGAAGTATTGACTACATTAGTGAGATACTCCACAAAGGTTATATAATCTCTAATGTTTTAGACTATTCTATTCTAGTTTCAGTCGAAAATCAAATGAGTTTAATACTATATTAACTCATTAAATCTGTATTACATCTGAAGAAAATACACATATATTTTCATAAAGACTGTAATAAAATATATATTTTCATAAAGACTGTAATAAAATTCCCTTGCAAAAAATATTACTTGTGAAATTTTTTTAACGGGTAGGTAATACCCGAGAAATATTTAAATTCACAATTAATATGTTACACTGTACATTCTTCGATTTTGATTAAAAAAAATTGTAAACTATACTCATTACATTTACAGCGATACACAATCATTTTCATACAAATTCAGTTACATATTCTGGTTTTGATAGAACAGAATCCAAGTCAAAACTTTAACCGGTGACACCACTCTTGGATTCTTACATCTTTCAAAGCCATACTTTTAATTCAAAACTGTGCTAGAACATCACATTTATTCATAACATTCAGAAAGATATTAGAATCATTCAAGATTCACGACGATTTCATCATTTGGATATTGACAATGACAATCTGCATTTAAACCCTTCAAAATTCCTGAAGACACCTCAAATAATGAACAATCGAGAAGAGGAACCAACCACACGTTATCTATGAAAAGAAAGAATTAGCCATAATAGTCATGCACCTGAAGAACACTCAGAACCTAAGTAAAAGTTTAACACGTATCTGTGTCAGACCCTTTGGCATTGAAAATAACTTTGCAATCCCTTTCCAAAATAGCCAATTTTGTCACACCTCCAACAAATCAACTTTGACTTTTTATTCAATTTAACCTTATTGTAACCTTGATATATACGTTTGCCCTTTTCGTCATCGTTACCGGGGAACCTTTTATATCCCACCACATTAGCAGTAAACTTACCAGCAACTTCATTACTCATTGGATTAAGTCTCTCCGAAAAACCATTATAATTGTTCATTAAAACCCTATCATATATTCATCCGCATCTTGTAACGAGAATTGCCATACCAATTACCGAGAATCAGCAATCAGTATTTTGAATCTCACAGCGTTTCTACATCAACAGTTATATGTATACATATAACATTTATCTCTTAGAATTATGATTTTCCATTCTGAAATTCTGAAAAGCACCCAGTCTACGAATCAATACTCGGAATGTTGAAAAAGCTGAATGAAGCAGCCAAAACTGTAAACGACCTTAACAGTTAAAAGTTTGATGATAAAGAATGGTAAGTTGGAAAAACTCAAAGGAAAATTTGGTACTGAAAAACGGATTGAGAAAACCATGAAGGAGGCTGTGGACAAATCACCAAGACTAAATCTTCCTTCAAAGAATGCAAATGATTCAGTGTCTGCTGAAATCTGTAGTGAATACTTTGCTCCTTACTCTAGACCCTTGCGGACAAATTCCTTCATCATCCTCTGATCTTAGATATTTTAAAAATTCTAAAATATCATCGTATCTTTTATTATAGTTATCCTTGATATTTTTGAAGATATCTTCATAACTATTCTTATCTGAAATTATTTATTTCTTCACGCTATCTGCGTTACATCATAAAGGAAACTGTTTTAGTTTCTAAATTCTGGAAAAATTGAATTTAAAATATGAATGTTTTTGAAGTAGTGTTGGGAATTGAAGCATGATTTAGTATACTATAATGACACTTGATCAACATGATTATATTACAGTAAGTCATGCTGAGTTTCTAATGAAACATGATGATTCACAGACCATAATGTTATCATGTGCCATGTTACACGACTCTTACATTCTACTTAATCTCTAGACATATTAAGAACATATTTTCTTGATAGTTCTATCTTTATCAGTGACTTCTGGTAATTTAACCAATCAATATCGTGTTATTACAATTTCTTTCTTAGAACATTAGTTATGTTCATTCAAAACTCCACCTACGAATTCTGGACCATTACTCACTTTACTTAAAGGCGAGAAGAGAAAACAGAAGCATGGAACTCCGAAATATAAGAGAAAATATAAAGCCAACAACAACACAGAAATTACAAACCGTGTATATCGATGCTTATAGCAATATAAAGATACGGGAGAACTAAAAACACTATAAACTTAAGAGCATAGTAGACGTAAAGAGATTCTTTCGGCGGCAGATGAAAGAGAAGAATGACATATATGAAAGTTAGGAGTATATCAAGAATGAGAACTGGATGGAACATATTGACGAATGTTTTGGAAGTATGAATTAAAGAAGAAAGTATAGAAGATGGGAGATGTGAAAATAAAGAAACGAAGGAGGTAGATTTATAGTAAAATATCAGACAGAGAAATCGAGACAGATTATCGCATTAAATCAAAGAGGATCATAATTTCTTTAATCGACGAAGAATCAAATCTTATTACGAAAGATTTCCTTTAAATCCCTTGAATTCCGGAGATCAACCGCGATAATGTCAAAAGATAAGACGAATTCCTATTTTCTTCATTTCACTCTTTTCCAATAACTTCACTCGTACTCTTAACATAATCAAATTGTTTTATCAATACTACTCACTGATGATAAAACACTAATTTTCAACTCTTATGAGTCATGAAAACATACTTATTGTCAGCCATGACGATCCCAATCAAATTTCGGGACGAAATTTCTTTAACGGGTAGGTACTGTGACGACCCAGAAATTTTCGACCAAATTTAAACTTAATCTTATTATGTTTCTAACACGATAAGCAAAGTCTGTAATGTTAAGTCTCGAAAATTTTAGAACTATGTTCATATATTCAATTACCCTTTGACTGTGCTCGACGATTCACGAACATTTATGTGTATATAGACATGTATATATATAATATATAGTTATATTAATTAAAAACGTTATCAAAGTATTAGATGTATAATACTTTACGTAAACGTATTTGTTTCAATATATATTTAATATAATTATCGACGGAAGTATATGATAATATCAAATAATTGAATTATCAGATACATTGTGATAGGATTACGGGTCTCTGTTGTGAGGTCAATTATGTTTTAAGAAATCTTTCCCTTTTAACAATATTCGAAATAAATGGTAAATTGATTTGCATGTTCGAACAAAGTGTCAATTAACGAGAACTAGACAAAAGATAGTGGAGATTCCTAATTAATTTTCAATACATGCTTTACAATGATTTTCTCGTGTCCCTTGTTAAATGAATTATTTAGTTTTCATAATATTAAAAACATTATTGATATAATAACTTCTATTACTTAAAAGATTTTGATTTATATAAAACAAACTTTGAAATATAATTAGTTTTGAAAAACTAAATATTATATTATTAAAATATTTCAAATTCATATTTTGAAATGAAAAAATATATAAAATATGATAAAATATAATATTAACTTTGTTATAAAACATTTTGTTCTAAAATAATACTATATATATATATATATATATATATATATATATATATATATATATATATATATATATATATATATATATATATATATATATATATATATATAACGAGGCGACGATTTAAGAACGCAAATGACCAAAACGCTCGAACGTTCAAGTTACACTTTGAGCGATATAGTTTATTGATGATTTGAGTCTAATTGTTGATAAAGATACACGTCACGAAACGTAAAGTACTAGTTTTCTAAGCGTACGAAAGGACGTTCGAAAAACCGAAACCGGGACTTAAGTCGAGCGTAGTCTTCGGAACAAAAATTACAAGTCAACCATACACGAGAATATAATATAATATATATATAATTATATAAATTAAATATATATTATTATATATTAAAAACTGTCGGCAGCCCACGAGATAATCAATTATGAGCTGGGACCAGCAGGCTCGCGATCGCGGAGCCAGGAGGCTTACGATCTTCGTGATCGCGGAGAGTCAAAATCCAGATTTGGCCTATAAAAGCTCAATTGATTCTGGTCGCAGTTCATATTCCTATCTCTCTCTCGATACACACACACACATACACACACACATACATATATATATATATATATATATATATATATATATATATATATATATATATATATATATATATATATATATATATATTAATCTTAATATTATTATTAGTAGTATTAGTATTAGTATATACATAAAATACTATGACGGAGTGCTGTTCGAGTGATCTCAAACGGATTTAAACTTTGTAATTTATGGGTTATAGCTAAGGAGGTTATGGGTATGATGATATTAGCGAGGCGATGATGATGAGACTAGGATGGTATAACTCTCGTCACTTTTATTATTATTATTATTATTATTATTATTATTATTATTATTATTATTATGATTATGTAATTGTGAAATAGAAAATGTCTAAAAGCTATTAATTCAGATGATTATGAGATAATGAATATAAGTATAGAATTTAGTTATGATGCTGTTAATGTTATAGCTTAGATAAAATTATCACTTTTATCATTATTAGAATTATCATTAATTTTAGTAATACTATTAAAAATGATTATTATAATTATTATCATTAATATTATTACTAAAATTATTGTTATTATTAAAAATTAACATTCTTATAAAAACTATTATTTTATTATATTTTTATCATCATTATTATTATTAAAAGTAGCATTAATATTAAAATTATCACTCTTATTAAAATTATCATTTTTAATAGAAATATCATTTTTATTATAAAATATTATTATTATCATATTAGGATTATTATTATTAAAAATTATCATTTTTGTTAGAATTATAATTTTTATAAAATATTATTATTACTATCATTATTATGATAATTAATATTATTTTTACTAATATTGAAAATTATTATTATCATTATTATTAAGGCATCATAATTATCAATTATCATTTAAAATTTATCACTTTTAATAAAACTATCATTCTATTAAGAATTATTATTTTTCATTATTAAAAATTATCAAAATTATTATTTATCATTAGCAAATATAATTATGGTTATCATTTATATCATTAGTATTATTATTATTACTAAAATGATTGATATTATTATTTTTACAAAAAAACACAACGTTTGTTCATTATTATTATTATTAAAATTACTTTATAAATATTTGATACAAAGATATATTTACTACAAGTAATACAATTATATTTTAATAATTCATAACACTATATATTTTTTTTCATTAAAATGTTATTAAATAAACTTTATATAAATTATATTACTTACTATATAAAAATATACATTTTTATAACTAATATATTATATTGAATTATAAATAAAGGATTAAACTATTTAAAAATAGGTATTTATTACATTTATATTAATAAATGTAATTTTGAACATATATATATTAACTATTTAAAATATATAGAATAAATATAACTTATTATTAATATAACATATAAGTTGTTAATGCAAAAGTTATAGTATTATATATATATATATATATATATATATATATATATATATATATATATATATATATATATATATATATATATATATATATATATATATATATATACTTGTTTATTATGGGTGTTAATATATAAACTTGTTATATGTTTTAATATATATGTAACTAATATATGTTCGTGAATCCGAGGCCAACCTTGCACTTGTTCAGTGCCGTCATATGCATGTTTACTAGAAATATTGTATCGTGATTTTCATTTGTTCCCTTTTTAAATTCTTTTGCAATATATATTTTTGGGATTGAGAATACATGCGCTGATTTTATAAATGTTTGACGAAATAGACACAAGTACTTACAACTACATTCTATGGTTGGATTATTAAACCGAATACCACCTTTTTTAGTCTGGTAATCTAAGAATTAGGGAACAGAAACACTAATTGACGCGAATCATAAAGATAGATCTATTGGGCCTAACAAATCCCATCCGGGTTACAGATGCTTTAGTACTTTGATTTATCATATCCGATGAGAGTCTCGGAATGATGGGGATATTCTAGATGCATTTTTTTTATATCGGTTACCAGGTGTTCACCATATGAATGATTTTTATACACAGGTTATGTGTATCATGTTTTGTACACGGGTTACGTGTGCGGTTAAATATTTAAAATCTTGTGGTCTATTAAAATGATGGAAATGAATGTTTATGATAAACTAATGAACTCACCAACCTTTTGGTTGACATTTTTAAGCATGTTTATTCTCAGGTATGAAAGAAATCTTTCGCTGTGCATTTGCTCATTTTAAAGATATTACTTGGAGTCATTCATGCCATATTTCAAAAGACGTTGCATTCAAATCATTTGAGTTCAAAAAGATTATTGATAGATGAATGACAGATTAGTCAAATATATTTGGGAAACATGATAATATCTTTGGTAAGCATATTTATAAACTTTCGTTGATAAAAAAGTTGTCTTTTAAAAAGAATGCAATGTTTGTAAAATGTATCATATAGAGGTCAGAACCTCACAATGAAATCAACTAATGTGAATCGTTTATAATCGATATGAATGGGGTATTTCATGGGTTATAATCCAAACTTGAATTACTAGTCTGTATGGGTTCCTAAGTTAACGACTAAGAAAGTAGTAAACCAACCAAGAAATCTGCTAGTCGACATAAGAAGTCATCACATGTTTTTCAATTTTCTTCTGTGAACAAAACATCTACTTAGAATAAGTTGTATAACAACCCTCACTTTTCTCTTCTGAATTTACCAAATTTCCCTTAAGGTTTCAATGTCATACTCTGTGTATTAGCATTAGGGTTGTTATCCAGATAAAATAAATAAAGTAATTAATACTAAAACCCTGATATTATTTAAAACTCTAAACCTAACCATATGCATTATATGTTAAACCCTAATACCATTTAATATTTAGTATTAAACCCTAACCCTAATACTAAATTAATAATATAAACTATATGTAATAATATTAAATGGTGACATTTATAAAATTAAAAACTAATTAGAACCAAATTTAAAAGTTAATAAGTTAGGGACTAATAATTAAATAAAATGTAATTTAAATAAATGTAACGTTAATATAATAAAAAAAATTATAAATAAATAAGTAAATGCCGGTTTAAAAAATATATATATATATATATATAAACATAAATTACAAACAAATCGGCTAGTTGTAAAAAAATAGGAAATTAACTTGATCAAAACAACTAATCCTAGCCTAACTCTAATTACGTGCATTCTAATCTAAATCCAAGTCCTTGATCACCAAGTTTCCCTAGAATCCTAACATGATCACAAGTCTTGTTAAACATCTATAAAAAGGCATCATGTTTTCTCTTATTTGGTATCACAAATAAACTCACCAAAAACCCTCTCCTTTGTGCTTATATTCGGAAGCCTTTTTATCATCATCACCATCCTTTTTGATGACCAAAACAGCCTTCTAAACCATCACCTGCATCGACTCACAACACCCCACAAAACAGCCCCTATTTCGCCACTTTTGTGCAGTCCAAAAATAGCTGCTAGCTCCTGTTTTCTGCTACCTTGCTCGAGCCACAACAGCTGCTAATTTCAGCTGTAAAAGTCACCACTCAACAGCCCTTTTACCTCCTGTTATTCAGCTAAAAAACCGCCACCCAAACAGCTTGTTGTCGCCATCATTTTCAGTCCAATAGCCGCACAAAAATCGCCCCTGAACAGCAGTTTTTTGCTGCTATTTTCGCCCCAAAATGGACTGCCCAGCTGCAATCCTAAACCGCCACCAAAACACCCTTCTGTTCCGCTGTTTTCCGCTGTGATTCGCCATCTAAAACAGCCCTTAAAGCCGTCTATTTTACTGTTAACTTTCAGCTGTTCCTGCGCAATAAAAACGGTCCAAAGGTTACTCGTTTTGCCACTTTTGTTGCGTGTTCTGCTGCTGCCTTACCAATCGATAGTCACCATCATTATCTACCGTTTTTATTGATCTATAAAATACACTTGAGGTATCCCTAAATTCCTAAGTTCATAATACTTTTATTTTGCTTCTTTATAAATTGTAATATTGACTTGAAGATGATAATGAATTTGTTAAAGATAATAAATATGAATGGGGTTGTTAATGAGCTTATGAATATGGTTATTGAAATAAAATATTCATTAATAATATGATTAATGAAAATGTTAAAAGACTATGAATATGAATAATTATTATGATTTAAGTTTATGATTATGGTTAAAAGAGATTTGGATAATGTTTATGATTAAAGAGATTAAGTTATTGAATGTGACTAATAAGATTAAGTTAAAAGAATGATTATGATTAAGATTAAAAGTATGATAATGATTTTATAAAGTAAAAAGGCATAAAGAAAGATTAGGATTATTAGTAATAAGATTAAGATTTGTCAAATTAAAAGTATTATGAATAAGATTAAAAGTATTATGATCATGATCTTAGTATATGATGTTGAATGATAATGGTTAAAGGTTTACAAATAAGATGAATAAGGTTAAAAGTTATGAAATTAGATTATGGTTATGATAGTAAGGAATGCATGATGAATTATAAGTATATTGACTAAGTTAATAAGAATGTTAAAAAGTTATGATTTTACGTGATAATGATAAATGTTATTAGGTTAAGTTTATGATAAACAAAGTTTTGATTGTATGATTAGTAATTTATAAATATATACGTGCATGCATGCATGCATACGTATATGTGTACATGTATACATTGTGGATGTATGTGTATGTGTATATGTAAATATATACATACGTGTATATGCATGTGTATATATGTATGTACATGTACGTGTGTATGTATGTATGAATGCGTATTAAGTGTTAAATAAGGTTAGTAAACATAATAATAAAAGTAATAAGTGTGTATATATATATATATATATATATATATCATCTTACACTTATATATATGTAACACCTACACCTAATATGTATATACCACATAGTTATGAACACATACATTATAATAATAATAAAGAATATAATATATATATATATATATATATATATATATATATATATATATATATATATATATATATATATATATATATCACATAGGTATAATTATATATGTATCATATAATGATAAGTTTACATAATAGTTGAATAATTAAAGACTAATAATACTATTATTAGTATAACTTATACACTTAACTATATAGTACCTCTTAATTACACTAAGTATATTATCACTTATATATATAACTAATAAGTATATTAATAACTTGTTAAGTGTATACACTATTAACGTGAAGGTTATAATTAAAGATAGCGTACAAAGACTACAAACATCATCGCTACTTGTGGCCTAGGGTGATCCTTGGTACCATTATGGGACGCTTGTGGATCTCGAATGCCAAGACTTAGATTCTGGTCAAGGGATCCTGGGCCGCTTAGTTACAATAGATCATTCGAGTGACTTGTATGGTAGCAACGAAGTTTGGGCGAGATTGTACAACATCTTTGCTAAGAATTATAACCCGAACTTCTTAAATTAGAAGCTTACTATAAGTGGAAGCTTTCCATAAATAGTAGGTTTCCAAATATAGAAACTTTTAAAAAATAGGAACTTTTCTCGAAAACCGTCACTGTTAATATAGTTTGCTATATTAATAAACAAACTTTATGTCTATTAGATTAACTAATTAAAGGTTATATCTCTAGGTTGAGATCTTCGTTTACATACTCCGTTCATACAACTTGCGTGGAATTACTTACTTGCTACTAAGGTGAACTTCATAGCTCCACTTTTTAACTGTTTCTATTATTTATTTTGAACTTTTAGGGTGAGACACATGCTTTCTTTTAAACTGTTTTACAATTAGACGCAAGTACTCAAACTTTAATTTGATTAGTTCAAACTGTACTAACATGCTTTGATTCATGCTAAATCCCTGCCATGATATCGTTAGTTGCTGGAGTTTTGGCAAGCTTAGTTATTATGAATAGCGCTATTGAGAGTGACGTCTTTATCCGGATGACCGCTGGTCAATGGATACATAATAATGATTCAACGACACGAACGTTATGTGTTTAGGGTAACTTATGGTTAGCTTCGATATCATATACCTCAGCACTACTACCGAACTGATTAAACTTTATAACTAAATCGTGTGGTCTAAAACTATATATTATAAACCTATGTTGTTCACTCAACCATTTTGGTTGACACTTTAAGCATGTTTTGTTTCAGGTACTTAGATATTTTGCTTCCGCTGTAGAACTCTGTTGTTACTTAGAAGTCAAGCCAAGCACTGGGACCAGAGTTAACATCCGTGTCAATGACAATTTTGGCAGGGTGTTACAGTTGGTATCAGAGCTCTGGTTATAGGGAACTAGGTTACATTAGTGTGACTAACATGAATAGTTATGATGCATTAGTGAGTCTAGTCTATAACCAAGTTGTTCATTTGCATTGATTATTTGCATTACATTCTAGATTATGTTCATTAAGTTCACCTATATTTGTTATGCCTAGAATTCCTATACCATTCAAATCTTTAGAAAACACTTTGCTATAGGAACTATACTTACACGTATGACTCTTAGAATAAGGGCAATAACTTACTTGAATTCCAACAATAGAATGCCACCATACCTATCTCGTTATGTAATTTAAGAGAGCCAGGCTTGTTATAGAGAACCGGGATTGCATTTTATGTGTGCCTTATGTGTTAGTTAGGTGCCTTAGCAATCTTTAGGACTATAACCTTTCCTGCCTTAGTTTTTAAGCGCTTTCTTTTAATCTTGATAATGCTATTTCATCTTACTCCCTGCTTTTACCTCTGTTGATCTTCTGTATCTTTTCATAAGCATATCAAGCCAAAACCCTATCATCTTGCCTGATCCTGACTCTAAAGGACGGTTAGTATGTGATTGTTATCATATCCATACATATCTTATGACCTGACTTCGCCATTGTGATTCAAAGTATTCTTGACTCACACGAAGGGATGTCACTCATGACTCAACATTCCAACGTCAACTATCTAAGTTTGATCACATATCCTGACCTTGTGGAGTGATATTGAAATGGAAATATGAATTAGTGAAATATAATGATGCACGGCCAACGTGATTATATTACGATAATTCATATAGAAATTCTAATATCATGACATATGGAATAGAAAGTGAATCAAAGAAAAATTTCCAAGCCATTCATTAAAAAAAAATCTCAATGTTATTACATGAAGGGTAATTATCATCTGATTTATAGATATACGAAGAGATCGTTACGATCAAACTATCTATCTCATACCCATGAGTAGATTAACAAATTCTCCTATGCCATAAAAGTTATAAAGATTTGCATTCTTTCTTTCTTAAACAACCTATCTCTTTATCTTTGACGCTTATTTATCACATCCCCACTGGAAAGAAGGATGCCTGTTCTTAAGTGACCTGAAGTGACACCCCCGAAACTTCTTTGAATCATGCCTCCTGTTATCTACAATTACGCTCCTAGTGTAGATTTTCATAAACCTATTAGGAAATCCGTCGAAGATAAGCGACAACCACTAGCAAGATTTTCATTTGAATATTCAAAGGAAGATACTATAAGCACCACATTCACTATCACATTCTCATACTCTACCCTTCATATCTCACTTGTCAGCAACAACTTCACACATGAACATTTTGAATTCCAAGAACATACACCCTAATAATAGTCAACAACCGTATTTTAAAACAATAGATTTCATTACCTCGCAACATTGTTGCTTAAAATAACCCAAAATTTTCAAAATACCTTCACCCGATCTTCGTCGATCTTTTTCCAACTTGTAACCTTCGAAATATGAAAATTCTGTTACCAAAATTTTACACTCACTATTTTACTGTGCGATCCTCTCAAAATTTTATAAAATAAATTTATTTACTTCCATTCGTGCAAATTTTATAAATTGTATATGTTTACATAATAAAGTAAATAAAATTTACCTTTACTTATTTTTTACATAATAAAGTAAATAAAATTTACCTTTACTTATTTTTGACTAGTACATATAAAATTATACTCTTACTTTTACAAATCAATTATTTGAAATATATTTTACTTAAAATAGTACATGTTGTATATAACTCCAGTTTTACTAAGAACTTCGTTTCTTTTTATATTGTCACCTTAAACGACTCAAATTTCTATAAAGTTTTCATTGCTTGTTTATATAAAAATTTTCGTATTATTCTACACCACGTAGTAATCACAATTCCTCTTGCCCTTCGAAACTTACCATTGAGTTCATCATTCAAAACTCTATGTTCTCAGTAACTTTTCCCTTATAAGGTTGACCGTTGAGAAGATTTTACTTCTGATATCTCACGGCTAAACCATAGCAACCTCGTAAAACGTCAATTCTATGATTTAATATCTTTTTGGCACAAGAAAGCATTTCTCATATATTTCCTCACCCGGTGTAAACTATTCTTTGTAGCCAATGATTCATATTTCTTCTCATTAGCACTTAAACTCATAAGCGAATGATAGATCGACTCGCCATCTGTGCGAGAACGTCTTTCTCGTCAAGAGATCACCCCTTTCGTGCGGTTTCCTATCAGAGATATAATTTAAAATCCTCGATATCCTCTATATAGGATATACCTTAAAACGTTTATGGCATTTATTTGGTCACTCTAAACATTTATTCCTTCGTGGGTTGCAACTGGACATTATCCTAGTCAAGTTTCGATCCCTGATTTGACATGTAACTGAAATCATGATCATAAAGTTACGTTCTACAACGATCTATGAAAAACTATTTCCAAGGATAAGTTAGCATGTATTATAATACACTTAACGATATCATTCCTCAAATCACTCATACCATCCTGAGGGCATCTTAGTAATTATGGCATACTTGCATATAAGCCTGATTAGTGACTTCTCAGATGGAATCTCGTTTCGTCTATTCATATTAGATATTTATTGAAAACCAAAGGTATCATGTCTATGGTTACCTTTCGGAATTTGAAGTCGGTAACATATCTAACAAACACAAGCCATGCATCAAATTACATGGCTATGATCTCCAAGTACTGCTCTCTGATTGTCTGCCCTAGTATGGCGACATAAGTGTACAATGGTTTTAAATAAGCTTAGTAATGTTCATTGCATGTTTCAGGTATCTGATTTACTGAAATGCTTGTAACATCACAGCCTCTTTTGAGAAAACCTAGTCAGGTGACACTCATATTATTCCTTTGACATTACCTCCGCATTGATAATAAAATACAATTCATAGAAAAACCTGTAGAAGTTATGGATCGTGTAAATGTTTGAAATAAAGCTCTATTCCTGTTGTTAAGATCTGTTGGAATTCACGAAGAGGCCCCGAGCATACCTGGGAACGTGAAGACCAAATGAAACGGAAATATCCACAACTATTCTCACCTGCTGATGCATTCGAGAAGTCTTCCTGAAACTTCGGGACAAAGTTTAAATTAACGGGGAGGTACTATAACAACCCTCACTTTTCCCTTCTGAATTTACCAAATTGCCCTTAAGGTTTCAATGTCATACTCTGTGTATTAGCATTAGGGTTGTTATCCGGATAAAATAAATAAAGTAATTAATACTAAAACCCTGATATTATTTAAAACCCTAAACCTAACCCTATGCATTAATTGCTAAACCCTAATACCATTTAATATTTAATATTAAACCCTAACCCTAATACTAAATTAATAATATAAACTATATGTAATAATATTAAATGGTGACATTTATAAAATTAAAAACTAATTAGAACTAAATTTAAAAGTTAATAAGTTAGGGACTAATAATTAAATAAAATGTAATTTAAATAAATGTAACTCTAATAAAATAAAAAAAATATAAATAAATAAGTAAATGCCGGTTTAAAAATATATATATATATAAACATAAATTACATACAAATCGGCTAGTTGTAAAAAAATAGGAAATTAACTTGATCAAAACAACTAATCCTAGCCTAACTCGAATTACTTGCATTCTAATCTAAATCCAAGTCCTTGATCACCAAGTTTCCCTAGAATCCTAACATGATCACAAGTCTTGTTAAACATCTATAAAAAGGCATCATGTTTTCTCTTATTTGGCATCACAAATAAACTCACCAAAAACGCTCTCCTTTGTGCTTATATTCGGCAGCCTTTTTATCATCATCACCATCCTTTTTGACGACCAAAACAGCCTTCTAAACCATCACCTGCATCGACTCACAACACCCCATAAAACAGCCCCTATTTCGCCACTTTTGTGCAGTCCAAAAATAGCTGCTAGCTCCTGTTTTCTGCTGCCTTGCTCGAGCCACAACAGCTGCTAATTTCAGCTGTAAACGTCGCCACTCAACAGCCCTTTTACCTCCTGTTATTTAGCTGAAAAACCGCCACCCAAACAGCTTGTTGTTGCCATCATTTTCAGCCCAATATCCGCCCAAAAACCGCCCCTGAACAGCAGCTTTTTGCTGCTATTTTCACCCCAAAACGGACTGCCCAGCTGCAGTCCTAAACCGCCACCAAAACACCCTTCTGTTTCGCTGTTTTCCGCTGTGATTCGCCATCTAAAACAGCCCTTAAAGCCATCTATTTTGCTGCTAACTTTCAGCTGTTCCTGCGCGACAAAAACGGTCCAAAGGTTACTCGTTTTGCCACTTTTGTTGCGTGTTCTGCTGCTGCCTTACCAGTCGATAGTCACCATCATTATCTACTGTTTTTCTTGATCTATAAAACACAGTTAAGGTATCCCTAAATTCCTAAGTTCATAATACTTTTATTTTGCTTCTTTATAAATTGTAATATTGACTTGAAGATGATAATGAATTTGTTAAAGATAATAAATATGAATGGGGTTGTTAATGAGCTTATGAATATGGTTAATGAAATAAAATATTGAGTAATAATATGATTAATGAAAATGCTAAAAGACTATGAATATGAATAATTATTATGATTTAAGTTTATGATTATGGTTAAAAGAGATTTGGATAATGTTTATGATTAAAGAGATTAAGTTATTGAATGTGACTAATAAGATTAAGTTAAAAGAATGATTATGATTAAGATTAAAAGTATGATAATGATTTCATAAAGTTAAAAGGCATAAAGAAATATTAGGATTATTAGTAATAAGATTAATATTTGTCAAATTAAAAGTATTATGAATAAAATTAAAAGTATTATAATCATGATCTTAGTATATGATGTTGAATGATAATGGTTAAAGGTTTACAAATAAGATGAATAAGGTTAAAAGTTATGAAATTAGATTATGGTTATGATAGTAAGGAATGCATGATGAATTATAAGTATATTGACTAAGTTAATAAGAATGTTAAAAAGTTATGATTTTATATGATAATGATAAATGTTATTAGGTTAAGTTTATGATAAAAAAAAGTTTTGATTGTATGATTAGTAATGTATAAAGATATACGTGCATGCATGCATGCATATGTATGTGTGTACATGTATACATTGTGGATGTATATGTATGTGTATATGTAAATATATACATATGTGTATATGTATGTGTATATATGTATGTACATGTACGTGTGTATGTATGTATGAATGCGTATTATGTAAGTATTAAATAAGGTTAGTAAATATAATAATAAAAGTAATAAATGTATATATATATATATATATATATATATATATATATATATATATATATATATATATGTATTATCTTACACTTATATATATGTAACACCCACACCTAATATGTATATACCACATAGTTATGAACACATACATGTATAATAATAATAAAGAATATATATATATATATATATATATATATATATATATATATATATATATATATATATATATATATATATATATATATATATATATATATATATGTATATATATATGCGTGTATATATATACATATATATATATATATATATATATATATGTGTATATATATATATATATATATTGTATCATATATATATATATATATATATATATATATATATATATATATATATATATATATATATATATATATATATATATCACATAGGTATAATTATATATGTAACATATAATGATAAGTTTACATAATAGTTGAATAATTAAAGACTAATAATACTATTATTAGTATAACTTATACACTTAACTATATAGTACCACTTAATTACACTAAGTATATTATCACTTATATATATATAACTAATAAGTATATTAATAACTTGTTAAGTGTATACACTATTAACGTGAAGGTTATAATTAAAGATAGCATACAAAGACTACAAACATCACCGCTACTTGTGGCCTAGGGTGATCCTTGGTACCATTATGGGACGCTTGTGGATCTCGAATGCCAAGACTTAGATTCTGGTCAAGGGATCCTGGGCCGCTCGGTTACAATAGATCATTCGAGTGACTTGAATGGTAGCAACGAAGTTTGGGCGAGATTGTACAACATCTTTGCTAAGAATTATAACCCGAACTTCTTAAATTAAAAGCTTGCTATAAGTGGAAGCTTTCCATAAAGGTTTCCAAATATAGAAACTTTTGAGAAATAGGAACTTTTCTCGAAAACCGTCACTGTTAATATAGTTTGCTATATTATAAAACAAACTTTATGTCTATTAAATTAACTAATTAAAGGTTATATCTCTAGGTTGAGATCTCCGTTTACATACTCCATTCATACAACTTGCGTGGAATTACTTACTTGCTACTAAGGTGAACTTCATAGCCCCACTTTTTAACTGTTTCTATTATTTATTTTGAACTTTTAGGGTGAGACACATGCTTGCTTTTAAACTATTTTACGATTAGATGCAAGTACTCAAACTTTAATTTGATTAGTTCAAACTGTGCTAACATGCTTTGATTCATGCTAAATCCCTGCCATGATATCTGTGACGCCCTGTACAAAACCATCGTATACGGATCATCAACAACAGGATCATTACAAGGTCAAACACTATATGCTGTTTGAAAACCAGTTTAGCATTTATAAAAATATAGCGTTTTACAAAAGATAACGCGCTTCCTATGACTAGAAGCATAAACATAAGTACGTGACCCAAAGGTCGTTACAAAGCCATTGTTTGAAAATAACGTAAGTTACGAATGCAAAATAAAAGTTCCATGATTGAGACATCTCTAAGTAATGCAGCGGAAGTCTAACACAGCAAGTCTGTAACACCAAGACAGCAAGTCTAACAGCGGAAGCAACAACGTCTAAGCACCTGAGAAATACACGCTTAAAAGGTCAACACGAATTTTGGTGAGCTATAGTTTGTTTGTAATTAGTAATGTAATGTAGGCCACGAGATTTCAGTGCTTCAACCAGCAGTTTAAATCTGTAATTCAAATCAGTATGATAAAGTATATGTTCAACCGTGGGCACTTGGTAACTAAATTAACGTAATATCACCCCCTAAAAGTACACTTGACGAGTGCGTAAGTTTACGAAGTATTAAACACCCGTTAAATACTAGCGCTACTAGCCCGAGTGGAGATGTCAAACCCTATGGATCCATATCTAAGATTCGCATTCACTGGTTCAAAGACCAATGACTAAACGTTACCGAGCTAAGGGGAAAGTTTATGCCGTTGTATAACCCACACATATATAAAGTTTAAGTACTCGTGCCTACAATGTAAAACATAAAACGCGCATGTATTCTCAGTTCCCAAAATAGTTAAAGTAAAAAGGGATGCTATAACTCACCGTGAAAAGTAGTAAAGTCGATATGAGATAAGTAGGCAAGTAGTTGGTCCGAAAAGTCCTCAACCTAAGTCAAAAGTTACTAAGTCAGTAAATCTTTCCTAAAGGTTTAAAAGTATCTAAATTAGGTCTTAAGTATCATCATCATTCATCATCAATCAAAAGAGTAAAGTAAGTTTCAATAAAGAATAGAGACCGAAACAAAGGCTGACTTTGATCAGCCACCCCGACCTCTATACAAACTGAAATGATGTGAGACCAGTGGCTATGGCTCCATATATGAGTCCCCTAGTTGTTGACCAATTTACGGAACGGAACTCGTCTTCGTTTGATCGTGGCGATGGTTTAAGTGCGAGTAGGTCAGAAATTTCAGCACAACGTTACAAGGGTGCAGTGACTTTCGGAAGGCTATAAATCCTAAACCGTAAATCGGATTAAGACGAGTCTTAAACGTAAAGTCATCTAATCGAACCGAGATAACTGGAAATCAACTTTTAAAGTAGCCCAGGAGCATGATAAGTTCCAAAAAACAGTAAGCAAAGTGTTCTGGTGGTTTCTTGGTGCTTGATGCTCATCACGGTTCTCATCCTTGATGCTTGTAGCTTCAAGTGTACAACTCGTTGATTTGTTTGCATCATCTTAACCAAGTTTTGACCGTCATGACACTAGTGTATGTCTAAGATAAATAGCACAACTCATTCAAGGGTTGTAAGTAGGTTGATGAATTAAAGTTACATCAAGATCTTAGATCCGACACATACATGAGTTCAAATAAATTATGAAAGTAAACTAAATAAACAAGATCTTAAGTTGTAGAACTTAGATCTTAGTTAGATCTTAAAGATCCTAGACTAGAAAGTCTAGATCTAGTGTTCTTAAGTTAAATCCTAAGTTATAGAACTTGGATCTTTACTTTAATAAAACCATAAGTTATGAAACTTAGATTTTTATTCTTGTAGAGTTGTATATAAGCTTATAAGCTTTTGTTTACAATAAAATTGGAAGACCATATGTTATAGAAACTTAGATCCAACATAAGTGTATGAAGTTATAACTAGAAAGTTAAACTTCCATGTTCTTGAATTTACAAAGTTTATTCTTTAGTTTCAAGAAATATGAGATCAAGTTTAACTAGTAATACTTGACCAACAAAATAGAAATCACAAATTGAAATATGTACAAAAGGAAGAAATAAACTAGATCTACAAGTAATAAGTTCATGTTTGTTTCATACTTAAGAAGATTCAAGCCAAAACTTGGATCTTTAAGAAAATAAACCTTAAGTTTACAAAACATGAACACAAGTAAGATCTTAAAGCTTATAATCTTTAGATCTTTATAATATTTCAAATGTAGAACCATAAACTAACAAGTTTAGATTCTTGTTCTTGACTTCTCATCAAACAAAGGATGGAAGAGGCAAGATGATATGAAGATACAAACTAGAAAGTTTGATCTTTAACAACAACCAACAAAACAAAGTTTTCAAGTTAATGAACTTTTCTTTTTAACAAGTTTTATGGAGGAATCAAACTATAAACTTGATCCTCCTTGGTTCTTTTATGTTCTTGTATAAACAAGATAATATGAAGAATAAACTAGAAAGTTTGATTCTTAACAACTAGTAAGTAAACAACAATAAAAGAACAAGTAAATTGATGATGATGGTGGCGGTTTTGGAACAAGAAAAAGAAGAAGAAAAAGTCTTGTAAGAACTCACAACTAGAGAGAAAACTTAGAGTAAGAAAGTAGAGAAATGTGTGTGTGTGAAATGAGGCTTGAAGTATACATGTAAGTAGCAAAACAAGAAGCAAAAAATTTGAATCCCACCTCCCCATGGGGGCTTACGGCCAAGGGACCAAAAGGGCAAGGTCAAAAGCTAATTTTCAAGTGTTGGAAGATGGTGTAAGCTTAAAATGAATTAAAGTTAAATTGTATGGGAGCTTGTACACCATTAAGCCTAATCTTGGTCAAAGCTTCTCTTATTTGGTCTTTAATCCTAATGGGTCACTAGCTCATGTAAATGGGTTTAATTTCTAGTCCATGAAGATATGTAGGGTGGACCTTGATAGTCCAAGTCCAAATAAATAAGTCCATGAAGGTAAAAACCCAAGTAATTAACTACTTACATTAGTTAATTAAAAATAATTAATAATAATTAATTATGTACATGAATAATATTCGAAATATTATTCGTGAAAAGCGTGTCAGAAAGACGAGTCGGGCATTGGAAAGTCAATTACGGTGACAAGTAAAATGTATAAGAATACATTTATTAAAGCGCAAGTATTAATAATAAATATTATTAATATAAGTTGAAAAATTCAGGGTCGTTACATTACCCATCTGTTAAAGAAAATTTCGTCCCGAAATTTTGAGGAGTGACCAACAATGGTACCGTATTTGAATAAGATGGAGCGTATCAAAGTTCTGAGAGGCTCGTGGCTCAGAAGTGAGTTATTTACCTTGAAAGGTACTTGGGTGTATAAAAGTAAGAATAGGTATATGCCATTAATTAAATCTCTTGTCCTAAGAGATCAACAAATTGGTTTCGTTTCTGATTAACATGAGTATGTCCTCTGAATATATATATCCACAAAAGGAAAGATGGTGTTTTTAGCCTTACAAGCATCTTCAGTAAGCTGGATGCAGGAAATGCATCATGAATGTTACCCAACTCATCTTAAAAACATTGAGCGCTTATGTCGCAATACAAAGCTGACAGATAGAGTGGAAAACATGGCGGTTGATAATGCTAAAAACGAACATATATTTCATAGCATTATCCCTCAAGAAAGACAAGCTTTTAGTTGCAATTGTTCTATTTACAAGTGATATTCGTTTAAATAATAAAAGATGAAGACAAAAGACAGATTCGACGAATTGAAGACGCAAACGACCAAAAAGCTCAAAAGTACAAAATACAATCAAAGTGGTTCCAATTATTGATAAGAAACGTCTCAAAATTAAAAGAGTACAAGACGCAAAACGCAAAATACAAGGTATGAAATTGTACGCAAGGACGTTCGAAAATCCAGAACCGGGACCAAAGTCAACTCTCAACGCGCGACGCAACGGAGCAAAAATTACAAGTCAACTATGTACATAAATATAATATAATATATAAATAATTCTTAAAATTATTTATATATTATATTTATTTATTAAACCGTCGACAAAAGAAGCAAACAAAATCATGTGAGCTGGAAAAGCAGGCCATGCGATCGCATGGCCTGGAAGTGCATTTTCCATGCGATCGCATATGTGACGACCCGGAAATTTCTGACCAAATTTAAACTTTATCTTTATATTATTTCGACACGATAAGCAAAGTCCGTAATGTTGAGTCTTAAAATTTTAGAACTGTTTTCATATATTTATTTAACCTTTATTTATTCTCAAAACGAACATTTGTGTGTAAATAAATGTGTTAACATATATATAAACTTGATATGTATAAGTTGTTATATTATTGTTATTACTAATATTATTATTATCATTAATAATATTAGTATTGTCATGAGTAGTGTTAATAATAATACTACATCCGTCCCATTACAAGTGTCCACTTACTTTTTGCACACAGTTTTAGGAAATTCCACTAACTTCATTCTCCACCAATCAGAAATCTTCTCTCTCCAGAATAACCTCTTCTGATTGGTTGAAATCCAAAGTGGACATTTGATATGGGACAACTCAAAATGGAAAGGTGGACATTTGAAGTGGGACGGAGGGAGTAACATTATTAATAAAATTATTGTTATAATTCTTATTATCATTAAGATTATTAAAATTCTCATTTTTATGATTATTAGTATCATTATTATTTATTATTATTATTAATATATTTATTAGAATTATTGATATTATTATCATTATTATTAGTTTATTTATTATTTTTAGTTCCATTATTATTATTATTATTATAAATATTAAATATTAAGGTTGTATAATTAATATTATTATATTTTCTTTATATATTTGAATACAGATATAGATATAGACGATATATAACTATACATATAAATACAGATATAATCAGATACGCAAATATTCAGATAAATATATGGATATAAAATATGGATATATACTGATTACATATATGTACACATATATACAAATTTATAAATACATTAAATACATATAAAAAAATACAGAAAATACGTATTCTGTTGTAAATCACTCTCAAGCTTTAGGTAATTTGATTTTCCTGTCTGCAATCTAGTACAAATTGATTCCCAAATAATCACACATGAACAAGAACAGTTGAAGGACGATTTCACTTTTGATTTTTTTTTCTTCTGACAGCTTTATAATTGTCGATTCAATTCAACCACAAAACAATTGTTAGTTGAATCATTTTGAATATAATAATGTCACTAACCACTACTTCTAATCTCTCTCTCATTTTCTTCTATCTCTCATTCTTGAAAACGAACCAACACAACCACTGTTAAAGCAACATGCTGCTACTTATAATTTTCTTTTTGTTCAGTTCAGCCTTCACAGACATTGAAACCGCTACTTCTTTTTCTCTTTTAACCGTAGATTTAAACCACCATCACAACAAACAACCACCATGCTGTGCTATTCTTCTTTTCCAATCAAAGTGATCACCACTACTTTATGGTTTTTTGTTTTCTAATCAAACTACAACTCTGACTGTTATTACAACAACGATGAGAATGATGAAGAATAAATAAGTAGTGTTGATGAAAGAACAAAGAAAAAGAATAATCAATGATTGAACTATTATTTTATTTTCTTCTTTTTTAGATTCACTATATGATGGTGGAGAAATGATAAAGGTGTCATGATATTTATTTAGTTGTTTTCGATCTTGCTGCTTATCTGTTTCCTTTAGTCGAAGATTCCACCCCACTCACAATAGATTATTATATAGTGGAGTATAAATGAGAAGTTACAGCTAGGTGGCGAATCTGTTTACTTTCCAGGTGAATGAATCCTTTTAACTTGTGTAAGTGGGACGGTTGGTTGATAATGAAACATGTCACGTTCCTTCTTTTGTTTTGAGCCGAACCTTACCAAATAAAAAAAGTGATTGAGCTGTAAAGGAACTAAAAGTTACATGATTTTTGTTCTAGCGAACCCCACATGAAGAATAACTTTCCAGCCGTTTGAAACTCAATAGATAAACAATACGATTTGGTTATTCTATATGGCATGTGGGACTGTTTGAGATTTAAATGGCCGACCCAAAATGGGTCCTTATGTGAAACGTTTTTTTTTTTTTTTTTTATGATGATGAAGATATAGTGGGAAGTGGTAGACAAAATGGGTCACAAAGGTGGCACTTAGTTTCTTTTTTTGGAGTGATTGCATAGATGCTGATAGCATCTTTCTGGTTTTTTTTTTATAATAACCGAATCCTAGGTTCAAGGTGTTACTATGGGCTTCTATGCACTGTTGGGCTATCGATTTTCCTGTTGGGCTTCTGACTTTCTGTTGGGCCAGACTAACCCACACGACAAATAACTGTTTCTGTTGCTCTTTTCCTGATTCGATGATAACCTGCAAATCACCATAGTTCCCTTTACAACCAACCTTGTTCATCACCATCAAAACCACCAGGAACAACCTTGATAATCACCTTGTTCGATCACCTTACTGAAGCTTCTGTGTTTCTATCGAAAGAAAATGAAAATGGAAATGATACATGAAATCATGATTTTCAAAATAATGAAGAAAGATGTTCGCGAGGAGATTAATGGATGATGATGAATAATATATTGTAATCGTAATGCTATTCGCTGTTATGATTATGATTTTTTGTGAGGATTATTGATTTGAATTAATTCGAAAGAAGAAGAAATTGGAAACTAAATAAAACTAGTTAAATATGAATTGAATTCGTATTTAATAAGAAAGACAGAAAGGGTAGAATGGTTTAAAGGTGTTGACGTTAAATGAGAGGTCTCGGGTTCGAGCTCGAGCGGAGGCACTTTATTTTTTTCTTTTTGGAAAAGCTTGTGAGGTAGTTTTCCTTCTTCTTATTATTATTGTTATTATTATTATTATTTTCATTATTAGTATTATTTTTAGTAAAAGTATTATTATTATTATCAATATATCACTAACATTATTATTATTATTATCACAAACATTATTATTATTATTATTATTATTATTATTATTATTAAAAGAATCATTATTTTTTTAAAATTTTTCATTTATATTAAAATTATCATTTTTATTAAAATTATTAGTATTATCATTTTTATTATCATTATCATATTTATTAAAAGTATCATTATTATTAAAATTTTCATTATTAATAAAACTACCTTTTTTATTAAAAATTTCATTATCATTATTGTTATAACAAATAAAATATTTTGTATATAAAAATATACTTATACTATAATTATATTAATATTACTTATATATTAAAAATATTAACATTTTTATTATATATATACAAAATAGATACATATATAACATGTAATTTAAGATATATATTATATAAACAAAATATACATTAGAATTTAGTACAAATTCTATATAAACTACAACACTAAATATATAAATACTAAATAATAAATAGATGGAATTATTTGATTTTCATTATATGCTTTAATATATATAACTGATATAGGTTCGTGAATCCGAGGTCAACCCTACACCTATTCAATATAGTCATATGTATTTTTACTACAAAATACATTAGGTGAGTTCATTTGATTCCCTTTTACTCTTTACATTTTTGGGACTGAGAATACATGCGCTACTTTTACAACTGCTTTATTAAATGCTTTTGAAATATATTTTGAACTGCGAATACATGAAATGCTTTTATAAATGTTTGACGAGATAGACACAAGAAAAACATTCCTCGAATGAATTATTATGCAGACAGAAGTTCTGTGGATTATTATTGAATTATGTGGACATGATAATTGCCACCATTGAATTATGTGGACATGATAATTGCCACCATTGAATTATGTGGACATGATAATTGCCACCAATTGATATGAATGTTATGTATCGAGAGAATGATTTTATACACAGGTTATGTGTATGTTATTTTTGTGCACGAGATATGTGTACGGTTACTAAGATTTATGAAAGATGATTTCGTACATGAGAAAGGTGTACTGTATTTAAAAGATATCGCATGTACATTACAGGTGGGTATAGGATTCGGGCCCATTTGTACCATGCAGGATTTAAATTTTGTGGTCTATCAAAATGATGAATTTTATTGTTTTATGATAAACTTATGAACTCACCAACCATTTGGTTGACACTTTAAAGCATGTTTATTCTCAGGTGTGAAAGAAATCTTCCGCTGTGCATTTACTCATATTACATGGAGTCGTTCATGGCATATAGAGGTCAAAACCTCGCAATGGGACCAACTGTTGAAGACTTCGTCCAGATGGATTAAGACGGGTCCTTTCAGCATGTGCCACTTTTTCTGGCCACATCCCTATAAAAAGCAGTTTTGTGATCGATCAAAACACATCTTTTTCTCTTCTTACTCTCAAACGTGTGTGTATATATATATATATATATATATATATATATATATATATATATATATATATATATATATATATATTATTTTAATTTTAATTTTAATAATAAGGGTATGTTAGCGAATATTGTAAGGGTATACGTCGAAATTCTGTCCGTGTAACGCTACGCTATTATTAATCATTTTAAGTTATGTTCAACCTTTTTAAATTAATGTCTCGTAGCTAAGTTATTATTATGATTATTTAAGCCGAAGTAATCGTGATGTTGGGCTAAAATATTAAGACGGGGTAATTGGGCTTTGTACCATAATTGGGGTTTGGACAAAAGAACGACACTTGTGGAAATTAGACTATAGGCTATTAATGGGCTTTATATTTGTTTAATTAAATGATAGTTTATTAATTTAATATAAAGATTTATAATTGGACGTACCTATAAATAACCATATACACTCGATCGGACACGATGGGCGGAATATTTATAAGTACTAATAATCGTTCATTTAACTGGACACGGGAATGGATTAATAGTTAATGGACTCATTAAAATAGGGGTGAATTATGTACAAGGACACTTGGTGTAATTATAGTTTAAGTCCCCAATTAGTTGGAATATTTGACTTTGGATATAAGGATAATTTGACGAGGACACTCGCACTTTATATTTATGACTGATTGACTATTATGGACAAAACCAGACGGACATATTGAATAATCCATGATAAAGGACAATTAACCCATGGGAATAAACTAAAATCAACACGTCAAACATCATGATTACGGAAGTTTAAATAAGCATAATTCCTTTATTTCATATTTAATTGCACTTTTAATTATCGCACTTTTATTTACTGTCATTTTATTTTAATTGCACTTTTAATTATCGTACTTTTTAATTATCGCAATTTTATTTATCGCACTTTTATTTATCACAATTTCATTATCGTTATTTACTTTACGCTTTAAATTAAGTCTTTTATACATTTAATATTTTACATTAGGTTTTAACTGCGACTTAAGTTTTAAAATCGACAAACCGGTCATTAAACGGTAAAAAATCCCCTTTTATAATAATAATACTACTTATATATATTTATATTTTTACAAATATAGTTTTTAAAAATATAGCGTTAAACTTGGCTAAGATCCCTGTGGAACGAACCGGACTTACTAAAAACTACACTACTGTACGATTATGTACACTGCATATAAGTGTTGTAGCAAGGTTTAGGTATATCCATTCTATAAATAAATAAATATCTTGTGTAAAATTGTATCGTATTTAATAGTTTTTCGTAGTAAATATATAACTATTTTGTATACACCTCGCATAACATCAAGTATTTTTGGCGACGCTGCTGGGGAAAGTTAAACGCCGAAAGCGCAACGCTATATATATAAAAAAAAAGATTTTTATTAAGTCTTAGTTTACTTTTGTAAAAATACACTTTTGTAAAAATACGTTTTAATTATTAAAAACACAAAAATATAAAAAGAAAAATAAAATATATATATTTTTAAGAGTTGTTCAAAATATATAAAATTATAAAGTATTTTTATTTCTATTTTTTTTAAATATAAGTTTTATTTAAATTATATAAATATTTTATATAAATTTAAAAACAGAAAAAAAATATAAAAAAGAACTCGGCCCGATCACTGTTGCAGCCCAGATTCTGGCCCGAAACCCTACTCCATGCGACCGCATGGATTTATAATGCAAAGACCATGCGATCGCATGGCCATGTCTGACACACCAGAGTTGACCTGGTACTGCAATAATTACGGGGTATTAATTATAATTATTATTAATTAAAACCCTAATTAGGTTTTTATTTATTTATTATTTAGTTTTAGTTTTATTATTATTTTGTATTATTTAGTTTAAATTAGTTTTATTAATATATAAAATTAATACTTTTATAAATAAATAATATAAAAATAATATTTTTATAAAAATTGTACTTTTTACAAATTTAAGTTTATTTTGTGTATCTTTTTATTTGTTTTAGCGTAATATTTGTATTTTGCGTTCGTAATTAGTTTTAAAATATAGTATTTGCCGTAGTTATTTTTATTTCTAGATTTTTAGGCTTTGCCGTAAAATCCCTTAAGTACTTTTTCTTTAGACTAAGATTTAGGTGCTTTAGAATTTTGCGATGCCGTTTTATAAATTTTAGTACCTTTTTAAAGTTATTGCCGTTTTGGATATAGAATTCTTTTTAAGCTTTAATATCTTTAGACGTAACTTTTAATTTTTAGTTTTTAGACTTTTAAGTTTCGACGCGCTACGTTCTTTTTATTATTTTTCGACCTTTTATTTTTCGACGTTTTCCGACGCACTCTTTTTCTTTCTTATTTTTCGCCGCTCTAGTTTTTAGGACATAGAATTTTCTATTTCTTCTCTAAAATTTCTTTAAATTTCAACGAAGAATTATTTTAAGTGGTTAAATTGATAGACATCCAAAATTTTCGGGTTCATAGTAATTGTTGGATTTGTTAGTGGCGAGTTGTGGGCTTCCGATTTAAATGGTCCTGGCTACCTGCTGCATCTATTGGCTATTCGAAACGTGGGCAAAATCAGAAAAGTCTATTAATTTGATAACTTATATAATTTTTTATATTTTATAACTAATAGGATATTCAGTGAATGCACCGAGCAAAACGTTCACCACCTTTTGTACGTTCACCACCTGTAACTCGATCAAGACATCTAGCCAATATTGTCGTCGTTGATTTTTCTTTAGAATCGTCATCCAGTCGACCAAGTACTCCAATTCAAATTTCCAATAATCCATTTTTTGAACCCAACCTCACAATTGAGAACCCAGAGGATATTCAGGGACAATTCAGAGATCCTGAACCATTAATCTTTCCTCCGGAACCACCAATCATTCAAACAGAGATTGTCGAGGAACAACCCATTAAATCAGAATCCTCTAGTGATTCAGATTCAACAAAGTCAATCATGGAAAATCTGGAACCTCTAAGTATGGAAGACCGAATGCGAGCTAAACGCACTGGCCAAGGTCACGCAATTACTCAACCAGACATTAATTCGCCAGATTATGAAATCAAAGGACAAATCCTACATATGGTGACTAATCAATTCCAATTTAGTGGTGCGCCGAAGGAAGATCCAAATGAACATCTTCGTACCTTTAATAGGATCTGTACTCTATTTAAAATAAGAGAAGTGGAGGATGAACAGATATATCTCATGTTATTTCCCTGGACTTTAAAGGGAGAAGCCAAAGATTGGTTAGAATCGTTACCTGAAGGGGCGATTGATACATGGGACGTTTTAGTTGAAAAATTTCTTAAACAATTCTTTCCGGCATCTAAAGCCGTAAGACTTCAAGGAGAAATAGTTACGTTCACACAGAAGCCAAACAAAACTCTATATGAAGCGTGGACAAGATTTGGAAAGTTATTGAGAGGATGTCCGCAACATGGATTAGACACTTGTCAAATAGTACAAATATTCTACCAAGGATGCGACATCACTACAAGAAAAGACATCGATATAGCAGCTGGTGGTTCCATTATGAAGAAAACCGCAACTGACGCTTACAAAATTATTGATAACACTGCTTCCCACTCACATGAGTGGCACCAAGAAAAAGATATCGTTAGATCATCTAAAGCAGCTAGAGCCGATTCTAGCCATGACTTTGATTCCATTTCGGCAAAGATAGATGCTGTCGAGAGACGAATGGAAAAGATGACTAAGGATATTCACTCAATACGAATTAGTTGTGAGCAGTGTGGAGGACCACTTTTAACAAAAGATTGTCTCAGTATTGAACAAACAATGGAACAAAGAGAGAATGTTTCATACATTAACCAAAGGCCTGGAAATAATTATCAGAATAATTATCAACCGCCAAGACCAATCTACAATCAAAACCAGAATTATAACCGAAATGTTCCATACAACAACCAACAAGGTCCTAGCAATCAAAAAGTATCCAATAATACTTACAATCAGCAAAGACCTATTTTTCAAAATAAACCACCACAAACCGATGATAAAAAGCCAAATTTAGAAGACATGATGTCGAAGCTAGTTGAATCTCAAACGCAGTTTTTCACATCTCAGAAACAAACCAATGAACAAAATGCCCAAGCATTTAGAAATCAACAAGCTTCTATTCAAAATTTAGAACAAGAAGTAAGCAACCTAGCAAGGTTGATAGGTGAAAGAAAACCGAGAAGTCTACCTAGCGATACAAATGCTAACCCCCGGAATGAAACAGCTAAAGCCATTACCACGAGAAGTGATATTACACTTAAACCACCTGAAATACCTATAATTTCTGATGACTCTATTCCTACTCCACAAGAACCACAACCTGATCAAGATAAGGAAACAGAACCGGTAGTTGAAAAGGTTAATGAATATAACACAGTTAAGGCTAAACCTTATGTTAAACCATACCAACTACCACTTCCTTACCCGAGTAAAATGAGAAAAGAGAGACTTGAAGCCGAGCAATCCAAATTCTTGAATATGTTTAAACAAATAAATGTAAATCTTCCTTTCATTGATGTAATTTCAGGAATGCCAAGATATGCTAAATTCTTGAAAGATCTAATTACAAATAGAAAGAAAATGGAAGAACTCTCGGCTGTTACTATGAATGCTAATTGTTCTGCAGTGCTATTGAATAAGATACCAGAAAAATTATCTGATCCAGGAAGTTTCACGATTCCATGTTTTCTGGGTAGTCTTAATTCAATAGAAGCATTGGCAGACTTAGGTGCTAGTATAAATTTAATGCCATATTCACTATACGCTAAAGTAGACCTTGGAGAATTAAAACCAACACGAATAAGCATACAACTAGCCGATCGATCAGTAAAATATCCTAGAGGGATAATGGAAAACATGCTAGTTAAAGTTGGTACTTTAGTATTTCCAATAGATTTTGTTATTCTGGATATGAAAGAAGATTCTCGAGTTCCTCTCATATTAGGAAGACCATTCTTAAACACGGCTAAAGCAATAATAGACGTGTTTGGTAAGAAACTGACCCTAAGTATAGAGGACGAGAGTGTTACATTTTCAGTTGATAGAGCCATGCAACAACCGTAATCTGCAGATGATACATGTTATTATATTCAAACTATAGATTCACAGGCAGAATTATAGAAGAATTTCCAGAATTACAAGGAACAAGATAATGTTCTTTAGGAGAAGGAACTAAACCAATTGATGAAACTGAAATGTTAGCTACACTTATGGCTAATGGATATGAACCAGCAACAGAAGAAATTCAAATGCTAAAAGAGGAAGACAGATATCGATATAAATCATCGATAGAAGAACCACCGAAATTAGAGTTAAAGCCACTTCCAAACCATTTGGAATATGCTTATTTACATGGTGAATCTGAATTACCTGTAATAATATCATCTTCTCTTACTGAAAATGAAAAATCTCAACTCATTTCTGTGCTAAAAGCTCATAAACCAGCTATTGCATGGAAGATTCATGACATTAAAGGAATAAGTCCTTCGTATTGCACACATAAAATCCTTATGGAAGAAGGTCATAAAACGTATGTGCAACGAAAAAGAAGACTAAATCCTAATATGCAAGATGTTGTTAAAAAAGAAATTATTAAACTACTAGATGCAGGTTTAATTTATCCAATCTCTGATAGTCCATGGGTAAGCTCAGTTCAATGCGTACCTAAGAAGGGTGGCATGACTGTCATCACAAATGAGAAAAATGAGCTTATTCCTACTAGGACTGTAACAGGATGGCGTGTTTGTATTGATTATAGAAAATTAAATGACGCCACCAGAAAAGATCACTTTCCCTTACCTTTTATTGATCAAATGTTAGAAAGATTATCCGAAAATAGTTACTATTGTTTTCTTGATGGTTTTTCTGGATACTTTCAAATTCCAATAGCACCCGAGGACCAAGAGAAAACCACGTTCACGTGCCCTTATGGTACTTTTGCTTACAAACGCATGCCATTTGGACTTTGCAACGCCCCTGCAACTTTTCAAAGGTGCATGATGGCGATTTTTCACGACATGATAGAAGAATGCATGGAAGTTTTCATGGATGACTTTTCAGTCTTCGGTGATACATTTGAATCATGTCTAGTTAATCTTGAACGAATGGTTATTAGATGCGAACAATCAAATCTAGTACTAGATTGGGAGAAATGCCATTTCATGGTTAAAGAAGGCATCGTTCTCGGTCATAAAATTTCAAAGGAAGGAATTGAAGTGGATAGAGCTAAAGTAGATGTAATTGCTAAACTTCCACATCCCACCAATGTTAGAGGAGTTAGGAGTTTTCTAGGGCATGCCGGTTTTTACCGACGTTTCATAAAAGATTTTTCTAAAATTTCCACTCCTATGAATAAACTCCTAGAAAAGGATGCTCCATTCATCTTTTTAGATGAATGCATCAAATCTTTTAATATTCTTAAAGAAAAACTCACTAATGCTCCGATCATGATAACTCCAAATTGGAATCTACCATTTGAACTCATGTGCGATGCAAGTGATTTTGCAATGGGAGCCGTTTTAGGACAAAGGATTGAAAAACGATTTCAACCTATTTATTATGCTAGTAAGACGTTACAAGGAGCATAAACAAATTACACAACTACTGAAAAAGAACTCCTTGCCATTGTCTTTGCTTTTGACAAATTTCGTTCATATCTCGTTCTAGCAAAAACGGTGGTCTATACTGACCATTCTGCTCTTAGATACCTATTTTCGAAACAAGATGCTAAACCAAGATTAATCCGTTGGATCTTACTCTTACAAGAATTCGATATTGAAATCCGATATAAAAAGGGAGCAGAAAATCTCGCCACTGATCATCTTTCTCGTCTTGAAAATCCTGAATTAGAAGTTCTAAATGAATTAGCCATACAAGATAACTTCCCTGATGTCGAACGAGGTGTATATAAAATAGTTTATAATTTTAGCAGGAAATACTATTAAATACGATACAATTTTACACAAGATATTTATTTATTTATAGAATGGATATACTTAAACCTTGCTACAACACTTATAGGCAGTGTACCTAATCGTACAGTAGTGTAGTTTTTAGTAAGTCCGGTTCGTTCCACAGGGAAATCTTTAAACAAAGCTCAACGCTATATTAGTTTACTTTTATAAAAATACAAATATATATATATATAAGTAATATTATTATTATAAAGGGGGTTTTTACCGTTTAATGACCGGTTTGTCGATTTTAAAACTTTAGTCGCAGTTAAAACCTAATGTAAAATATAAAATACAAGACTTAAATTAAAGCGTAAAGTAAATAACGATAATGAAATTGCGAATAATAAAAGTGCGATAAAATTAAATTGCGATAATTAAAAAGTACGATAAATAAAAGTGCGATAAAATAACAATAAATAAAAGTGCGATAATTAGAAGTGCAATTAAATATAAAATAAAGGAAATTAAATATGAAATAAAAGAATTATGCTTATTTAAACTTCCGTAATCATGATGTTTGACGTGTTGATTTTAGTTTTATGCCCATGGGTTAATTGTCCTTTGTCCTGGATTATTCAATATGTCCGTCTGGTTTTTGTCCATAACAGTCCATCAGTCATAAATATAAATTGCAAGTGTCCTTGTCAAATTATTATTATACCCGAAGATAAATATTCCAACTAATTGGGGATTCGAATTGTAACAAGGTTTTAATACTTTGTTTAATGAATACACCAGGTTATCGACTGCGTGTAAACCAAGGTTTTACTACTTTGTTAACAATTACACCAATTACCCTTGAATGTAATTTCACCCCTGTTTTAATTATTCTAGTGGCTATTAATCCATTCCCGTGTCCGGTTAAATGAACGATTATTCGTACATATAAATACCCCGCCCATCGTGTCCGATCGAGTGTATATGGTAATTTATAGGGACGCCCAATTGTAAATCTTTATATTAACATTAACAAACTTTCATTTAGTTAAACAAATATAAAGCCCATTAATAGCCCATAGTCTAGTTTCCACAAGTGTCGTTCTTTTGTCCAAACCCCAATTATGGTACAAAGCTCAATTACCTAATTTTAGTAATTAGCCCAACATCATGATTACTTCGTTTTAAACAAGCATAATAATAACTTAGCTACGAGACATTAATATAAAAAGGTTGAACATAACTTACAATGATTAAAAATAGCGTAGCGTTACACGGACAGAATTTCAACTTACACCCTTACAACATTCGCTAACATACCCTTATTATTAGAATTATAATTAAAATTAAAATATAAATTATAAATATAAATATATTACGTATATATTGAGAGAGAGATTGAGAAATAAGATGATAAATTCGATCAGAATTCGGTTGGCTTTATAGCCAGAAGTGAAATTTGGGGCTCCGCGACTCGCGGCAAAAAGCCCTTCAAACTCCGCGAGTCGCGGAGAGGTATTTTCAATTCACACCCTTGGAGTTTCTGGCTGCCGACAGTTTTTAATATATATATATAATATATATATAATTAATATAATTAATTATATATTATATTATATTTATATACATAGTTAACTTGTAATTTTTAGTCCGTTGCGTCGAGCGTTAAGAGTTGACTCTAGTCCCGGTTCCGGATTTTCGAACGTCCTCGCGTACAATTTAATATCTTGTACTTTGCGTTTTGAATCTTGTACTCTTGTGATTTCGAGACGTTTCTTATCAATAATTGGAACCTTTTTGATTGTCTTTTGTTCTTTTGAGCTTTTTGGTCGTTTGCGTCTTCAAATCGTCGAATCTGTCTTTTGTCTTCACCTTTTATTATTTAAACGAATATCACTTGTAAATAGAACAATTGCAACTAAAAGCTTGTCTTTCTTGAGGAATAATGCTATGAAATATATGTTCGTTTTTAGCATTATCAAATATTCCCACACTTGAGCGTTGCTTGTCCTCAAGCAATATCGTCTTGAAATACTAGAATCACTTTTTTATTCTTCACACTTTGTACATCAGTGATTTCTATACGGCGGTATAAACAATGGTAGTAACGATATGGTTTACAGTCCCACATGACTATAAAAATTTAGATCCATTAAGGAAATTGGATCTTTATGAAAACATTTGATCTTTTGAAATCTAGTTTTTACCCTAGATAAGTTTTCCGGAATAACCCTTTACCGGTGTTTGCAAAATATTTTTGTGGGTTTGGTGGGTTTCAGATTTGAAAATTTTAGCTCAAAACTTGCGGTTTTGTGTCACCCACTTGCTAACCTTGTATTTGGAAAGCAACACGTCCAGTTTACTTGTTCCGTATATTACCTTTCGGCAAACTACCGTCCGGTTGTAAAGGAAAGCGTTGAACAAGCAACTGTTTAAGGCAATGTCCCGTGACATGCTTTTGATTATGGTCTATAACGTGTCGGACGCAATTACTATCCTTGGTAGGAGCAATAGTAAAGCTCACCCTTATAATTTTTTCGGTCTGGCACAAGGTCCTGTCTTTGACCATGCTATGCAACCACCGTTCTTACGGTTGACACCCGATTTAGTTCAGGTGACCTAATGAATTCCAGGTGAATTCCTAGGATTTTACGTTCAATGGTAATGAACGCATTGAAAATAGGGTTTTCAGAAAACAAATCGGTTTATAATTTTGATCAAAATATTTTCTCGTTTAAGCTCGAGTTTAGATATCATTGAATTCCATGAGTTTGTAATTCTCAATCTTTAAGGTCAATCTCTAGGATTGAGTAATATCAGTCTTAAAAGCTGATTTTTAATCTTTAAGGAGATTATCCTTTCTGGGGATCTGATTCATTAGTCTTATCCAGCTAATTTGCATGGTGCCCCCCCATTGTACGAGATAAATCCTTCTCATGGTTAGGATAAATCTGACCACTTGGCGACCCTGTTTAATGCTGAGGTCCGTGGATTTCCTGCTGATTTTAGTGATGACTTTTCTAGATTTTTCGTCAACCTACAGCTGGTCTGAACGACAACTTCATGACCTAAATCAAGAAGCGCGTGTCTTTTTCGGAAGACTTTACTTCCTTTTAATGATGGAATTGATTCATCGTGTAGATCCATCTCTTCTTTTCTTTCATCGGGTAAAACAGTTTAGTTTAGTCCAAAGCAAAAGTATTTTCAGTTATTTGTTACAGATATATGTGACATATGTTTAAAATAATTTGGTAAATTTTCCCACACTTGGCTTTTTATTTTTCTTTTTATCGTCCTCTATTCCATTTTAAATGAATTTTAACATTTTAGTTTGTTTCTCAATTTATGTCCTTTCCTAGGTAACAATAATTTCGGTGTTAAAACCTAGTTTTATCGTTCATAAATATGTATAAACATGATTTGAATTCATTTAATTGAAAATTTTGAAAAATTTTACTAGAATTGGGTAGTCAGTATATAAGACTAGGGCTGTTCTTTTTTATCAGAGAGCACTAGATTCTAATACAACTACTGCTTTACTAGTATTTTTTCTTAATGGTAACCAAGTGTTTATAAAAATTTTTTAAAAAAATCCGAAAGAATTTAACCCCTTCCCACACTTAAGATCTTGCAATGCCCTCATTTGCAAGAAATCAGTAACAATTTAAATTATTGAGGGTGATTTGTGTGAAAATGAGTAAATTTTTACCAAAGTTTCCAAATATATTGGCGTTTGTTTGCTGAATGATAAATGGTGCACATCATTTGTTCATTCCGTCTTGTTGTTATTTCACATATATTTTGCATCATTGTCGTCAAAATTACTTGCTTTTGCTGAACTTAATGCCAGTCTTTGAAAATGCGTTGTTTTACCCTGTTGTTTACATAAGATAAACTGCAAACATATATACATATTTTTGAAGTTTGGTTTATTACCCCACATTCAAAAATTATTAAAATCTAAGAATAAAAGTTAGATAATTATAAAAATGATTACAATATTAACAAAAATATTAAATACATCAATAATTACAAATTACATAATAATAAAAAAAAAAAAAAAAATAAGTAAACTAAGGATGATATTGGTACCAATAGGGGTTCCACGCATAACCATAAGTGCTATAGAATGCTTCGGCAGGGTCATACGTAGGATATGGTGGCTGCATCTCTATCGACCAAGGAGGGAAGACGGGCTTCGGTGTAGGAATATAGTTTCTACCTATATGTTGGCAATGCGCTATGATCTGGTTCTGATGAACTTGCCAATCTTCAAATGCTCTCTGTCTAGCATTTTCGTATTCCTGAGAAGCTATAAACCTATGCATCTCATTCCCCCCTCCTACATTACCTTGTTCCTGGTTTCTCTCTACCTGTGGATGTCTACCATTGTATCGTACTGCGGCGTTATTTCGCCGCTTCAACACTTTCGCACCATGGTATACATTTAAACCTATAGTGTCGCGGGGTTCCGGCTCTTCTACTAATAATCCCCCCCGACTTATATCCACACCGAGATATTCACCAATCAAAGTAATAAAAATACCACCTCCTATTATGCTATGTGGACGCATCCCTCGAACCATAGCTGATAAATAATAACCCACACAATATGGTATACTTACAGCGCTGTGTGGGTCTCGAATACACATATGGTAAAACAAATCTTGTTCATTTACCTTTTCTTTGTTTTTACCCCTTTGTGTAATCGAGTTAGCTAAAAACCTATGTATTACTCTTAATTCGGCTCTATCTATATCCAAATAAGAGTAGTTTCCTCCTTTGAAACGGTGATGGCTTGTCATTTGACTCCACACACCGTGTGTATCAAAATTTTCATCTATTTTCCTACCGTTTAGTATCAATCCTCTACAATCGGCAGACGCTAATTCCTCAGGCGTATATATACGTAAAGCCTGAGCCATGTCCAGTAAAGACATGTGGCGCATCGAACCGCCTAACAAAAATCTAATAAAAGAACGATCGGTTAAACTAGCTACCCGATCATTCAACTCTATACTACATAACAACTCTTCACACCATACTTTATATACAGGTCTGCGTATGGTGAATAAACATATCCAGTCATTGAAAGAAGAATTACCATACCTCTGTACCAGTAATTCCCTAATTGGCCCGGCCAATTCTACAGCTTCCAAGGGTCCCCATTCTATGACCCTTGGTACCTCAACAACCTTGGAATGAAGAGTATGCAAACCCCGTTGATATTTTGGATAATCTATCCAAAGTCTGTCAAATCTCAGGTTTGGGTGCAACTGTTCCAAGTGCATATCTGAAAAGGTCATGACTGGATGAGGTACATCCTGCTTGTAGTAGTTATCTACCTCCTGTTGTTCCAAGTTCTCAGCAGGAGCATGGCGGGCTTGGGATGAAGATTCACCCCTTTCATTCTGCAAAACACATCAAACACAAATTTTGTGCATCCAAATATGCATTAGTGTCAGCAAAATCATCAATCAAAATAATTACAATGACATTATCAATTTATATCAAACTTAAGCTTATTTCCACATTTTTATCAAATCTACACTTTTTCAAATAAGCATATACGAAAATTTTCGCCAAGTTCATAAGCATTCAACTCAAATAACATGTCAAAATAATCATTACTAGCAAATAAACAAGTCTCAAATGGCATTATCTTTCAAAAATCAAGTTCATGAATTTTGGACTTGAAAAAGTCCACTTTAATTCTCAAAATCATGTTTAGGCTCAAAGTTTGGATCTTTTAACTACCTAGACATGTTACACTACTCAATTTAGCAACAATTCATCACAAAAATCGGCCATAACCTGTTTATATCAAAAAGCCCCAAATTTGCTCAAGAACACAAACCCTAGATTCTAAAGATTTTGAAGTTTTTGGCTTCAAATCATGTTAACAAGCATCAATCTAGGTTATACATGCATAATATACTAACAATTTAACACTAATTACACTAAAAATTAACAAAATTCAAATTATGAAAATATGCTCAAGAACACACTAAAATTCGGATTTAAAGGTGATTTGGGGTGTAATTGTACCTGTTTTCTTGAGTAATTCTTAGATAAGATCCTCCTCAACATGATTGTAGTGAAAAATTTGAAGATTAACGGTGAAAAATCGAGTTTTTGGGATGATTTTCGTGGGTTTTCTCGGGTTTTTTCGAAGTGCAGTATGTGTGTGTGTGTTATTCTGTTCTAGCTCGTTCCTTTTATATTTTTTTTTTCTGTATTTTCATACCACCGCGAGTCGCGGAGGTTTGTACTGTAAACTCCGCGAGTCGCGGAGTTTACCCTTTTTTTTTTTTTTTTTTTTTTTTTTTATATAATCTTTAACTTATAAATCAATCAAGTATTTAATTTTAAAATTTTGTTTCCCTTGTTATTTAGGACGAGGTCGTTTCGGATCGATGTCCTAGTCCGTCCCTCGACAAAATTTTAAAATTTGTCTTTTTGTAGCGATTGTTTTAAAAGCTAAGATTTTTGGGTTTTTTTAATGTTTTTGGCATACTTTAAATCAATAAGATTAAAAATAATGATAATAAAAGTTCTCGTCCCTCCCTCGGGTAAAGCAATTTCGGTTCAAAGACCTAGTCTTCAACTTACGACGAATTTTAAAAATCATATTTTTAACTTAATGAGATAAAGTAAATTTTTGTTTTTAAATTCACACAACATAAATATAAAATTCAAAATTAATATTAAAAATTCACACCAAACTTAAAATTTGAAATGCATAAAATTAAAATTTCATATTTTAAAAATTAAAAATTCACACCAAACTTAATTTAAAAATTCATAAATTCATACCAAACTTATTTTAAAAATTCATAAATTCATACCAAACTTATATTAATTTTTCAAATATTTACAATTTTAAATATATTGTTTTTACATAGTTTACAATATTAATTTAAGATTTAAATATTAATTTTAAAAACATGGTAAAAATAAATTTAAAAATCTTTTTGTCTTTTTATCCCACTTTTATCAATCAAATATTATCAAAAATATGCGCCCCTCTTTTCGGTAAAGTAATTTCGGTTCCAAGACCTAATTTAACTCATGACGAATTTTTGAAATATTTTGGGTTGATTGATTAAAGATATTTATACCTTAAGAATAAACGTTAAATTTCGCAGTGATGTAATAAATTTTTGAACGATATCAATAATTTCGGTCGCCAAACCTAATTTTATTTAATACCAATTTAATACTTTTTAGCGAACGAATTAGCGTTTATTATCAAAAGGTTAAAAAAAAAAATAAAAATAAAAACTGTACAGACATACCTGTGAAATAGATTTCTTAGTTATATGATCTATTATATTCATAAGATAGTCGGTTTAATTGGTTTTCCATGGCTGCATAGGCGTAACCTCGAGCATTCATTGTCTTTTCTTCTAAACATATGAACGGTCCGTCTCTGCATAAAGTAACAAATTCGGTATTTGAATAGGTTTGATTATTTGAACATTTACCTCCATGTGACCATTTTCCGCATTTGTGACATTTTTCTAGGTGTCGTGCTCTTCTTTTCGCTGCGGATTTTGATTTTCCTTTACCAAATTGTAACTTATTATCTTCGCATCTGGATCCTTTTCTAACTCCGTCCATTCTTTCTCTGATTACTGATACTATTTCACTCGGGAGTATGTCATTATTACGTTTAGTGATCAAAGCGTGTAGCATTAGACCATGGTTTAGTTCACAGGCAGTCTTCATTTCGTAAAAACCTAAAAAAAATAAAAATTCAGAATGGGGGGAGAAGACTAGTTCTTTAGGGTCTGCTAGGGAAAGACCATACGTGTTCCATTTTCGAGAACTACACGAAAACAGACAATCTAACTCTAACAGAAATATATATTATCCTTTAAAGACTTGATTCTCCTCACACTTAGTTAGCTGTGGCATCGAAATTGTGATTAACTTCGTTGTCGACCTCCATCGGACCATGTATGTAATGTTTAACTCTGTGACCATTAACTTTAAATTCAATCCCATTTGAATTTATCAATTCTATCGTTCCGTATGGGAAAACTCTTTTGACTATGAATGGTCCAGACCATCTTGATTTCAATTTTCCAGGAAATAGCTTGAATCGTGAATTGAAAAGAAGAACTCTGTCTCCTTCTTTAAATTCTTTTGAACTTCTGATTCTTTTATCATGCCATTTCTTCGTTCTTTCTTTATAGATTAACGAATTCTCGTATGCTTCATGTCTTAATTCTTCTAATTCGTTTAGTTGACTTAATCGTAGACGTCCGGCTTCATGTAAATCAAGATTACATGTCTTCAAAGCCCAAAATGCTTTGTGTTCAATTTCTACTGGAAGATGACATGCTTTTCCATAAACAAGTCTAAAAGGTGTGGTTCCAATTGGAGTTTTGTAGGCTGTTCTAAAAGCCCAGAGTGCATCCTCCAATTTAATGGACCATTCCTTCGGATTTGATCCTACGGTTTTCTCTAGAATACGTTTTAAAGCTCGGTTGGTATTTTCAACTTGTCCACTTGTTTGTGGATGATATGCGGTGGAGATTTTATGAGTTACTCCATATCTTTTAAGAACTTTCTCAAGTTGATTATTACAGAAATGAGTACCCCGATCACTTATTAAAGCTTTCGGTGTTCCAAACCTTGCAAAAAGACGTTTTAAAAAGTTTACTACAACTCGTGCATCGTTAGTTGGGAGAGCTTGTGCTTCCGCCCATTTAGATACATAATCAATGGCTACGAGTATATATAGATTATTATGAGATTTTGGAAATGGACCCATAAAGTCAATACCCCAAATGTCAAATACTTCACATACTTGGATGACATTTTGTGGCATTTCATCACGTTGACTTATTTTTCCGGCCCTTTGACATGCATCACAGGATTTGCAAAGAAGGTGTGCGTCTTTGTAAATTGTAGGCCAATAGAATCCAGCTTCATAAACTTTTCTTGCTGTTAGTTGAGGCCCATAATGCCCTCCTGTTGGTCCTGTGTGACAATGGTTTAAAATTTTACTAGCTTCATCTCCAAATACACATCGACGTATTATTCCATCGGGACAACTTTTAAACAGATGTGGATCTTCCCAGAAATAGTGTTTTATATCACTGAAGAATTTCTTTCGTCTTTGGTACGATAATCCTTTTTCAAGGAATCCACAAACTAAGTAGTTTGCATAGTCTGCAAACCATGGGATTTCTTTATAATCTATCTTCAATAGATATTCATCAGGAAAGTTGTCTTGTATGGCTGATTCATTCAGAACTTCTAATTCGGGATTTTCAAGACGAGAAAGATGATCAGCGGCGAGATTTTCTGCTCCTTTTTTATCTCGGATTTCAATATCAAACTCTTGTAAGAGTAAGATCCAACGGATTAATCTTGGTTTAGCATCTTGTTTTGAAAATAGGTATCTAAGAGCAGAATGGTCGGTATAGACCACCGTTTTTGCTAGAATGAGATATGATCGAAATTTGTCAAAAGCAAAGACAATAGCAAGGAGTTCTTTTTCAGTAGTTGTATAGTTCGTTTGTGCTCCTTGTAATGTCTTACTAGCATAATATATAGGTTGAAATCGTTTTTCAATCCTTTGTCCTAAAACGGCTCCCATTGCAAAATCACTTGCATCGCACATTAGTTCAAATGGTAGATTCCAATTTGGTGTTATCATGATCGGTGCATTAGTGAGTTTTTCTTTAAGAATATTAAAAGATTTGATACATTCATCTGAAAAGATGAATGGCGCATCCTTTTCTAGGAGTTTATTCATAGGAGTGGCAATTTTAGAAAAATCTTTTATGAAACGTCGGTAAAAACCGGCATGCCCTAGAAAACTCCTAACTCCTCTAACATTTGTGGGATGTGGAAGTTTAGCAATTACATCTACTTTAGCTCTATCCACTTCAATTCCTTCTTTTGAAATTTTATGTCCAAGAACGATGCCTTCTTTAACCATAAAATGGCATTTCTCCCAATTAAGCACTAGATTTGATTTTTCGCATCTAATTAGCATTCGTTCCAGATTAACTAGACATGATTTAAATGTATCACCGAAGACTGAAAAGTCATCCATGAATACTTCCATGCATTCTTCTATCATGTCATGAAAAATCGCCATCATACACCTTTGAAAGGTTGCAGGGGCGTTACAAAGTCCAAATGGCATGCGTTTGTAAGCAAAAGTACCATAAGGGCACGTGAATGTGGTTTTCTCTTGGTCTTCGGGTGCTATTGGAATTTGAAAATATCCGGAAAATCCATCTAGAAAACAATAGTAACTATTTCCGGCTAATCTTTCCAACATTTGATCTATGAAAGGTAAGGGAAAGTGATCTTTTCTGGTGGCGTCATTTAATTTTCTATAATCAATACATACACGCCATCCTGTTACAGTCCTAGTAGGAATAAGCTCATTTTTCTCATTTGTAATGACAGTCATGCCACCCTTCTTAGGCACGCATTGAACTGGGCTTACCCATGGACTATCAGAAATTGGATATATCAAACCTGCATCTAGCAGTTTAATAATCTCTTTCTTAACTACATCTTGCATATTAGGATTTAGTCTTCGTTGGCGTTGCACATACGTTTTATGACCTTCTTCCATAAGGATTTTATGTGTGCAATACGAAGGACTTATTCCTTTAATATCATGAATCTTCCATGCAATGGCTGGTTTATGAGCTTTCAACACAGAAATGAGTTGTGATTTCTCATTTTCAGTAAGAGAAGACGATATTATTACAGGTAATTCAGATTCACCATGTAAATAAGCGTATTCCAAATGGTTTGGAAGTGGCTTTAACTCTAATTTCGGAGGTTCTTCTATTGATGATTTATATCGATATCTGTCTTCTTCTTTTAGCATTTGAATTTCTTCTGTTGTTGGTTCATATCCATTAGCTATAAGTGTAGCTAACATTTCAGATTCATCAATTGGTTCATTTCCTTCTCCTAAAGAACATTCTCCTGTTCCTTGTAATTCTGGAAATTCTTCTAATAATTCTGCATGTGCATCTATAGTTTTAATATAATAACATGTATCATCTGCAGATTGTGGTTGTTGCATTGCTCTATCAACTGAAAAGGTAACACTCTCATCCTCTATACTTAGGGTCAGTTTCTTACCGAACACGTCTATCATTGCTTTAGCCGTGTTTAAGAATGGTCTTCCTAATATGAGAGGAACTTGAGAATCTTCTTCCATGTCTAAAACAACAAAATCTACTGGGAATACTAAAGTACCAACTTTAACTAGCATGTTCTCCATTATCCCTCTAGGATATTTTATTGATCTATCGGCTAGTTGTATGCTTATTCTGGTTGGTTTCAATTCTCCAAGGTCTAGTTTAGCGTATAGTGAATACGGCATTAGATTTATACTAGCACCTAAATCTGCCAATGCTTCTATTGAACTAAGGCTACCCAGAAAACATGGAATTGTGAAACTTCCTGGATCAGATAATTTTTCTGGTATCTTATTCAACAGCACTGCTGAACAATTAGCATTCATAGTAACAGCCGAGAGTTCTTCCATTTTCTTTCTATTTGTGATTAGATCTTTCAAGAATTTAGCATATCTTGGCATTCCTGAAATCACATCAATGAAAGGAAGATTTACATTTATCTGTTTAAACATATCCAAGAATTTGGATTGCTCGGCTTCAAGTTTCTCTTTCTTCATTTTACTCGGATAAGGAAGTGGTGGTTGGTATGGTTTAACATAAGGTTTATCCTTAACTGTGTTATCTTCATTAACCTTTTCAACTACCGGTTCTTTTTCCTTATCTTGATCAGGTTGTGGTTCTTGTGTAGTAGGAATAGTTTCATCAGAAGTTACAGGTATTTCAGGTGTTTTAAGTGTTGTACCACTTCTTGTGGTAATAGCTTTAGCTGTTTCATTCCGGGGGTTAGCATTTGTATCACTTGGTAGACTTCCCGGTTTTCTTTCACCTATTAACCTTGCTAGGTTACTTACTTCTTGTTCTAGATTTTGAATAGAAGCTTGTTGATTTCTAAATGCTTGAGCATTTTGTTCATTTGTTTGTTTTTGAGATGTGAAAAACTGCGTTTGAGTTTCAACTAGCTTCGTCATCATATCTTCTAAATTCGGCTTTTTATCATCGGTTTGTTGTGGTGGTTTGTTTTGAAAATTCGGTCTTTGCTGATTGTAAGTATTATTGGATACTTGTTGATTGCTAGGACCTTGTTGGTTGTTGTATGGAATATTTCGGTTATAATTCTGGTTTTGATTGTAAATCGGTCTTGGCGGTTGATAATTATTCTGATAATTATTTCCAGGCCTTTGGTTTATGTATGAAATATTCTCTCTTTGTTCCATTGTTAATTCAATACTGAGACAATCTTTTGTCAAATGTGGTCCTCCACACTGCTCACAACTAATTCGTATAGCATGAATATCCTTAGTCATCTTTTCCATTCGTCTCTCGAAAGCATCTATCTTTGCGGAAATGGAATCTAAGTCATGGCTAGAATCGGCTCTAGCTGCTTTAGATGATCTAATGATATCTTTTTCTTGGTGCCACTCATGTGAGTGGGAAGCAGTATTATCAATAATTTTGTAAGCATCAGTTTCGGTTTTCTTCATAATCGAACCACCAGCTGCTATATCTATGTCTTTTCTTGTAGTGATGTCGCATCCTCGGTAGAATATTTGTACTATTTGACAAGTGTCTAAACCATGTTGCGGACATCCTCTTAACAACTTTCCATATCTTGTCCACGCCTCATATAGAGTTTCATTTGGCTTCTGTGTGAACGTAACAATTTCTGCTTGAAGTCTTACGGCTTTAGATGCAGGAAAAAATTGTTTAAGAAATTTGTCAACTAAAACATCCCATGTATCGATCGCCCCTTCAGGCAACGATTCCAACCAATCTTTGGCTTCTCCCTTTAAAGTCCAGGGAAATAACATGAGATATATTTGTTCATCCTCCACTTCTCGGATTTTAAATAGTGTGCAGATCCTATTAAAGGTACGTAGATGTTCATTTGGATCTTCCTTCGGCGCACCACTAAATTGGCATTGATTAGTCACCATGTGTAGAATTTGTCCTTTGATTTCATAATCTGGCGCATTAATGTCTGGATGAGTAATTGCGTGACCTTGGCCAGTGCGTTTAGCTCTCATTCGGTCTTCCATACTTAAAGGTTCCAGATTCTCCATAATTGAATTTGTTGAATCGGTATCACTAGATGATTCTGATTTAATAGTTCGTTCCTCAACAATCTCTGTTTGAATGATTGGTGGTTCCGGAGGAAAGTTTAATGGTTCAGGATCTATGAACCGTTCCTGAATATTTTCTGGATTCTCAATTGTGAGGTCGGGTTCAAAAAATGGATTATCGGAAATTTGAACTGAAGTACTTGGTCGACTGGATGACGATTCTAAAGAAAAATCAACGGCGGTTATATTTGTTAAACGATGTCTTGATCAAGTTACAGGTGGTGAACGTACAAAAGGTGGTGAACGTCTTGCTCGGTGCATTCACTGAATATTCTATTAGTTTTAAAAAGGAAAGAAAAATTATAATAAGTTATCCAATCAATAGACTTTTCTGATTTTGCCCACGTTTCGAATAGCCAAAAGATGCAGCAGAGGGGCAGGATTCGTTTGGTCTCAATATAATTGAGGACTGTTTGGCTCCAATAACCCGGTCCACGTACAAATCCAACTATTACTACGAACCAGAAAATTTTGATGTCTATTAATTTAACCACTCAAAATAAATTTTCGTAATTTTAAGAAATTTAGATAAGAAGTAGAAAAAAAAAAAAATTCTATGTCCTAAAAACTAGAATAGCGAGAAATAAGAAAGACAAAGAGTTCGTCGCAAAAGGTCGAAAAAGAAAAAATGGTTGAAAAATAAAAGGTGACGGAAAAATAAAAGAAACTTATAAAAACTTAAAAAAACTTAACTAATTTAACCTTATTACTACAACTAACTTAAAATTATAATCGCAAATTGAAATTACTAATTGGAATGATAATTGATACATAGTAAAAGGTCTAAAAATATTAAAGCTTACAGGAAAAACTAAATCCCAAATGGAAATAACTTAAAAAGAAACTAAAACTTAAAAAGGCGTCGCAAAATTCTAAAGCACCTAAATCTTAGTCTAAAGAAAAAGCACTTAAGGAATTCTACAGCAAAGCCTAAAAATATAGGAGTAAAAATAACTATAGCAAATACTAAATTTAAAATTAAATATGAGCTAAAAATATAAATATTACGCTACAACGATTAAAAAGGTACAAAATATAAAAATATATAAAAAGTTGTAAAAAGTACAATTTTTATAAAAATATTATTTTTATATTATTTATTTAATAAAACTATTAATTTTACAATTTTAATAAACTTATTTATACTAAATATAACAAATTAAATAAAAAGTAAAAGTAAAATTAAAATTAATAATAATAATAATAATAATTAGGTTTTAATAATAATAATAATTAAAAATAACCCGTGATTAGGGTTTTTGTCCGTGTGTCAGAAGGCCTCCGCGAGTCGCGGCAAATAAAGAGGAAAACCCCGCAAGTCGCGGGGTTCAGGAATTCAGTTGACAGCTTTTGTTTTTACGCGTTTTTCTTTATTTTTATTTTTTTTTTTTATTTTATGTTTTCTGTTTTTAATTTAAATAAACGATTTTAAAATAAAACTTATATTTTTATAAACTAAAATAGAAATAAAGAAACTTATAAAACTTAAATATTTACAAAATCTTAAAAATACTAATATTTTTGTTTTTCTTTTTATATTTTTGAATATTTAAAACGTAATTTTACAAAAACGACTTTTAATAAAAGTAGATAAAAATCTTTTTTTTTTTTTTATATATTAGCGTTGCGCTTCTGGCTTTTAAGATAATTCCCCGGCAGCGGCGCCAAAAATATACTTGATGTCGAACGAGGTGTATATAAAATAGTTTATAATTTTAGCAGGAAATACTATTAAATACGATACAATTTTACACAAGATATTTATTTATTTATAGAATGGATATACTTAAACCTTGCTACAACACTTATAGGCAGTGTACCTAATCGTACAGTAGTGTAGTTTTTAGTAAGTCCGGTTCGTTCCACAGGGAAATCTTTAAACAAAGCTCAACGCTATATTAGTTTACTTTTATAAAAATACAAATATATATATATATAAGTAATATTATTATTATAAAGGGGGTTTTTACCGTTTAATGACCGGTTTGTCGATTTTAAAACTTTAGTCGCAGTTAAAACCTAATGTAAAATATAAAATACAAGACTTAAATTAAAGCGTAAAGTAAATAACGATAATGAAATTGCGAATAATAAAAGTGCGATAAAATTAAATTGCGATAATTAAAAAGTACGATAAATAAAAGTGCGATAAAATAACAATAAATAAAAGTGCGATAATTAGAAGTGCAATTAAATATAAAATAAAGGAAATTAAATATGAAATAAAAGAATTATGCTTATTTAAACTTCCGTAATCATGATGTTTGACGTGTTGATTTTAGTTTTATGCCCATGGGTTAATTGTCCTTTGTCCTGGATTATTCAATATGTCCGTCTGGTTTTTGTCCATAACAGTCCATCAGTCATAAATATAAATTGCAAGTGTCCTTGTCAAATTATTATTATACCCGAAGATAAATATTCCAACTAATTGGGGATTCGAATTGTAACAAGGTTTTAATACTTTGTTTAATGAATACACCAGGTTATCGACTGCGTGTAAACCAAGGTTTTACTACTTTGTTAACAATTACACCAATTACCCTTGAATGTAATTTCACCCCTGTTTTAATTATTCTAGTGGCTATTAATCCATTCCCGTGTCCGGTTAAATGAACGATTATTCGTACATATAAATACCCCGCCCATCGTGTCCGATCGAGTGTATATGGTAATTTATAGGGACGCCCAATTGTAAATCTTTATATTAACATTAACAAACTTTCATTTAGTTAAACAAATATAAAGCCCATTAATAGCCCATAGTCTAGTTTCCACAAGTGTCGTTCTTTTGTCCAAACCCCAATTATGGTACAAAGCTCAATTACCCAATTTTAGTAATTAGCCCAACATCATGATTACTTCGTTTTAAACAAGCATAATAATAACTTAGCTACGAGACATTAATATAAAAAGGTTGAACATAACTTACAATGATTAAAAATAGCGTAGCGTTACACGGACAGAATTTCAACTTACACCCTTACAACATTCGCTAACATACCCTTATTATTAGAATTATAATTAAAATTAAAATATAAATTATAAATATAAATATATTACGTATATATTGAGAGAGAGATTGAGAAATAAGATGATAAATTCGATCAGAATTCGGTTGGCTTTATAGCCAGAAGTGAAATTTGGGGCTCCGCGACTCGCGGCAAAAAGCCCTTCAAACTCCGCGAGTCGCGGAGAGGTATTTTCAATTCACACCCTTGGAGTTTCTGGCTGCCGACAGTTTTTAATATATATATATAATATATATATAATTAATATAATTAATTATATATTATATTATATTTATATACATAGTTAACTTGTAATTTTTAGTCCGTTGCGTCGAGCGTTAAGAGTTGACTCTAGTCCCGGTTCCGGATTTTCGAACGTCCTCGCGTACAATTTAATATCTTGTACTTTGCGTTTTGAATCTTGTACTCTTGTAATTTCGAGACGTTTCTTATCAATAATTGGAACCTTTTTGATTGTCTTTTGTTCTTTTGAGCTTTTTGGTCGTTTGCGTCTTCAAATCGTCGAATCTGTCTTTTGTCTTCACCTTTTATTATTTAAACGAATATCACTTGTAAATAGAACAATTGCAACTAAAAGCTTGTCTTTCTTGAGAAATAATGCTATGAAATATATGTTCGTTTTTAGCATTATCATTCCCTGATGAATATCTATTAAAGATCGATTATAGTGAAATTCCATGATTTGCAGACTATGCAAACTACTTAGTATGTGAATTCCTTAAAAAAGGGTTGTCATACCAAAAACGAAAGAAATTCTTTAGTGATATAAAACACTATTTCTAGGAAGATCCACATTTGTTTAAAAGTTGTCCCGATGGAATAATACGCCGATGTGTATTCGGGAATGAAGCCAGTCAAATCTTAAACCATTGTCACACAGGACCAACAGGAGGGCATTATGGGCCTCAACTCACAGCAAGAAAAGTTTACGATGCTGGATTTTATTGGCCTACAATTTTCAAAGACGCACACCTTCTTTGCAAATCCTGTGATGCTTGTCAAAGGGCCGGAAAAATAAATCAACGTGATGAAATGCCACAAAATGTCATTCAAGTATGTGAAGTATTTGACATTTGGGGTATTGACTTTATGGGTCCATTTCCAAAATCTCATAATAATCTCTACATTCTCGTTGCCATTTATTATGTATCTAAATGGGCGGAAGCACACGCTCTCCCAACTAACGATGCACGAGTTGTAGTCAACTTTTTAAAACATCTTTTTGCAAGGTTCAGAACACCGAAAGCTTTAATAAGTGATCGGGGTACTCATTTTTGTAATAATCAACTTGAGAAAGTTCTCAAAAGATATGGAGTAACTCATAAAATCTCAACCACTTATCATCCACAGACAAGTGGACAAGTTGAAAATACCAACCGAGCTTTAAAACGTATTCTAGAGAAAACCGTAGGATCAAATCCGAAGGAATGGTCCATGAAATTGAAGGATGCACTCTGGGCTTTTAGAACATCCTACAAAACTCCAATTGGCACCACACCTTTTAGACTCGTTTACGGAAAAGCATGTCACCTTCCAGTAGAAATTGAACATAAAGCATTTTAGGCTTTTAAGACATGTAATCTTGATTTACATGAAGCTGGACGTCTACAGTTAATCCAACTAAACGAATTAGAAGAATTAAGACATGAAGCATACGAAAATTCGTTAATCTATAAGGAAAGAACGAAGAAATGGCATGATAAAAGAATCAGAAGTTCAAAAGAATTTAAAGAAGGAGACAGAGTTCTTCTTTTTAATTCACGATTCAAACTATTTCCTGAAAAATTGAAATCAAGATGGTCTGGAACATTCATAGTCAAGAGAGTTTTCCCATATGGAACAGTAGAATTAATAAATTCAAATGGGGTTGAATTTAAAGTTAATGGTCACAGAGTTAAACATTACATAGATAATCCAATGGAAGTTGAAGATGAAGTTAATCACAATTTCGACACCACAGCTAACTAAGTGTGGGAAGGTTCGAATCTTTTTAGGGTAATATGTATTGCTGTTAGACTTAGATATTCCGTTTTCATGTAGTTTCCGAGAATGGAATCCGAATAGTCTTTCCCTAGTAGACCCTAAAGAACTAGTCTTCTCTCCCCATTCTGAATTTTTATATTTTTTAGGTTTTACGAGATGAAGAATTCCTTTGATCTGAACCATGGTCTAATGCTACATGCTATGATTACTAAATGTAATAATGACACACTTCCGAGTGAACTGGTATCATTCATAAGAGAAAAAATGGACGGAGTAAGAAAAGAACTCAGAAAAGATCATCATAAGATACATTTTGGAAAAGGAAAATCAAAATTCGCAATGAAAAGAAGAGCACGACACGTTGAAAGATGTTATAAATGCGGAAAATGGTCACACGAAGGTAAATGTTTAAATAATCAAACATATTCAAATACCGAATTTGTTACTCTATGCAGAAAAGGACCGTTTATATGTTTAGAAGAAAAGATATTGAAAATTCGAGGTTATGCTTACGTAGCTATGGAGAACCAAATCACACGACTCTCATATGAGTCGGCTAAAGCAGGTCTCTGAGAATTCTTTCTCATAGGTAAGTATGTACAGTTTTTATTTTTATTTTTATTGCTTTTAACCTTTTGATAATAAACGCAAAATCGTTCACTATAAAGTATTAAATTGGTATTCAATAAAATTAGGTATGCGTAACTGAAATTATTGATATCATACAAAAATTTATTACATCACTGCAAAATTTACCGTTTATCCTTAAGGTATAAATATCTTTAATCAATCAACCAAAAATATTTCAAAAATTCGTCAGGAGTAAAACTAGGTTATGGAACCGAAATTACTTTACTGAAAAGAGGGGCGTATATTTTTGATAATATTTGATTGATTAAAGTGGGATAAAAGACCAAAAAGATTTTTAATTTTTATTTTTACTTTGTTTTTAAAATTAATATTAAATTATTATTGTAAACTTTTTAAAATAAATATATTTAAGTTTGTAAATATTTGAAAAATTAATATTTTTAATATAAGTTTGTATGTATAAAAATAAAAATATAATATAAATTTGGTGTGAATTTTTAATTTTAATAATATGAATTTTTAATTTTATTAAGTTTGGTGTGAATTTAAAAACAAAAATTTACTTTATTTCACTAAGTTAAAAATATGATTTTTAAAAATTCGTCTTGAGTTGAAAACTAGGTCGTTGAACCGAAATTACTCTACCCAAGGGAGGGAAGAGAATTTTTATTATCATTATTTTTAATCTTATTGAATTAAATTATGCCAAAAACATTAAAAAAACCCAAAAATCTTTACTTTTAAAACCGCGCTTAAAACGTGACAAATTTTTAAAATTTTGTCGAGGGACGGACTAGGACAACGATTCGAAACGCCCTCACTCCTAAAAAGAAACAAATTTTTAAAATTTTATTAATTTATGTTTCAAAAGTAAAAGGTTTTTATTTAAAAAAAAATAGCAGACCCCATGCGATCGCATGGGGTTTGGCCAGTAAAACCATGCGATCGAATGGTGACAAAAAACTGGTCAGGTTACAAGTTCATCGAGCTGCTGCTTCTGTCTCACTTCACACACACAAACACATACGAACACACACATAAACCCTCTCAAATTACATCAATTTTTTACCAAAATTCACCAAATTTCTTGCTATAATCCGCTCTAATCATGAATTTGATAAGAAATTTATCAAGAAGGGTAACAATTACACCCCTAAATCTCTTTAAATTTGATTTTTAGTGTTCTTGAGCTATAATTTTCCTAATTTGATTTTGTTAATTTCTATTGTAATTAGAGTTAAATTGTTAGTATATTATGCATGTATAACCTAGATTGATGCTATTTAACATGATTTGAAGCCAAAAACTTCAAAAATTTTAGGAATCTAGGGTTTGTGTTCTTGAGCAATTTGGGGCTTTTTGATATAAACAGGTTATGGCCAATTTTTGTCATGAATTATTGCTAAATTAAGTAGTGTAACATGTTTAGGTAGCTAAATGATCCAAACTTTGATCCTAAACATGATTTTTGAGAATTAAAGTGGACTTTTTAGGTATAAAATTCATGAACTTGATTGTTTTAACATGTTATTTGAGTTGAATGCTTCTGAACTTTGTAAACATTTTCATATATGCTTATTTGAAAAAGTGTAGAATTGTTAAAATTGTGAAAATGTGTATAAGTTTAATTTTGATTAAACATATTATTGTAATTGTTTCAAGTTGTTATTTTGCTAACACTAATGCATATTTGGATGCACAAAATTTATTTTTAATGTGTTTTGCAGAGATTTACTAATACTGATGGTGCATCATCATCATCTAGACAACCTGCTCCAGAACCTGAACCGGAAATGCAATATGAACCGGAGCAACAACAGGAACAACAACAACAACCTGATCAACAAGTACCTTATTATGATCCGCAACAAGAATATGTTGATGCCTACGTAGTATTTTCGATGCATCCAATAGTACAACACCCAACGATTCATGAAGAACAGTTGCATCCAAATTTGAGATTTGATCGAAGTTGGAGAGATTACCCATCATATCAAAGTAACAAATTCAAACTGGTACCGAAAAATGTAGAAGTACCAAGGGTAATCGATTGGGAGCCTTTGGAAAGGGTCCAACTAGCTAACCGAGTTTGACTCCATCTGATCCAAAGGTATGGCAGCTCTTCTTTTCCAGATTGGGAACGTTTATTCACCATTCATAGGCCTGTATATAAGGAATGGTGCGTTGAGCTTATGAGTACTATAGCGTTAAATGCTGATGTAGATAGGTTAGATGATAGAAGTTTTCTTAGATTTATACTTGGCCGTAGGATGTACAGTTTGACGATCGCTCCAAATCCATATGGACGAACACGTCATTCATCAATTTCATTGCGAGGTATTTGGCCTCTATATGATACGTTTTGTAATCATTGCATTCTTTTGAAAAGGCACACCATAAATGAATATTTAAATCATAAGTTTTCGACATCTGATGATTTCTACATATAGACAATCACCATAAATAATAGTTTACAACAGTACTTCCGTTGACAATGTAGTCAAAATAAGATACATGGTGATGATTTGGTGAATGCAACGTTTCCTTGAAAAATATGTCATGTAAGACTCCATGCACATAGCTTGTCTAACATCTAATCAAACAGCGGAAGACTTCTAGGAAACCTGAGATTAAACATGCTAACAAGTGTCAACACAAAGGTTGGTGAGTTCATAGTTTTAATGTTTCGTATAATCTGTATATAAAGGTGGATCACAAGATTTCAGTTGTTTCATCCAGAAATGTTTATCAAAATATTCTACAAAATTGAGCACCCTGGTAACTAAACTTAACGTATATATAATAAGTACCACTGTTTTAACATACATGCAACCAACATGTACAATACACGCAATCCAACATATACTAAACTCAAATAGCATACGTCTGTTTTATAGTTCAGGCTAGGGTCTCTATACCTGGAACAGACGGGGATGTCAAGCCCTATGGATCCATATACTACTACTCGCGCCCACCAGTTCTTATAACCGGCAGTTACTAGTTACCAAAGCTAAGGGATTTTCGGTTCAAACTCAGTGTAGAATTAAGTATGTACTTGTATCCATTGCATTTAAAATAAAGTGCATGTATTCTCAGCCCAAAAATATATATTGCAAAAGTAATTAAAAAGGGAGCAATGAAACTCACCTTAACAGTATATAAAGTCGTTCACCAAAATGTGACCGAAACACGGATTACCAAATAACCGTAGATCTCAACCTAGAGAACATATGTTGGTCAATAAATGTCTATCAAGTTAGGTCAGGTCATAGTGTATCACAATCCTAATGCTCGAGATCGATATACAAAAGTTATCCAAAGTTGTTTCAAAAAGTCAATTTTGACAATAGTTCAACAAAACGAGACGTATCTTATATAAGGATTCATTTACTCGGTTAGTAATACTCAAAAATTCAATTTATCAATCTTACAACCAAGCTGTTTAAATATTAATTGCAGATTCAAAAGCAATTCCAATTAACGTCAATTATAATTCAGTTGATCATATCTTTTAATCCGTTCATCGAAACTATTCGATATCTAAATGAAAAGTTATTGATTTTTCACCAGCTTTCCAAAAACATGTATATCATATACCTTTTACCAGTAATATATGTATTTAATTCGTGATCTATTATAAACTGTTTAACGATGAAATTTAGCATACACGTATGTATAAATATATATACTCGAGCACTAGACATGGATACACAATTAATATATAAAAGATAAAATATGAGTGCTTACGTATCAATATTGAGATTCAATATTGTAGGATAGTACGTAGAAGTAACAGAGATGATAAACACTAGGTCTGATTCACAAATATACCCCCGAACATTACCCATAACCTCCTTGGCAATAACCCATAATTTCCTTAGCTCTATCCCGCTTGAAAACCATTTTGAAAGTGACATGCTCAAGACCTCGTCGTAGTATTTTATGTATAATATTACTAATAACACTAATATTACTAATAATATTAGGAATAATAATAATAATAATAATAATAATAATAATAATAATAATAATAATAATAATAATAATAATAATAATAATAATAATAATAATAATAATAATAATAATAATAATAATAATAATAATAATAATAATAATAATAAGATTAATAATAATAATAATAATAATAATATAAATAAAATAAATACTTACGGAGTAATTTAAATGAATTCAGAACCAGAAATGATCGGCTTTTATAGATGTGGCCTGTCCAGGGTTGCCATGCGATCGCATGGTTGGACAGTGTAATTCCCATGCGATCGCATGGGAAGCTTTTCCAGCTCACATATGATTTTGTCATGACTCTTGTCGACATATTTATTTATATTATATTTATAATATATAATTTATATAATTGATTATATATTATATTAAATTCACGTGCATAGTTGACTTGTAATTTTTATTCTGATAAGTCGTACGTCATCACTTGACTTATGTCCCGGTTCCGGTTTTTCGAACGTCCTATCGTATACTGAGAAAACTTGTACTTTACGTTTCGTGAATCGTACCTTTATCAAAATATAGTCTTAAATCATCCATAAACTATACCACTCGAGGTATAACTTATACATTTGAGTGTTTTGGTCATTTACTTCTATAAATCATCGTCTCGCTATTTGTTAACATATAATACATACATTTTCATTTTGAAATAGGGTTTACTGTAGCAAAGTTACTGTAGCAATTCACTGTAGCAAAGTTAATTTCACTGTAGCAAATAGTGATTTTCGAAAACACTATAGCATTTTGGGTACTGTAGCAATTTGAAAATACTGTAGCAAATTAGTGTTTTACTGGTTCATCTTAAACGCTTTAGTTAACTTATCTAAATATCAATCGAATCAATAAACGAATGTTACTATCGTTTACTAAATAACTTGAAATTATATATATGTATATATCTTTTTAATATATATAAATTAGTTTTTAAATACACATTGCAAGTTATTTATGAATAATTAATATTCCAATTTATATATATATATCTATTTTCAAATAGATGTTCATGAATCGTTGGTCAATAGTCAAAGGTTAACTGAATATATAACATTAGTTCAAAAATTTTGAGAATCAATATTACAGACTTTGCTTATCGTGTCGAAAATGTTAATCATACAAAGATTAAGTTTAAATTTGATTAGAAATTTCCGGGTCATCACAGTACCTACCCGTTAAAGAAATTTCGTCTCGAAATTTAAGTGAGGTCATCATGGCTAACAATAAAAATGTTTTAATGACGAATATGAGTTGATAATAGAGTTTTATCTATGTTTGAATAATATGGATAAAATAATCCAATTACTCGAAGCGTATGAGAGAAGTTATCGTAATCAAGTGAAATGGAGAATAGAGATGCGTCTTATCTCTTGATGTAGTAACGATTGATTTCCGGATTTTAAGGAATAGAAAATCTTCATAATTTAAATAAGATTTGATTTTTCAGAATTTGCGGAAATTAGGATTTTCTTTGATTAAATGCGTAATCTGCCTCTATTGCTGCGTCCAATATTTTGCTATAAATTGACCTCTTCCGTTTCATTATTTTCACTACTCCTACATCTTCTTCCTCATTTCATACTTTTAAAAGATTGTGAAATACTTCATCCAGTTCTGATTCTTGATATACTCCTAACTTTCATATCTGTCATTCTTCTTTTTCATCTACCACCAGAGGAAATTACTTTCTTCTACCATTACCTTGGGGTTATAGTGTTTTTCATTCTCCCGTGTCTTTATATTGCTATACGCATTGATATACACGGTTTGTAATTTCGGGTTTGTTATCGAGCTTTATATCTCCCCTTATATTTCAATGTCCCTACTTCTGTCTTCTATAATCATTGTCATTCACAGTAAATACTCCTTCCTATTTGCTGCGATTTATACTCCAATTTCTATTTCGGAGCTTTGTCCCTTCGTTTCTTCTTCTTGCGATTAGGCATCTCTTGTAATGGTCCAGAATTCGTAGGTATGGAGTTTTGGATGAACATAGTTAATGTTCTGAGAAGGTAATCGTAATGGTACGATCTTGATTTGTCAAATTACCAGAATATCTGGAAAAAGACCGAATCATCAAGAAAAATATTTTCTTGATATGTTTAGAGGTTAAATAGAATAAAAGAGTTATGTAACATGGTTCATGATGAGGGTGTGATCTGTGAACCTTTATCCAGTTCTATTAGAAACTCAGCATGACTTACTGTAATATAATCACGTTGATCAAGTGTCATTATACTATACTAACTCATGCTTCAGCTCCCAACACCACTTCAAAAATATTCATATTTTAAACTCGAAGGTTTCAGAATTTAAAAACTAAAATAGTTTCTTTTATGATGTTACGCAGATATCGCAAGGAGAAAATTAATTTCCGATAAGAATGATTATGGAATTATCTCCAGAAATATGGAGGATATTTATAATGAACGATACGATGATATCTTAGAATTTCTAATATCAGAGGATGATGAAGAATATTGTCCGCAAGGGTTTAGATTCAGAAGCAAGGTATTCATTAATGGCTTCAGCAGATACTGAATCATTTGGATTCTTTGAAGGCAGGTTTAGTCTTTGTAATTTATCCATAGCCTCCTTCATACTTTGCTCAATCCGTTTTTCAGTACCAAAATTTTTCCGAGCTTTGCTAATACACTATTCTTTATCATCAAACTTTTGACTGTTAAAGTCGTTTATAGTTTTTGATGCTTCATCAGCATTTTTCAAGATTTCGAGAACTAGTTCATAGTTTAGGGTGTTTTTCAGAAACTTCACATTCGAAGTCTGTAAGTCTTGAAGGTAAACGTTATATGTATATATATAACTGTTGGCGAAAAATTGCTACGAAATTCAAAATACTGATTTGCTAATTCCCAGTAGTTGGTATGATAATTGTTGTTACAAGTTGTATATGAGTACTTGATAGAGTTTCAATGAATAATTATCGTGATTTTTCGGAGAGGCTTAATGATCAATGAAGTTGTTGATAAGTTTACTGCTAATGTGCTAGAATATGAAAGGTTCCCCGGTAACAATGATGAAGGGGTAATTGTTATAATAAGGCTTATTCGAATGAACAATTGAAGGTGATTTGCTGGAGTGGTGACAAAACTGTCTATTTTGAAAAGGGATTGAAAAGTTATTTTAGCTAATAAATGCCAAAGGGTCTGACACGGATACGTGTTAAACTATGACTTTGATTTCGGGGGTTTTTCAGGTACAAGACCGCGGTTAACATGTGGTTGGATCATCATCTCGATGATTCATTATTTGAAGTGTCTTCAGGAATTTCAAAGGGTTTGAACATGGATTGTAATCGTTAATATACATATAATATTCTAGCACAGTTTTGAAGTCAAAGTATAGCTTTGAAAGATTTAGGAGTCTAAGAATAATGTCTTTTGTTAAATCTTGACTCGGATTTTGATTTGTCAAAATCAAAATATGTAATCAAATTTGGATGAGGATGGTTGTTTTGATTTTTATAAAAGAATATATATTGTGTGAAAGTGGTGAGTATAGTTGATGATTTGTTGAATCAGAATCGAAGAATGTAACATATTAATTGTGAATTTATATATCTCTCGGGTATTACCTACCCGTTAAAATATTCTCACCATTAAAAGTTTGTACAAAAGAATTTTCTTAATTACAATCTTTATAAAAATATACCTACTTATATATTTTCCTTAGATGTAATCATGGATTTAATGAGTTACAATAATATTAATCTCATCTGGTTTTCGACTAGGACTAGAATATATAATCTCCAAAACTTTTAGAAACTACATATTCTCTGCAAAATATTTCTTTGATGAAGTTATGAATCAATACTTCATCGTTTTTGTTGGTATTCCTTGGTATCTATGGTGCGTATGACGTTGATATTCGAGGTACAGATTGTGATGTTGAGGTGTGGGATGCGGATGTTGTTGTTGGTGGTGGTGATGGTACTGTTGGTGTTGCTGATGGTGGTACTGTTGCAGGCGGTGCCGCTGCTGGTGTTTGTAACCTTTGCACCACATTCTCCAAAGCCACTACCCGAGCGCGAAGCTCGTTGACTTCTTCAATTACACCAGGGTGATTGTTGGTTCGGACGAGTGGACGAATAAGATCTAGAATTTGAGATAATATATAATCGTGACGAGACACTCTGGAAATGAGAGAGAAAATGGTGTCTCGAATAGGTTCGCTGGTAAGTGCTTTAGGTTCTTCGCCAATAGGGCAATGTGGTGGATGGAACGGATCACCTTCTTCTTGTCTCCAATGATTAAGTAAACTACGAACCCATCCCCAATTCATCCAGAATAGGTGATGGCTGATTGGTTGATCTATTCCGGTTACACTGCTTTCGGAGCTCGAGGAGTTCGAGGAATCAAGTGAGAAATCCATATTATATGATCGGATAAAGGGTTTTTGATATGAAATAGATTATAGGATTAAGTTTGGTATTCTCCGATACATAATTAACATATGTATATATAATACCAAAATCCTATAAATTACAGAGAAATTTTCGGAAGGTGTCAAGAAAAGTTTACAGTAACAGATATGCTAAGATATGAATTTTTGTCTATACACTATTTATGCAATAAATGCAGGAAAACGTGTCTAGACTTAAGAATGATAAGCAGGTAATTTTTGACAAGAAATGATAAGCAAAACTCGGTAAAAACATATACGGTCATAGTCCAGACTCACTAATGCATCCTAACGATTACTAGTTAAACACACTAATGCAAATTCTGGTTCCCTATGACCTCAAGCTCTGATACCAACTGTGACGATCGCTCCAAATCCATATGGACGAACACGTCATTCATCGATTTCATTGCGAGGTATTTGACCTCTATATGATACGTTTTGTAATCATTGCATTCTTTTGAAAAGGCACACCATAAATGAATATTTAAATCAAAAGTTTTCGACATCTGATGATTTCTACATATAGACAATCACCAAAAATAATAGTTTACAACAGTACTTCCGTTGACAATGCAGTTAAAATAAGATACATGGTGATGATTTGGTGAATGCAACGTTTCCTTGAAAAATATGTCATGTAAGACTCCATGCACATAGCTTGTCTAACATCTAAGCAAACAGCAGAAGACTTCTAGGAAACCTGAGAATAAACATGCTAACAAGTGTCAACACAAAGGTTGGTGAGGTCATAGTTTTAATGTTTCGTATAATCTTTATATAAAGGTGGATCACAAGATTTTAGTTGTTTCATCCAGAAACGTTTATCAAAATATTCTACGAAATTGAGCACCCTGGTAACTAAACTTAACGTATATATAATAAGTACCCCTGTTTTAACATACATGCAACCAACATGTACAATACACGCAATCCAACGTATACTAAACTCAAATAGCATACGTCTGTTTTATAGTTCAGGCTAGGGTCTCTATACCTGGAACAGACGGAGATGTCAAGCCCTATGGATCCATATACTACTACTCACGCCCACCAGTTCTTATAACCGGCAGTTACTAGTTACCAAAGCTAAGGGATTTTCGGTTTAAACTCAGTGTAGAATTAAGTATGTACTTGTATCCATTGCGTTTAAAATAAAGTGCATGTATTCTCAGCCCAAAAATATATATTGCAAAAGCAATTAAAAAGGGAGCAATGAAACTCACCTTAGCAGCATATAAAGTCGTTCACCAAAATGTGACCGAAACACGGATTACCAAATAACCGTAGATCTCAACCTAGAGAACATATGTTGGTCAATAAATGTCTATCAAGTTAGGTCAGGTCATAGTGTATCACAATCCTAATGCTCGAGATCGACATACAAAAGTTATCCAAAGTTGTTTCAAAAAGTCAATTTTGACAATAGTTCAACAAAACGAGACGTATCTTATATAAGGATTCATTTAATCGGTTGGTAATACTCAAAAATTCATTTTATCAATCTTACAACCAAGTTGTTTAAATATTAATTGCAGATTCAAAAGCAATTCCAATTAACGTCAATTATAATTCAGTTGATCATATCTTTTAATCCGTTCATCGAAACTATTCGATATCTAAATGAAAAGTTATTGATTTTTCACCAGCTTTCCAAAAACATGTATATCATATACCTTTTACCAGTAATATATGTATTTAATTCGTGATCTATTATAAACTGTTTAACGACGAAATTTAGCATACACGTATGTATAAATATATATACTCGAGCACTAGACATGGATACACAATTAATATATAAAAGATAAAATATGAGTGCTTACGTATCAATATTGAGATTCAATATTGTAGGATAGTACGTAGAAGTAACGGAGATGATAAATACTAGGTTTGATTCACAAATATACCCCCGAACATTACCCATAACCTCCTTGGCAATAACCCATAATTTCCTTAGCTCTATCCCGCTTGAAAACCATTTTGAAAGTGACACGCTCAAGACCTCGTCGTAGTATTTTATGTATAATATTACTAATAACACTAATATTACTAATAATATTAGGAATAATAATAATAATAATAATAATAATAATAATAATAATAATAATAATAATAATAATAAGATTAATAATAATAATAATAATAATAATAATAATAATAATAATAATAATAATAATAATAATATAAATAAAATAAATACTTACGGAGTAATTTAAATGAATTCAGAACCAGAAATGATCGGCTTTTATAGATGTGGCCTGTCCAGGGTTGCCATGCGATCGCATGGCTGGACAGTGTAATTCCCATGCGATCGCATGGGAAGCTTTTCCAGCTCACATATGATTTTGTCATGACTCTTGTCGACATATTTATTTATATTATATTTGTAATATATAATTTATATAATTAATTATATATTATATTAAATTTACGTGCATAGTTGACTTGTAATTTTTATTCCGATAAGTCGTACGTCATCACTTGACTTATGTCCCGGTTTCGGTTTTTCGAACGTCCTATCGTATACTGAGAAAACTTGTACTTTACGTTTCGTGAATCGTACCTTTGTCAAAATATAGTCTTAAATCATCCATAAACTATACCACTCGAGGTATAACTTATACATTTGAGTGTTTTGGTCATTTACTTCTATAAATCATCGTCTCGCTATTTGTTAACATATAATACATACATTTTTATTTTGAAATAGTGTTTTACTGTAGCAAAGTTACTGTAGCAATTCACTGTAGTAAATAGTGATTTTTGAAAACACTATAGCATTTTGGGTACTGTAGCAATTTGAAAATACTGTAGCAAATTAGTGTTTTACTGGTTCATCTTAAACGCTTTAGTTAACTTATCTAAATATCAATCGAATCAATAAACGAATGTTACTATCGTTTACTAAATAACTTGAAATTATATATATGTATATATCTTTTTAATATACATAAATCAGTTTTTAAATACACATTGCAAGTTATTTATGAATAATTAATATTCCAATTTATATATATATATATATATATATATATATATATATATATATATATATATATATATATATATATATATTTTCAAATAGATGTTCATGAATCGTTGGTCAATAGTCAAAGGTTAACTGAATATATAACATTAGTTCAAAAATTTTGAGAATCAATATTACAGACTTTGCTTATCGTGTCGGAAATGTTAATCATACAAAGATTAAGTTTAAATTTGATCAAAAATTTCCGGGTCATCACATACAGAATGCCCATGCTCAACATGGCCAAGGCTTTACAGATATATACGCCCGCTGAATTGCTATTACCCGATTGTACAAACTTGATTTATCATGGTGAAAGGGTAGATAGGAATTTTGATGCTAACGCCATATGGAGGCGTATGTCAGATTATAATGTTTTTGGGCGGGCCGGAGCACACACCTACCTACATATTAACAAAGCCGAACTTCGTATAATTCATAGATTTTTGGCTAACTCGATTACACAGAGAGGTCACAACAAGGAGAAAATGACCATACATGATTTATTTTACCTAAAGTGTATTCGAGACCCAAGAGGCTTTGTTAATATCCCGTACTGTGTTGGTTTTTATTTGTCTAAAATGGTGGAAGGAATACAGGAAGGGGGAGTAATAGGAGGAGGTATTTTTGTTACTCTCATTGGAGAGTAATTTGGGTGTAGATAGGGAACAAGGGGGTCCACTTTTGTTATGTAGAGAACAGGTTGAGCCTTTAGGATTGAGGGTCTATCAGGGTGCTAAGGTATTAAAGAGAAGACAAAATTAGGCGGTACCCTATGATGGTAATCATCCACAGGTAGAGAGAGGTTCAGATGAGGAAATGGAGGAAGCGGATGACATTAGGGATGTCATTAGGGAGGCTATGACTGACGTCTACCAGCGTATAGATGAGGTAGAAATGACAAACGAGGATAGATTTAGTCAGTTAGAGCTATGGCAAGCCCGGAATGATTACGAGCATTCCAGGCAACGACAGCATGATAGATGGGACTATCATCAGTGTCAGATCATGAGTCAGCTATCACCTCAGGATCACTACGTATCGACCCGACCCGCTTACTATCCTCCACACCAGCCCGAGATGAGACCACCATTTACTCTCTACGACCCTAACCAGGCCTACCAGTACACTTATCACCAACCATGGAACCCGAACGACGATATGAACTGGAACCCCTATCCAGATTGATTTAGTTCCCGTTGGTGATTTCTTTGATTTTTATCTTTTTATTATTTCTATTTATTTATGTTTAAACATATGATATTGTGATACATTAATGTATTGTTTAATAATTTTATTATGTTGTACTAATATTTTATATTTGATTTGAAAGTGGGATTTTAAGTCCCATTTCAAATTACCATGCATGTTTATATTTGTATTGTATGTATTTTATTTCATATACACAACAGGGTAAAACAGCGCATTTTCAAAGACTGGCATTAAGTTCAGCAAAAGTTACTAATTTTGACGACAAAACGAAAAATAAATGTGATGTAACAACAAGACGGAATGAACAAATGATGTGCACCATTTATCATTCAGTAAACAAACGCCAATATATTTGGAAACTTTGGTAAAATTTAATCATTTTTCTACGCTAATCACCCACAATAATTTAAATTATTACTGATTTCTTACAAATGAGGGCATTGCAAGATCTTAAGTGTGGGAAGGGGTTAAATTCTTTCGGATTTTTAAAATTTTTGACTTATACACTTGGTTACCATTAAAAATACTAGTAACGCAGTAGTTGTATTAGAATCTAGTGCTCTCTGATAATAAAGAACAGCCCTAGTCTTATATACTGACTACCCAATTCTAGTAAAAAATTCCAAAATTTTCAATTAAATGAATTCAAAATCATGTTTATACATATTTATGAACGATAAAACTAGGTGTTAACACCGAAATTATTATTACCTCGGAAAGGACATAAATTGAGAAACAACCCAAAATGTTAGAATTCATTTAAAATGGAATAGAGGACAATAAAAAGGCAAAGAAAGGAAAATAAAAGCCAAGTGTGGGAAAAATTTACCAAGTTATTTAAAACATATATCACATATTTTTGTACAAATAACTGAAGATACTTATGTTTTGGACAATTTTATCAATTATACCCAATTTCTTATAATATATTTAAAAGAAAGATGGATCTACACAATGAATCAATTCCATCATTAAAAGGAAGTAAAGTCTTCCGAAAAAGACACGCACTTCTTGATTTAGGTCATGAAGTTGTCGTCCAGACCAGCTATAGGTTGACGAAAAATCTAGAAAAGTCATCTCTAAAATCAGCAGGAAATCCACGGACCTCAGCATCAAACAGGGTCGCCAAGTGGTCAGACTTATCCTAACCATGAGAGGATCTGACTCGTAAAATGGGGAGGGCGCCGTGCAAATTAGCTTGATAAAACTAATGAATCAGACCCCCAGAAAGGATAATCTCCTTAAAGATCAAAAATCAGCTTTTGAGACTGATATTACTCAATCCTAGAGATCGACTTTTAAAGATTGAGAATTACAAACTCATGGAATTCGATGATATCTAAACTCGAGCTTGAACGAGAAAATATTTTGATCAAAATTACAAACCAATTTGTTTTCTGAAAAACCCATTTTTAATGCGTTCATTACCATTGAACGTAAAATCCTAAGAATTCACCTGGAATTCATTAGGTCACCTGAACCAAATCGGGTGTCAACCGTAAGAACGGTGGTTGCATAGCATGGTCAAAGACAGGACCTTGTTCCAGACCGAAAAACTATAGGGTGAGCTTTACTATTGCTCCTACAAAGGATAGTAATTGCATCCAACACGTTATAGACCATAATTAAAAGCATGTCAGGGGACATTGCCTTAACAGTTGCTTGTTCAACGCTTTCCTTTACAACCGGACGGTAGTTTACCGAAAGGTAATATACGGAGCAAGTATACTGGACGTGTTGCTTTCCCAATACAAGGTTAGCAAGTGAGTGACACAAAACCGCAAGTTTTGAGCTAAAATTTTCAAATCTGAAACCCACCAAACCCACAAAAACATTTTGCAAACACCGGTGAAGGGTTATTCCAGAAAACTTATCTAGGGTAAAAACTAGATTGAATTTTCAAAAGATCAAATGTTTTCATAAAGATCCAATTTTCTTAAAAATTTTCATAGTCATGTGGGACTGTAAACCACATCGTTACTGCCATTGTTCATACCGCCATATAAAAATCACTGATGTACAAAGTGTGAAGAATAAAGAAGTGATTCTAGTATGTATTTTATTTTAAGACTATATTGCTTGAGGACAAGCAACGCTCAAGTGTGAGAATATTTGATAATGCTAAAAACGAACATATATTTCATAGCATTATCCCTCAAGAAAGACAATCTTTTAGTTGCAATTGTTCTATTTACAAGTGATATTCGTTTAAATAATAAAAGATGAAGACAAAAGACAGATTCGACTAATTGAAGACGCAAACGACCAAAAACTCAAAAGTACAAAATACAATCAAAGTGGTTCCAATTATTGATAAGAAACGACTCAAAATTAAAAGAGTACAAGACGCAAAACGCAAAATACAAGATATTAAACTGTACGCAAGGACGTTCAAAAATTCGGAACCGGGACCAAAGTTAACTCTCAACGCGAGACGCAACGGAGCAAAAATTACAAGTCAACTATGTACATAAATATAATATAATATATAAATAATTCTTAAAATTATTTATATATTATATTTATTTATTAAACCGTCGGCAAAAGAAGCAAACAAAATCATGTGAGCTGGAAAAGTAGGCCATGCGATCGCATGGCCTGGAAGTGCATTTTCCATGCGATCGCATGGGCCACTTTTTCTGGCCACATCACTATAAAAAGCAGTTTTGTGATCGATCAAAACACATCTTTTTCTCTTCTTACTCTCAAACGTATGTATATATATATATATATATATATATATATATATATATATATATATATATATATATATATATATATATATATATATATATTATTTTAATTTTAATTTTAATTTTAATTTTAATAATAAGGGTATGTTAGCGAATGTTGTAAGGGTATAAGTCAAAATTCTGTCCGTGTAACGCTACGCTATTATTAATCATTGTAAGTTATGTTCAACCTTTTTAAATTAATGTCTCGTAGCTAAGTTATTATTATGCTTATTTAAGCCGAAGTAATCGTGATGTTGGGCTAAAATATTAAGACGGGGTAATTGGGCTTTGTACCATAATTGGAGTTTGGACAAAAGAACGACACTTGTAGAAATTAGACTATGGGCTATTAATGGGCTTTATGTTTGTTTAATTAAATGATAGTTTGTTAATTTAATATAAATATTTACAATTGGACGTACCTATAAATAACCATATACACTCGATCGGACACGATGGGCGGGATATTTATAAGTACTAATAATCGTTCATTTAACCGTACACGGGTATGGATTAATAGTTAATGGACTCATTAAAACAGGGGTGAATTATGTACAAGGACACTTGGTGTAATTATAGTTTAAGTCCCCAATTAGTTGGAATATTTGACTTCGGATATAAGGATAATTTGACGAGGACGCTCGCACTTTATATTTATGACTGATGGACTGTTATGGACAAAAACCAGACGGACATATTAAATAATCCAGGACAAAGGACAATTAACCCATGGGCATAAAACTAAAAATCAACACGTCAAACATCATGATTACGGAAGTTTAAATAAGCATAATTCCTTTATTTCATATTTAATTGCACTTTTAATTATCGCACTTTTATTTACTGTCATTTTATTTTAATTGCACTTTTAATTATCGTACTTTTTAATTATCGCAATTTTATTTATCGTACTTTTATTTATTGCAATTTCATTATCGTTATTTACTTTACGCTTTAAATTAAGTCTTTTATACATTTAATATTTTACATTAGGTTTTAACTGCGACTTAAGTTTTAAAATCGACAAACCGGTCATTAAACGGTAAAAAACTCCCTTTTATAATAATAATACTACTTATATATATTTATATTTTTACAAATATAGTTTTTAAAAATATAGCGTTAAACTTAGCTAAGATCCCTGTGGAACGAACCGGACTTACTAAAAACTACACTACTGTATGATTAGGTACACTGCCTATAAGTGTTGTAGCAAGGTTTAGGTATATCCATTCTATAAATAAATAAATATCTTGTGTAAAATTGTATCGTATTTAATAGTTTTTCATAGTAAATATATAACTATTTTGTATACACCTCGCATAACATCAGCGGTCACAACATACTGCGTGTGAACTTATCCTTGGATGGAATGGAAGCACAGTTCCATAACGTAACTTTATCCTTTCAGTTACATGTTGAAGTTAGGGTTATCATTAACTAGAACAACATATAGTTGCAATCAACGAAGGAAGGAATATGTAGAGTATCCACATCAGTGTCGTACATGTTTTAAGCAGCCCCCTCCCAAAGGGATAACAAGATTCATAGGTTCTCAAAGTATCTTATATTACATTTCCGAAAGAAAGTCGCACGAAAGGTGTGATCTTTGAACGAGAGTGAACTCTTCGAGCAGTTCGTTCTAAATTTATCCATGTACTTAAGGGGATGTGCGGGTGAGAAGATACGTGAACCCTTGGTCATAAAGAATGGTTTACTCTAAGTGAAAAGAATCTCTAAAATGATTTCTTGTACCTCTACATACAAATTCATAGAGATGAGGTTTACGAGGGTGTTGCGATTTGCCGTGAAGTATTGAGAACAGAAACCCACCTAGTGCCTTTCCTACAATAGGGTGACCACTTAGTGTACATCAGAAAACTGATTTATTGGCCCGCGTTTTTGTCATGTCTAACCTTAAAAGGAACATTTTATGGGTGCAAAGATTTTCTAACAAATTTTATAAAACTGCCATCCAAAGTGGCTCAGGAGTTTTTAACAAAGATCTTAATAGTAAGCTTCATCCCTAGCGGAGGGTGAGAAGAAGTGTGATCTATACATGGTGTAGTCTAATGTGAAAACCTTTAATAAAACCTTTAATAAAAGTTGCGTCTAAAAATATTAAAGCTTAAAAGAAAAACTATATCACAAATGGTAATAACTTAAAAAGGTACTAAAATATAAAAACGGCGTCGCAAAATTCTAAAGTACCTAAATCTTAGTCTAAAGAAAAAGCACTTAAGGGATTTTACGGCAAAGCCTAAAAATCTAGAAATAAAAATAACTACGGCAAAAACTATATCTTAAAACTAAATACGAGCGAAAAATACAAAAATTACGCTAAAACAAATAAAAAGGTACAAAATATAAAATTAATCTTAAAGTTGTAAAAAGTACAATTTTTATAAAAATACTATTTTTATATTATTTATTTTATAAAACTATTAAGTTTATAAATTAATTAAACTAAATTAACTAAAAATATAAAATAATAAATAAACTAAACTAAAATATATAAAAATATAACCCTAATTAGGGTTTAATTTAAATAATAATAATAATAAAAACCCGTAATTAATGCGAATTCTGTGTGACCTGTCTGGGCGGCTCCGCGAGTCGCGGTGAACACAGTTCAAAAACTCCGCGGGTCGCGGGGTATGAAATTTCAGATTAGGTGCAGGCCAAAATCGTTCGACAGGTTTTTTTTTTTTTTTTTTTTTTTAATTTTATATTGTTTTTCTAAAATGATATATAAATATATTTATACAAAAAAAAAATATAGCGTTTCGCCGAGCTCCCCGGCAGCGGCGCCAAAAACTTGATGTCGTAGCGTGGGGGTACGTGATAGTACTATATTTTACTACGAAATACGTTACAAATTACACAAGTTTTAATTATTTATTTACAAATGGGATATACCTAAACCTTGCTACAACACTATAGGCAGTGTACCTAATCGTAGAGTAGTATAGTTTTTAGTAAGTCCGGTTCGTTCCACAGGGAGCGGGCTTATTTCACACTATATTTTTAAACAACTATATTTGTACAAAATATATATAATTATATATAATAATATATAAAAGGGGGTTTACCATTTAATGACTGGTTTGTCGATTTATATTTTAAGCGAAGCGTATAGTAAATGACCATATTTAAATAACAATATAAAATAAATAACAATAATTAAAATGACAATAAATAAAAGTACGAGGAAATATGAAATAAAATATATTATGCTTATTTAAACTTCCGTAACTATGATGTTTGACGTTTTGATTTTAATTTATTGTCCTGGGTTAATTGTCCTTTGTCCTGGATGTATTTGAAACCTATCTGGTTTTTGTCCACAATAGTTCATCGATCATAATTATAAAATGCTCGGCAAATTTAACATTATGCCCGAAGTCAAATATTCCAACTAACTGGGGATTCGAACTGTAACAAGGTCTTAATACTTTGCTTAATGAATACACCAGGTTATCGACTGTGTGTAAACCAAGGTTTTAATACTTTGTTAACAATTACACCAATTACCCTTGAATGTAATCCACCCCTGTTTTAATGAGTCCATTGACTATTAATCCATCCCCGTGTCCGATCAAATGAACAATTATTAGTATTTATAGATATCCCTCCCATCGTATCCGATCGAGCGTATGTGGTTATTTATATCTACGTCAAATTATAAATCTCTATATTAATTTAATGAGGTATCATTTAGTTAATATAAATCCCATTAATAGCCCATAGTCTAATTTCCACAAGTGTCGTTGTTTTTTCCAAACCCCAATTATGGTACAAAGCCCAATAACCCCATCTTTAATATTTAGCCCAACATCATAATTACTTCGGCTCAAATAAGCATAATAATAACTTAGTTACGAGACATTAATTTAAAAAGGAAAACATAGCTTACATTGAGTATTTATTGCGTAGTGGTACACGAACAGAGCTCCGACCTTACAAACCCGTAAAAATAACTTTTACATAACCCAAACTAATCTAATATAACACTAATCTATAATATATATATATATATATATATATATATATATATATATATATATATATATATATATATATATATATATATATATATATATATTTATTATCTTACGGAGTATTATTATTATTATTGTTTTTAAACTCGGCAGAATTCGCTACCTTTTATAGGGATTCTGAAATTTCTGTGCTCCGGGAGTCGCGGCACTTTGTGCCTGTAAACTCCGCGAGTCACGGGGAAATGGAATACAGCTCACACCCCTTTGGATCTTCTTTGCCGACGTTTTATATATATAAATATAAAATATAAATAATTAATATAATTATTTATATATTATATTATATTCTTGTGCATAGTAGACTTGTAATTTTTAGTCCGTTGCGTCGGGCGTTGATAGTTGACTCATGTCCTGGTTCCGGATTTTCGAACGTCCTTGCGTACAATTTAATATCTTGTACTTTGCGTTTTGTAACTTGTACTCTTATCTTTTTTAGACGTTCTTCATCAATAATTTGAACCACTTGGATTGTATCTTGAACATTTGAGCTTTTTGGACGTTTGTGTCTTCAAATCTTCGTTTTCGCCTTTTGTCTTCGCACTTATTTATTTAAACAATTACAATGAAAATATAATACAATTACATATGAAAACCTATTATTTAGGAGGGATATTGCTATGAAATATATGTTCCTTTTTAGCCTTATCAAACATCCCCACACTTGAGCGTTGCTTGTCCTCAAGCAATACAGAACTTGAAATAAAAACATACATGAATCACTTTTTTATTCATCACACTTTGTACATCAGTGATTTTGATATGGTGGTATAAACAATGATAGTAATGATAGAACCATGGTTAAAGGTGGGTGTGTCATCCACAGTTGCCTCGGGTTTAGGGCAACGACACTTGTAATCAAATAGCCGATTTACTTTCGGTTTCCAAAGCAAAGTGCAATTTGAAAGGCGGTTTACAGTCCCACATGACTATGAAAATGTAGATCCTTAAGAAAATTGGATCTTTATGAAAACATTTGATCTTTTGAAAATTCAAGCTAGATTTTACCCTAGACAAGTTTTCTGGAATAACCCTTCACCGGTGTTTGCAAAATATTTTTGTGGGTTTTGTGGGTTTCAGATTTAAAATTTTAGCTCAAAACTTGCGGTTTTGTGTCACCCACTTGCTAACCTTGTATTTAGGAAAGCACACATCCAGTATACTTGCTCCGTATATTACCTTTCGGTAAACTACCGTCCGGTTGTAAAGGAAAGCGTTGAACAAGCAACTGTTAAGGCAATGTCCCCTGACATGCTTTTAATTATGGTCAAAAATGTGTCGGATGCAGTTACTATCCTTTGTAGGAGCAATAGTAAAGATCACCCTATAGTTTTTCGGTCTGGCACAAGGTCCTGTCTTCGACCATGCTATGCAACCACCGTTCTTACGGTTGACACCCGATTTGGTTCAGGTGACCTAATGAATTCCAGGTGAATTCCTAGGATTTTACGTTCAATGGTAATGAACGCATTGAAAATGGGTTTTCAGAAAACAAATCGGTTTTAATTTGATCAAAATATTTTCTCGTTCAAGCTCGAGTTTAGATATCATCGAATTCCATGAGTTTGTAATTCTCAATCTTTAAAGTCAATCTCAAGGATTGAGTAATATCAGTCTTAAAAGCTGATTTTTAATCTTTAAAAGGAGATTATCCTTTCTGGGGGTCTGATTCATTAGTCTTATCAAGCTAATTTGCACGGCGCCCTCCCCATTTTACGAGACAGATCCTCTCATGGTTAGGATAAGTCTGACCATTTGGAGACCCTGTTTGATGCTGAGGTCCATGGATTTCCTGCTGATTTTAGAGATGACTTTTCTAGATTTTTCGTCAACCTACAGCTGGTTTGGACGACAATTTCCTGACCTAAATCAAGAAGCGCGTGTCTTTTTCGAAAGACTTTACTTCCTTTTAATGATGGAATTGATTCATCGTGTAGATCCATCTCTTCTTTCAAAAGTATTAGAATAAATCGGGTAAAACTGATTACTATTATTCAAAACAAAAGTACCTGCAATAACTTTACAGAAACATGTGATAGATAGTTTTTAATTGAATAACTTGGTACATTCTCCCCACACTTAGTTTCTTTCTTTGCCTTTTTATTCTCCTTTATTCCATTTTAAATGAATTCAAGCGTTTTAAGTTGTTTCTCAATTTATGTCCTTTTCGAGGTAACGATAATTTCGGTATTAACACCTAGTTTTTATCGTTCATAAATATGTATAAACATGATTTTGACTTCATTTAGTTGAAATTTTTTTCAAATTTTCATAAAATTTGGCAAATAAACCAGGTATAAACCCGAGAGAATTTATAACCCTTCCCCACACTTGAGATCATGCAATGCCCTCATTTGCATGAAATCAGACTCTAATTATAAATTCATGAGGGTGATTAGTGTAGAAAAGTGAATGAAAATACCCAGTTTGTAATTTCAAAGCTAGTTGAATGATAGATGGCGCGCCTCATCGTCATTCCTTTTTGTTTTATCACACATGTTTTTCTTCAAAAATGGTTGCTTTTCTGAACTGTTTGATAATTTTTGAAAATGCGTCTTTTACCCTAACTTATCATGCATTTTTATTAACGAGTTATGCACTAACCTGAACCCCTAATTTAACGTTAAGTGGGGTTAGACTTCCCCACACTTAGCTGACGACATGTGAAGTCGGTAGAATAAGTTCCACGAATTAAAATAGTGAGCCAGTTATTTACATCTCGGGTGGTGTATAATATATCAATGGGTTTAAAGTTTAGACTCACCCGATCGTCACTACTTAATTCTTTTTTAAGTGTAGCTTTTAGTAAATGGATATGTCTCTTTTCTGGTTCTTGGTCAAATGGATCGATATACACCGACATACATACTATAGGGTGGACAATTCCTAACATTTCCTTCCGTTTATTCTCGGGATCAAAGTTTTCACCTCTATTACCCATTTGGGTGAAATTCGAGGTGTCATTATCTATTAAAGCTCGTAGTTCATCTTCGGTAGATGACTCGTCTATTGAGAATATTGGGTTGGAAGGTTGTTGAATAGTGAATTTCGGGATTGAAGTAAATTCTTCTTCATTAACGGTCCTTATCAGTCCCTCCATTTTGGTCTCGGGGGTAAAATTTTCAACGTTATCGTTTTCCCAAGAGTACCAATTTGTCACCCTTACTTCTTCTTCTTCTTCATCCATTGATGGATCGTTGATTTCGTCGGTAGAGGCTAATGTGTCGATATGTTGTGAAATTGGTAAGACTGAATAAAAAGTATCATCGGGATAGTTGGTGATTTCAGAGCTCTCGAATTCATCAAAATTCGATGATATGAGATTTTCTTGCACAATACTCCTCAGATCAACAGGTGTGTAGTCTGATAGAGTTTCAGCTTGCCGGTTTACAAACTCTCTCATTTGTTCATTTTGAGCATTGAGTTCTTCGAGTTTGATTTTCATATTGTCTAATAAATTTTCAGACACGTAATTTTCCTCGTCTACTGGTTGTTGAGTTTGGATATATTCTTGGGAATAATCCCAATTTGAATTGTATTCTTCATAATCATTCCATTCAGGTTCCGTGGGTGCGTAATTTTCCATAGGAACGTAATAATAACATTCCCATGTTGAGTGATAATCTCCACAGATTTCACAACCAGTTATTGTTTCGTCATTCGTGATCCAAGATTGACCGAACGAATTGTCATCAACACTCGTTTGAGATTATTGATTTAATTGATTTTGGATATCAAAAAGGGTTTCCATAGCCTTGTTTTCAAAATTTTCCATTTTATTGCGATGGCCAAATTTTAGCTACAATGTGGTGCATTTACTAATTATCCTATTAGTTATAAAAATAGAAAAACTTATATAAGTTGTCCAATTAATAGACTTTTCTGCTTTTGCCCACGTTTCGAATAGCCAAAAGATGCAGCAGGGAGCCAGAACCCTTTAAATCGGAAGCTCACAACTCAGCCACTAACAAATCCAACTATTACTACGAAGCAGAAAATTGTCAACGTCCATTAATTTTACCACTTAAATAATTTTTCTTTCCGTTTGAGATATTAGATAAGAAATAGAGAAAATTTCTAAGTCCTAAAAACTAAAGCATCGAGAAATAAGAAAGAAAAAGAATGCGCGTCGAAAAACGTTGAAAAATAAAAATAAGAAAATAGCGCGTCGTAACTTAAAAAAGAATTAAAAACTAAGAATTAAAAGTTGCGTCTAAAAATATTAAAGCTTAAAAGAAAAACTATATCACAAATGGTAATAACTTAAAAAGGTACTAAAATATAAAAACGGCGTCGCAAAATTCTAAAGCACCTAAATCTTAGTCTAAAGAAAAAGCACTTAAGGGATTTTACGGCAAAGCCTAAAAATCTAGAAATAAAAATAACTACGGCAAAAACTATATCTTAAAACTAAATACGAGCGAAAAATACAAAAATTACGCTAAAACAAATAAAAAGGTACAAAATATAAAATTAATCTTAAAGTTGTAAAAAGTACAATTTTTATAAAAATACTATTTTTATATTATTTATTTTATAAAACTATTAAGTTTATAAATTAATTAAACTAAATTAACTAAAAATATAAAATAATAAATAAACTAAACTAAATTATATAAAAATATAACCCTAATTAGGGTTTAATTTAAATAATAATAATAATAATAACCCGTAATTAATGCGAATTCTGTGTGACCTGTCTGGGCGGCTCCGCGAGTCGCGGTGAACACAGTTCAAAAACTCTGCGGGTCGCGGGGTATGAAATTTCAGATTAGGTGCAGGCCAAAATCGTTCGACAGGTTTTTTTTTTTTTTTTTTTAAATTTTATATTGTTTTTCTAAAATGATATATAAATATATTTATACAAAAAAAATATAGCGTTTCGCCGAGCTCCCCGGCAGCGGCGCCAAAAACTTGATGTCGTAGCGTGGGGGTACGTGATAGTACTATATTTTACTACGAAATACGTTACAAATTACACAAGTTTTAATTATTTATTTACAAATGGGATATACCTAAACCTTGCTACAACACTATAGGCAGTGTACCTAATCGTAGAGTAGTATAGTTTTTAGTAAGTCCGGTTCGTTCTACAGGGAGCGGGCTTATTTCACACTATATTTTTAAACAACTATATTTGTACAAAATATATATAATTATATATAATAATATATAAAAGGGGGTTTACCGTTTAATGACTGGTTTGTCGATTTATATTTTAAGCGAAGCGTATAGTAAATGACGATATTTAAATAACAATATAAAATAAATAACAATAACTAAAATGACAATAAATAAAAGTACGAGGAAATATGAAATAAAATATATTATGCTTATTTAAACTTCCGTAACTATGATGTTTGACGTTTTGATTTTAATTTATTGTCCTGGGTTAATTGTCCTTTGTCCTGGATATATTTGAAACCTATCTGGTTTTTGTCCACAATAGTTCATCGATCATAATTATAAAATGCTCGGCAAATTTAACATTATGCCCGAAGTCAAATATTCCAACTAACTGGGGATTCGAACTGTAACAAGGTCTTAATACTTTGCTTAATGAATACACCAGGTTATCGACTGTGTATAAACCAAGGTTTTAATACTTTGTTAACAATTACACCAATTACCCTTGAATGTAATCCACCCCTGTTTTAATGAGTCCATTGACTATTAATCCATCCCCGTGTCCGATCAAATGAACAATTATTAGTATTTATAGATATCCCGCCCATCGTGTCCGATCGAGCGTATGTGGTTATTTATATCTACGTCAAATTGTAAATCTCTATATTAATTTAATGAGGTATCATTTAGTTAATATAAATCCCATTAATAGCCCATAGTCTAATTTCCACAAGTGTCGTTCTTTTTTCCAAACCCCAATTATGGTACAAAGCCCAATAACCCCATCTTTAATATTTAGCCCAACATCATAATTACTTCGGCTCAAATAAGCATAATAATAACTTAGTTACGAGACATTAATTTAAAAAGGAAAACATAGCTTACATTGAGTATTTATCGCGTAGTGGTACACGAACAGAGCTTCGACCTTACAAACCCGTAAAAATAACTTTTACATAACCCAAACTAATCTAATATAACACTAATCTATAATATATATATATATATATATATATATATATATATATATATATATATATATATATATATATATATATATATATATTTTTATATATATATATATATATATATATATATATATATATATTTATTTATTTATTTATTTATTATCTTACGGAGTATTATTATTATTATTGTTTTTAAACTCGGCAGAATTCGTGACCTTTTATAGGGATTCTGAAATTTCTGTGCTCCGCGAGTCGCGGCACTTTGTGCCTGTGAACTCCGCGAGTCGCGGGGAAATGGAATACAGCTCACACCCCTTTGGATCTTCTTTGCCGACGTTTTATATATATAAATATAAAATATAAATAATTAATATAATTATTTATATATTATATTATATTCTTGTGCATAGTAGACTTGTAATTTTTAGTCCGTTGCGTCGGGCGTTGATAGTTGACTCATGTCCTGGTTCCGGATTTTCGAACGTCCTTGCGTACAATTTAATATCTTGTACTTTGCGTTTTGTAACTTGTACTCTTATCTTTTTTAGACGTTCTTCATCAATAATTTGAACCACTTGGATTGTATCTTGAACATTTGAGCTTTTTGGACGTTTGTGTCTTCAAATCTTCGTTTTTGCCTTTTGTCTTCGCACTTATTTATTTAAACAATTACAATGAAAATATAATACAATTACATATGAAAACCTATTATTTAGGAGGGATATTGCTATGAAATATATGTTCCTTTTTAGCCTTATCAGTCTTCAATATAGAATCTGAATCGCTGAAGTGACGGGATACAATTTCCTTTATGTATCGTTGTGCAAGTTTGTCCATTGTATCGGTTTCTCTCATGGCCAGAGAGTGAGCAGATTTGGTGAGGCAGTCACAATAACCCAGATAGTGTCATAATCGCCTACCGTTTTCAGTAACTTTGTGAGGACATTCATCGTTATTCCTTCCCATTTCCATTGGGGGATTTCGGGCTGTTGAAGTAACTCAGATGGATTTTAGCTCACCATTCACGCGAGGTATATGAATAATCTTCTTACTATAATAACTTTTGCTTTCATCCTTGAAATCTAGTCCGTTCTAACTATTTCATCAAGCTCCCTAACTTGATGAGTGTTAGGTTAATCTTAAGGTTTATTCCAACTAAATCTTATTATACTGCCGTGAAATTTTTTATCAATCTTCTCAAATAACATCTTCTTGTGCATAGGTAATTATCCTTTCCAACCACTACTTCAAAATTTCCAAGTTTTGTTGACATGAGGTCATCTCCAAATGACCTACCTGTTAAATTTAAGGTATTACCTTAAATTACTCCTCTATTCTGCCAGCTTACCATTAGCTTATCCTATAGAATACTTAAATCCCATGGTTGTTAATGGCTTATTATTCATAACACCAAGATTCTTAGATATAAGGTTTCTATCGCTCCAGTATGAAATAACCTTGAGACAATAAAACGTTGTGATGAAACGTACCCTAACTAAAATCTGGATCCATGCAAGTCTCTATAACGATTGCTTTACCGCATGTAAGGTTAAAGTTTTTCTTATATGAGAACTTTTTCCTTAAATGTCCAGGGTGTCGATATCTATAACAAATTTTTGGGTTATCAATTCTGCAATCAAGGCCCTTCTTGTTCAGTATCTGGGCTACGTGGTTATTCATTCCCTACCTTTAACAGACTATAATGCGTATGCTCAAGTGATCCCTGCCGAAATTTTTCCTGGATCACCTCATATTCCTCATGTAGTAATATTGGAACTTCTACCTGATTTACCTCAATATAATCACGCTGGCCTGACGTCATTATATTGTACTAAATCGTATGTTCATTCCAATATCATTCTATATGGTCAATGTAACGTGATCACTTCCAGTTCTACTCAATTTCATCTAACGGTGCCTTATCTATCCTATCTCAAAATAGAATCTACATAATTAATCTCACGGTTTCTTGGTGCGGGCGCGTAGGTTCCGTAGGTCATGCATCAATGCCTAAATGTCCCAAAATTTCTTCAAAATGTTCGGGTTCAGGTAACGTCGTTAGGTTCCTTTCTAGAATTTCAATCTAGGTCTCGCGTCGAGCTGTACGTGGAGCAAGTAGTGATACGATATGTCTCGAGGTGACTCCCAAGTCTTTGGGTATGGTTGAGCATCTGTAGAAGGCACTCTGAACCTGTGAAAGGAGATGTCCTCCTGACTTCTCCAATGCCCAAGAGTGTTTGAGACGTAAGTCCAGAAGTGTCATTAGATCGTTGAGCAGTGGTGAAGAATGAAAGAGTTAAGTGATGGTCATGAAAGTGTACAGGATATGTGTCAACTGAACAACCTTCTATTGTTCATACGTTGTACGTGGCTAATTAGAGTGAGCTCGGGGTGCGGTTGTAGTGACCCGAACTTTTTCATGTTTATATATATATTAAATGAAATTTTTATTTACATGATTAAGTGTTTCCAACATGTTAAGCAATCAAACTTGTTAAGACTTGATTAATTGAAATAGGTTTCATATAGACAACTGACCACCCAAGTTGACCGGTGATTCACGAACGTTAAAACTTGTAAAAACTATTTGATGACATATATATGGATATATATATAGTTAACATGATATTATGATAAGTAAACATATCATTAAGTATATTAACAATGAACTACACATGTAAAAGCAAGACTACTAACTTAATGATTTTGAAACGAGACATATATGTAACGATTATCGTTGTAACGACATTTAATGTATATATATCATATTAAGAGATATTCATACATCATATTATCATGATAATATAATAATTTAAAATCTCATTTGATATTATAAAAATTAGATTAACAACATTTAACAAGATCGTTAACCTAAAGGTTTCAAAACAACACTTACATGTAACGACTAACGATGACTTAACGACTCAGTTAAAATGTATATACATGTAGTGTTTTAATATGTATTCATACACTTTTGAAAGACTTCAAGACACTTATCAAAATACTTCTACTTAACAAAAATGCTTACAATTACATCCTCGTTCAGTTTCATCAACAATTCTACTCATATGCACCCGTATTTGTACTCGTACAATACACGGCTTTTAGATGTATGTACTATTGGTATATACACTCCAATGATCAGATCTTAGCAGCCCATGTGAGTCACTTAATACATGTGGGAACCATCATTTGGCAACTAGCATGAAATATCTCATAAAATTACAAAAATATGAGTAATCAATCATGACTTATTTACATGAAAACAAAATTACATATCCTTTATATCTAATCCATACACCAACGACCAAAAACACCTACAAACACTTTCATTCTTCAATTTTCTTCATCTAATTGATCTCTCTCAAGTTCTATCTTCAAGTTCTAAGTGTTCTTCATTAATTCCAAAAGTTCTAGTTTCATAAAATCAAGAATACTTCCAAGATTGCAAGTTTACTTCCAAGTTTTCTATATCCATTCCAAGTAATCATCCAAGATCAAGAAACCTTTGTTACTTACAGTAGGTTATATTTCTAATACAAGGTAATAATCATATTCAAACTTTAATTCAATTTCTATAACTATAACAATCTTATTTCGAGTGAAAATCTTACTTGAAATTGTTTTCGTGTCATGATTCTGCTTCAAGAACTTTCAAGCCATCCAAAGATCCTTTGAAGCTAGATCCATTTTTCTCATTTCTAGTAGGTTTATCCAAGGAACTTGAGGTAGTAATGATGTTCATAACATCATTCGATTCATACATAAAAAGCTAACTTATTCAACGTTATAAACTTGTAATCACTAGAACATAGTTTAGTTAATTCTAAACTTGTTCGTAAATAATGTTAATCCTTCTAACTAGACTTTTAAAATCAACTAAACACATGTTCTATATCTATATGATATGCTAACTTAATGATTTAAAACCCGAAAACACGATAAACACCATAAAACTGGATATACGCCGTCGTAGTAAAACCGGGGGCTGTTTTGGTTGGGATAATTAAAAGCTAAGAAGAACTTTGATTTAAAAGCTATACTTCTGGAAAAATGATTTTTCTTATGAACATGAGACTATATCCAAAAATCATGGTAAAACTCAAAGTGAAAGTATGTTTTTCAAAATGGTCATCAAGATGTCGTTCTTTCGACGGAAATGACTACCTCTTTCAAAAATGACTTGTAACTTGTATTTCTAACTATAAAATTATACTTTTTCTATTTAGATTCATAAAGTTAAGTTCAATACGAAATCGTGGCCACTGGAATCACTCAAAACGGATTAGAAACGAAGAAATGGCGAGTAAAACAAGATTGATAAAAACTACTCATTTTACCTACGTGAAAGTTAGTAATAAATCTATTCCAACCATAACCTAATCAACTTATATTGTATATTATGTAATCTTGAGATACCATAGACACGTATACAATGTTTCGACCTATCATGTCGACCCATAGACACTCTATATGTGAATGTTGGAGTTAGCTATACAGGGTTGAGGTTGATTCCAAAATATATATATAGTTTGAGTTGTGATCAATACTGAGATACGTATACACTGGGTCGTGGATTGATTCAAGATAATATTTATCGAATTATTTCTGTACATCTAACTGTGGACAACTAGTTATAGGTTACTAACGAGGACAGCTGACTTAATAAACTTAAAACATCAAAATGTATTAATAGTTTTGTAAATATATTTTGAACATACTTTGATATATATGTATATATTGTTATAGGTTTGTGAATCAACCAGTGGCCAAGTCTTACTTCCCGACGAAGTAAAAATCTGTGAAAGTGAGTTATAGTCCCACTTTTAAAATCTAATATTTTTGAGATGAGAATACATGCAGGTTTTATAAATGATTTACAAAATAGACACAAGTACGTGAAACTACATTCTATGGTTGAATTATCGAAATCGAATATGCCCCTTTTTATTAAGTCTGGTAATCTAAGAATTAGGGAAAAGAGACCCTAATTTACGCGAATCCTAAAGATAGATCTATTGGGCCTAACAAACCCCATCCAAAGTACCGGATGCTTTAGTACTTCGAAATTTATATCATATCCGAAGGGTGTCCCGGAATGATGGGGATATTCTTATATATGCATCTTGTTAATGTCGGTTACCAGGTGTTCACCATATGAATGATTTTTATCTCTATGTATGGGATGTGTATTGAAATATGAAATCTTGTGGTCTATTGTTACGATTTGATATATATAGGTTAAACCTATAACTCACCAACATTTTTGTTGACGTTTAAAGCATGTTTATTCTCAGGTGAATACTAAGAGCTTCCGTTGTTGCATACTAAAATAAGGACAAGATTTGGAGTCCATGTTTGTATGATATTGTGTAAAAACTGCATTCAAGAAACTGATTTCGATGTAACATATTTGTATTGTAAACCATTATGTAATGGTCGTGTGTAAACAGGATATTTTAGATTATCATTATTTGATAATCTACGTAAAGCTTTTTAAACCTTTATTTATGAAATAAAGGTTATGGTTTGTTTTAAAAATGAATGCAGTCTTTGAAAAACGTCTCATATAGAGGTCAAAACCTCGCAACGAAATCAATTAATATGGAACGTTTTTAATCAATAAGAACGGGACATTTCAATAATAACCGCAACAACAACAACAATTAAAAGCAGTTATGCCAAAGGTGTGAAAAGTATCACTCGGGGTTCTGCACCAAATTTTGCAACAAGTGTAAAATAAAAGGTCATAGCGTGGCGAAGTGTGAGGTCTACGGACCAGGGGTTAACAGAACGAAAGGAACAAATGGTGTTGGAATGAGTAATGGCGGAGCAAGTAGTGTCGGAGCAAGTTATGCTAATGTAGTTTGTTATAAATATGGAAAACCGGGCCACATTATTAGAAATTGCCCGAACCAGGAGAACACGAATGGACAAGGCCGTGGAAGAGTTTTCAATATTAATGCAGAAGAGGCACAGGAAGACCCGGAGCTTGTTACGGGTACGTTTCTTATTGACAATAAATCTGCTTACGTTTTATTTGATTCGGGTGTGGATAGAAGCTATATGAGTAGAGATTTTTGTGCTAAATTAAGTTGTCCATTGACGCCTTTGGATAGTAAATTTTTACTCGAATTAGCAAATGGAAAATTAATTTCAGCAGATAATATATGTCGGAATCGAGAAATTAAACTGGTTAGCGAAACATTTAAGATTGACTTGATACCAGTAGAGTTAGGGAGTTTTGATGTGATAATCGGTATGGACTGGTTGAAAGAAGTGAAAGCAGAGATCGTTTGTTACAAAAATGCAATTCGCATTATACGAGAAAAAGGAAAACCCTTAATGGTGTACGGAGAAAAGAGCAACGCAAAGTTAAATCTTATTAGTAACCTGAAGGCACAAAGACTAATAAGAAAAGGTTGCTATGCTGTTCTAGCACACGTCGAGAAAGTACAAACTGAAGAAAAGAGCATCAATGATGTTCCCGTCGCAAAAGAATTTCCCGATGTATTTCTGAAAGAATTACCGGGATTACCCCCACATCGATCCGTTGAATTTCAAATAGATCTTGTACCAGGAGCTGCACCAATAGCTCGTGCTCCTTACAGACTCGCACCCAGCGAGATGAAAGAACTGCAAAGTCAATTACAAGAACTTTTAGAACGTGGTTTCATTTGACCAAGCACATCACCGTGGGGAGCTCCTGTTTTGTTTGTCAAGAAGAAAGATGGTACATTCAGGTTGTGTATCGACTACCGAGAGTTGAACAAACTTACCATCAAGAACCGCTACCCACTACTGAGAACCGATGACTTATTTGATCAACTACAAGGCTCGTCTATTTATTCAAAGATTGACTTACGTTCCGGGTATCATCAAATGCGGGTGAAAGAAGATGTTATTCCAAAGACTGCTTTTAGGACGCGTTATGATCATTATGAGTTTATGGTTATGCCGTTTGGATTGACTAACGCACCAGCTGTGTTCATGGACCTTATGAACCGAGTGTGTGGGCCATATCTTGACAAGTTTGTCATTGTTTTCATTGATGACATACTTATTTATTCAAAGAATGACCAAGAACACGGTGAACATTTGAGAAAGGTGTTAGAAGTATTGAGTGAAGCGACCCATCCTAATCCATCCGAACGAAGTCCACATCGATTATAAACGATTCACAACAGTTGATTACATCGCGAGGTACTTGACCTCTATATGATACATTTTACAAACATTGCATTCGTTTTTTGAAAAGACAATCTTTCATTACATTGAAAGTTGACGGCAGGCATACCATTTCATAATATATCTAACTACAATTGACTTAATAATAATCTTGATGAACGCAACGACTCGAATGCAACGTCTTTTGAAATATGCCATGAATGACTTCAAGTAATATTTCTAAAATGAGCAAATGCACAGCGGAAGATTTCTTTCGTGCCTAAGAATAAACATGCTTTCAAGTGTCAACCAAAAGGTTGGTGAGTTCAGTAGTTTAACATAAATAATCATTTCATAAATTTAATAGACCACAAGATTTCATATTTCCATTTCTCATAAACATACGTCCTATGCATAGAGACAAAAATATCATTCATATGGATTGAACACCTGGTAACCGACATTCACAATATACATATAAGAATATCCCCATCATTCCGGGATCCTCCTTCGGACATGATATAAATTTCGAAGTACTAAAGCATCCGGTACTTTGGATGGGGCTTGTTGGGCCCGATAGATCTATCTTTAGAGTTCGCGTCAATCAGGGTGTCTGTTCCCTAATTCTTAGATTACCAGACTAAAAAGGGGCATATTCGGTTTAATAATTCAACCATAGAATGTAGTTTCACGTACTTGTGTCTATTTCGTAAAACAATTATAAAAGCAGCGCATGTATTCTTAGCCCAAAAAATATAAAGGGTAAAAAGGCAAATGAAACTCACCTAATGTATTTTGTAGTAAAAATACATATGACTATATTGAACAATGCAGGGTTGGCCTCGGATTCACGAACCTATAACGTTTGTATATATATATTAACACATGTAATTGTAATTGAACAAAGTTGTATTTATATGTAAATTTATTATTTATATTGTTTTTACATTAATAACCTATATATTTCATATATTCATTTTTATATATAAATATAAATATTGTTAGGTTATAAATATTAAGTATATTTTGTATCTATATATATATATATATATATATATATATATATATATCATTTGTTTGTTAAGATAATTATTATGATAATACTAGAATAATAATTGATATGATAAAAATGATAATAAAGGTAATACTTGATATTAATAATAGTAACAATATTAATGATGCTATTAATGATGTTATTAATGATAGTTTTATTAATAAATTTTATATTAGTGATAATAACAGTCACCTTTAATAAGGATGAAAAGTTTATTAGTAATGAAAATAATGATTTTCGATAATAATACATAATACTTAATAATAACTATTATTATAGCAATTTCACTACTAGTGATAATATTAATAATAATACTTATGTTAATCATAATCAAAATCATCGTGTTTAATTTGTAAACTCATAACTAAAGTTTCGTAATCCTAATAATAATAAGAGTAATGCTTATTAATAATAATCATAATATTAATATTATTATAAATGTGACTATAATCATAATACTAATAATAAATGATAACTAATACATATTTTAATAGAAAAGAAATAGTAATAAAACTAACATTTATAATACTTGTAATACTAACAATAATTATAATAACAATAATTAATAATAACAATATCAATAATAATAATAATAATAATAATAATAATAATAATAATAATAATAATAATAATAATAATAATAATAATAATAATAATAATAACAATTTTATCAATAATAAGTAATACTAGCAATAACAATAACAATAATAGTCATAATAATAATAAAAATAATAATAATGATAAAAATAATAATAATCATTTTTGGTTTAGGAAACTACCTCCAAAAGCTTTGTTAAAAAAAATTTCCCAAGCCGGGCTCGAACCCGAGACCTCTCGCTCACCCGACACCACACTTAACCACTCCTCCATCATCATTTTTCTGATCAATACACAACCCAATTTATTATAACTCATTTTTATTTCTGTTATCTTTATCTTCTCCATTTTCAACAATGAAATCGATCCAAATCAAACTAACTATACAATTGATTTATCAACTCGTTTTATAACTTCATATCCACATAGAAACAAGTATGTGTGATAAAAAAAAATAAAAAAAAAATAAAACAGAAAAAAAAATGCTGTTCGTCGACTGGGTTTAAAAAAAAAAGAAATTGATTTTGATTTCTAAACACTTTTAGCCAATGAATTCAACATGAAATATATGTTAAATCGTTCACTGAAACTTTGGAAATCAACAATTTTATCAGAAACAACATCTACGACTTCAATTCGATTGTAGAACAAGCGTTTGACTTTTTCAATTAAATGTTTGACTCTTCGAATTCGAAATCGTTTTGACGAATTAATACCTGGAAATTTGAGTAAACATTCCTGACATGATTTAAAATACATCTGCACTTTTAGATTTTTGAACTGGATTCGATTTCGAATTATGAGCATAAAGTAGTACATACAGAGGTTTTCGAAGGAAGAAAAAAAATATTGATTAATTTATAAATCTGATTCTGTAAAAAAATATAGCTGATATAGAGATGGAGGATATCGATTGATAGTTGTCTGTATTGATGATTCAGTCGACAATTGTTCACAAGCATACAGGAAAAAGGAGAAAAAAAATATAGATGATTGAGATATAGATACCACGTTTTGTATATATATATGAGTTATATTATTTATTTAATTTAATATTAGTAATTAATAATTGATAATATATAATAATAATACTAATAATATTAATACTAATAATATTGTTAACAATAATAATATTTATAGCAATATCAAATAATAACCATAATTTTTAATGATGTTACAAATGATAAAATACTAATACTAATAATAACAATAATAAGATTATTAATAATAATAATATTGAAATAAAATTAATTATACTACTAATAATTATGTTAGTAGAGTATTAATACTAATTGTTAATGATAATGTAATAATAATATCTACTAATAGTATAATTAATAATTAAGTTATAACAAGTTACATATATCCTATTTGTAATATATATTATATAGTCATGTATATATATATTGAATACTTAACACTTATCAAATTTACAAATGCTTCAATATAATAGTTATCAATAGAGATCTTTTATATATATTAATATATATCTATATAGATTTGTAATAATTTTATATATCTAGTTATATATCTTCATTTTACTAATAACTTACTTTTCTTTTCCTTTTTCTTATTTTTATTTTTATTTTAATTGATCAAAGTATACTTCATTAATACATTTATATTTATATTTATATACATATATATAATTATCTGTTCGTGAATCGTCGGTAATTTGTCAAGGGTCAAATGAATCTATGTAAACAGTTCAAGAAGTTTTGAGACTAAACATTACAGACTTTGCTTATCGTGTCGAAATCATTTAAAGATTCAGGTTTAAATTTGGTCAAAAATTCCCGGGTCATCACAGTACCTACCCGTTAAAGAAATTTCGTCCCGAAATTTGAGTGAGGTGGTCATGGCTAACAATAAAAATGTTTTCATGACGAATATGAGTTGATAAATTGAGTTTTATCATCATTGAGTAATATGGATAAAAAAATAATTCGATTATTCGAAGAGTACGAATGAAGCTATCACCAAAGAGTGAAATAGGAAAGTAAAGATTCATCTTAACTTTTGACAGAGTCAAGGTTGAATTCCGGAATTCAAGGGATTTAAAGAAAATCTTCGAAATCTAAAAGATTTGATTCTTCGGCGAGTAAGGAAATTAAGATCTCTATAATTAAATACGGTGATCTGCCTCGATTACTCTGTCTGATATTTTCACTATAAATTAAGCTCTTCCGTTCCATTATTCTCACCATTCCTATACTTTCTTTCTTAGTTCATACATCCAAAAGATTGTGAAAATGCTTAATCCCATTCTAATCCTTGATATTTTTCTAGTTATCATTTCTGTCATCCTTCTTTTCAACCTTCCACCATAAAAATCTGTTTAACTCTACTATTACCTTGTGGTGATACTATTCTTAATTATACCTTGACTTTATATTGCTATTCGTATTAATATCCACGGTTTGTAATCTCCGTGTTGTTATGGGCTTTACATTCTCTCTTATATTTTGAAGCTCTTTGCCTTTTTATTCTCCTCTCGTCCTCTAGTAAAGCGAGTAATGGTCTGAACTTCGTAAATATGGAGTTTCGAATGAACTTAATGTTCTAAACGAGAAAGAACGTAATAGCACGATTTGATTTGTCAAAAAAATTACCAGAATCACTGAGAATAGAACTATCAAGAATATATTTTCTTGATATGTTCAGAAGTTAATCAGAATGAAAGGGTTATGTAACATGACTCATGATGATGTTATAATCTGTGAATCATCATGTTCCATTTAGAAACTCAGCATGACTTACTGTAATATAATCACGTTGATCAAGTGTCATTATATTATACTAACTCATGCATCAGTTCCCAACACTACTCCAGAAGTCATTCATAATTTAAACTCGAATTTTAAAGAAATTTAGAAACTAAAATGGTTTCCTTTTTGATGTAATACGAATAGCACGAAGAGTTAACTAATTTCGGACAAGAAGAGTTATGAAAATATCCTCAGAAATATCGAAGATATTTATGATGAGATTTTGGGATTTCTAAGTTCGATGGTTGATGAAGAAAGATTTTACGCAAGATTTTAACATGAGTACGGAGCAAGATATTCGTTGAAGGTTTCATCGGATCCAGAATTACCTAGATTCTTTGAATATATGGTATGGTCCTGGTATTTGACCTTGGTCTCCTTCATGGTTTGCTCAATCTTTTTTTTTCAGTACCAAATTTTCTATCGAGCGTTCCCAACACTCTCTTCTTTATCATCAAACTTTTGACCGTTTAGACCATCTACAATTTTTCTGTTTCCTCTTTATTTAATGCTACGATATCTGAATCATCAGTTATCATTCCGAAGTGGTTTCAAGAGAATTGTATTTTTAGATGATTAAACGCTGATAGTAACATGGTGGAATATGAAAGGTTCCCCGGTAACAATAAAAGAGCACGCATATATATCAAAGTTATAATAAGATTGTTTCGAACGGAAAGTCGAAGTTGACTTGCTGGACCTGTGACAAAATTGGCTAATTTGAAAAGAGATTGCAAAGTTATTTTCGGTAATAATAACGCTAATGGAATTAGCACAGCTACACATTAAACATTTACTCAGGTTTCGAGTGTTTCTCAGGTGCATAACTATATGCATAAATCATTCCTTCCATGGATGAAGTGCGGTTGGTTCAACCTCTCAATTGAGGTGTTCTTTTTTTTAAGAATCATGAAAGGTTTGAACGCAGATTGGAATCGTCAAGATACAAATGAGGTTTAAGATGAAATCAAGTGGCAAACTTGAAGAATTATTTAGTTTCATATGTTATAATCAATGTTTTAATTCATTTTAATTGTCCAATGTCATTAGTCCACGGTCGATAATCCACAGTTAACAGTCCAGTAACTCATATATAGTTTAATATATTATATTCGAATTAATTAATACGTGTCATGACCCGTGTACATGTCTCAGACTCGATCACAACTCAAATTATATATATTATTATAGAATCTGTAACGACCCTGGATTTTCCAACATTTATTTATTAATAATTATTATTATTAATACGTGTGATTAAACGAATGTATGTTATTACATTTACATGTTGCTATGATTGCCCGTACTTGACTTTTAAGTGCCCGAAACGTCTTTGTGACACCCGGAACTTTCACGAATAATATTTTTAGATATTATTTACATTCATGATTAAATTTATTAATCATTTTAATTAACTAAGGCTATTAGTTAGTTACTTGAGCTTTAATTGGTTTAACTTGTGATTTATTGAACTTGGGTTTGTTTTAAACTAGTGGACTCTTGAACTTGGGCTTATAAGGCCACCCTACATTTTGTAATGGACCATTTAGCCCACTCTTGCAACTTGAAAGTACCATTTAACATGTAACTAGTTAGTTACTTCCTTTAGAATCTTGTTATCATATAATCCCCATGTAAGCACCCTTATTACCCCACTTTTGTAAGACTTTACACACTAGTGACCAACAAACAAAGCCATCCTCCCTCCCCCACACCATGACCGTTGGCTAGGAGCCCTCTAAGGGGTGTTTTGACTTCATTTTTTTCTTCATTACTCTCACTTGTATGCTCTCTCAAAAACACACACACTTTACTTGCAAATTCCCTCAAACTTTCTTCTCTTTTTCTCTCATACTTGTAAGTGTTTGAAACAACTTCTTTCTTTCTCTTTTTCTTTCAAAAACCGTGGGCCTTGTGCTCTTCAATCATCATCATACTTTGTTTCTTTTAATCTTTTGTTACTTGTGTTTGATTACTTGTTGTTGTTAGTTTGTTTCATGAAATTGTTAGTTAATCTTACTTAGTTCCAAGAATCTAACTTCCTAGTCTTGATTCTTCATAATATCTTGTATTCATCAAGAACACAAGAACTAAACTTACTAGTTTATATTCTACATATATTGTTTCAAAAGAAATAAGTTCATTGTTGTTGAAATCATACTTGTAAGTCATGGAAGTAAACTTAAAGTTTACTTTACTTAAAGATCAACTTTGGTTGAATCTTTAAAGTATGAGCAACCCTTGAACTAATTACTTGTTTAATTAACTTGTTTCTTTATTTTATGCACTTAAATACCATGTTTGTTGATTAAATGGTCAAGTACTACTAGTTAGTCTTGATCTCATGATTTTCTTGAACTTAAAGTTAACTTTATAAGTTTCAAGAACATAGAAGTGTAACTTACTAGTTATAACTTCATATACTTGTAAAAGATCTAATTTATCTAGCTTATGGTCTTCTTAAATTGTCATAAACAAAAGCTATAGAGCTTACATACACTTTACTAGTTGATAATCTAAGTTTGTAACTTGTTTTTACTCTTAAAGTTCATGTAAGTGTTAGAACTAAGATTTGATGTAACTTTGGTTCATCAAACATCATACAACTCTTAAGTGAGTTGATCTACATGTCTTAGACTCACACTTGTGTTATAATTGTTAAAACTTAGTTGTATTGCTTTTACATTTCATGTATGTGCTAAATCTAAGACTTGATGTAACTTTGGTTCATCAAAACACTTACAACACTTTAATGAGTTGTGCTTCATGTCTTAGACTTGCACTTGGGTTATGATGGACAAACCTTGGTCAAGATGATGCTAACACATCAACAAGTTGTACACTTGAAGCTATATGCATCAAGGATGAGAACCGTGATAAGCATCGACAACCAAAACCCACCGGAACCCTTTTAAACTTACTGTTTCTGTCCAAAACTTTCTGACCTGATGCTTCTGGAACAGAACAGTAGACCTGGGCTGTTCTAACCTTAATTTTTAGATAGAACTTTTCGAGTAGATAACTTTTCATATAGGACTCATCTTAATCCGAGTTACGGTTTAGGATTTATGGCCCTCCGATCGTTACTATGTCCTTTAACGTTGTGCAGAAATTTCTGACCTACTCGCACTTAGACCGTTGCCACGGTCAAACCAAGATGAGTTTGCTTCTGTAAATTTTACTACACTTAAGGGACGCATAGACGGAGCCATGGCCACTGGTCTCACCTTAATTCAGTAAGGATAGAGGCCGTGGTGACTGACTGAAGTCAGACTTTGTTTTAAACTACTTTCATAAACGAAACATACCTTACGCCTTTTGTTTAATGATGAATGATGATGACCCTTAAGACCTTAAATACATACTTTTAAACCTATTAAGACGATTTACTGACTTAGTACTATTTGACTTAGGTTGAGGACTTTAGACCATTTACTTGCACACCTTTCCCGACTACTACTTTACCGCTACATATCATTGTGAGTTATAGCATTCCCTTTTTTTACTTTAACTTATTTTGGGAACTGAGAATACATGCGGATTTTATGTTTTACATACTAGGCACGAGTACTTAAACTTATATATGTGTGGGTTATACAACGGCATAAACATTCCCTTTAGCTCGGTAACGTTTAATCATTGGTTTTTGAACCGTGAACGCGAATCTTAGATATGGATCTATAGGGTTTGACATCCCCACTCGGGCTAGTAGCGCTAGCATTTAATGAGTGTTTAATACTTCGTAAACATACGCACTTGCCAAGTGTACTTTCAGGGGGTATAAACGTTAAGTTAGTTACCAAGTGCCCACGGTTAACATATACTTTATCATACTGTTTTGAAACGCTCTTTATAGCACTGAAATCTCGTGGCCTACCTTACTTACTGTTATACTTAAACTATAGCTCACCAACCTTTGTGTTGACGTTTTTAAGCATGTATTTCTCAGGTGCTTGAGGTTGCTTCCGCTGTCTTACTTGTTGTGCTGTAGACACCTGCTGCTTAGAGTTGTCCACGCATGAACTACTTTACTTTGCATTCAAACATTCGTACTTTTGAACTATGACTTGTAACTACCATTGTGGTCACATACACTTATTATTTGCTTCTACTTAGTGAAGCATGCTTTTGAAATGTAAAACATTTGATGTCGGTTATGACATCACCTTTTTATCGTAAATGCAACTTCTTTAATTACAGCATATAGTACTTAACCTTGTAATGATCCTGTTGTTGATGATTCGTACACGATGGTTTTGTACGGGGCATCACATTTGGTATCAGAGCATTGGTTGTAGGGAATTAGGTTGCATTAGTGAGTCTAAGACCGACCCGAGTAGGATTCACTAATAGGACTAATCTACAACTTGCTAGTTTACTTGTTTTCGCAGAATTTACTGCATGCTACTGCTTACTTTTTCTGCTATATGTCGTATGCTACTACATGATTTCACTACTGCATGATGCTACTTGTTTTTGATTGCATGCTACTTTCATACGAATTGCTGTTATTGCCATGATAGTTACTGTTATACATGATTTAAACTGTTGGCCTATTATTTGCTTGCTTTATGACATACTGACATGGAAAATTTATTTTTCCTTGTTCAGATGTCGGATGTTCCACCTGCTGGCATTTCGGGCAGTACAGACTCAGACCCCGTCGCCCTACCTACTGCTACACCTGCTGCTGCTACTGCCGATACACCGGCCCCGACACCCACTAGTGATCCCAGCGCTTCTACTTCCGGAGATGGTACTAGTGCACCTGCCCCAGTGTCTGCTCCCGGACCCTCGAGGTCACAGCCCCGCATTGGTGGTATTGAGATCCCCGCAGAGTTCGGGGAAGGGCCGTTTCATAACCACATGCGCACGCCTTGCCGACGCACTCCCGACGGACAATTAGTCGTGATTCCGCCAGGCAGACACAGACAGAAGTTGGCCGCCTTCGGATTCGGATTACCAGCTCAGCCACCAATGTCACCACCACACGATTCGGATGACTCATCATCCACCGATTCTTCATCATCAGACGACTCCAGCGATGATGAGGATCCTGATGATAGACCTATTCAGGCACCCTCCACCCCACCGAGGAAGCGGTACCGTTTCGACGGCACCGTCATTCCAGGGGTGAATGGAGGTCGTGCTTTTACTGACTCATTTGGCCATCGTCGTAGGGTTACTACTCGTAAACGAGTTGTGCCATACCCTGCCGACCCACAGATACGTAAGGTTCCCCGTTACCTATTGACTATTCCTGGAACCGTACCACCTAGATTTAGATACGGATCACTTACATCTAGGGACGTACCGTCTACATCCGGAGCCGGACCATCTACATCAGCACCACCGGCACCACCCGCACCACCCGCCCCACCTGCACCGCCTACCCCACCAGCTCTCTCTAACGAGGAACTGATGAGGGAGATTGAGACTCTCCGAGCTCGGGTCACTGAGCTCGAGGAGCAGTTGGCTCGAGGAGCAGTTCACCCGCCTTCACCGTAGGACCTTGTATTTAGATTTCATGATGTAATCTAGATATAGTTTCATGTATTTCATATGTATTGTACGAACTTATTCAGATGTATGAAACTTATTATTATTAATTAATGGAACTTTGCGTTATTTAATTCTTGCACGATGTTCTATTTGCATTGCTGTACGATGATTCTGTGGTATTTGTACTTAGATGCATTATTTAATAACATGTGATGTTTTGATTCCATGTTGGTCACTATATACTATATTATTACTACTTGCATGCTGGATTTTGACTTGAGTCAAAATTTTTGTTTAGAATACCATGGCTAACGGAAGATCCACACCTACCGCCGCCCAGATTGAGGACATGATCAACGAACGGGTCGTTGCAGCCCTAGCAGAAAGAAATCTCGAAGTTCCACCGCCACCACCACCGGTTATTCCGCCCGTTCGAAATGGGTGTACATACAAGGAATTTCAGAGCTGCAAACCGCATAACTTCAGCGGCACCGAGGGACCAGTTGGTCTCACCAGATGGTTCGAGAAACTTGAATCAGTATTCCGAGTTAGCAACTGTTCGGAGGACAATAAGACCAAGTTTGCATCTTGCACGCTATCTGAAGGCGTGCTAACGTGGTGGAACACGTTAGCTCAAGCGAAAGGTATCGATGAGGCGTATGCTACGCCATGGGAGGAATTCAAGGCGGCTATGATTGATGAGTATTGTCCGAGAACCGAAATTCAGAAGATGGAGATCGAATTTATGCATTTGAAAGCCGTGGGAAACGATCTTAACAGTTACAATCGTAGGTTTTTGGAGTTAGCATTAATGTGTCCGACCATGGTCACCCCCGAATTCAAGTGCATGGAGAAATACTTCTCGGGACTTCCTAAGTCCATCAAGGGTAATGTCACCTCATCCAAGCCACCGAATGTCCCCGAAGCAATGCGCATGGCGCATACTCTCCGGAATCAAATCATCCTTGACGAGCCGGAGAAGGCTAAGTTTGAAGCCGGTAGTAGTGAAAAGAGGAAATGGGACAACAACCATAACAACCACAACAACTACAACAACAACAACAACAACAACAACAACAACAACAACAACAACAACAACAACAACAACAACAACAACAACAACAACAGGGGGAGAAAATACGATCAAACCCCCGCCAAGAGGCACAACAACGGTGGAAACCCTAATCCCAACAACAACACCAACACCAACCCGAACTACAAAGGAACCTTACCACAATGCAAACGGTGCTACAAACACCACACTGGGTATTGCAATGTTGTTTGTGAGAAATGCCAACGGGCTGGGCATATCGGAAAAGACTGCAAGGTCACCACTTTGAATGGGAAGCCGAACCCCACAGGGCCGAAGAAGTGTTATGAATGCGGACAGACGGGCCATTTCAGAAACGCATGCCCCAACAAACGAAAAGATGGCGGACCACCTCGTGGTAGAGCTTTTAATGTTAATGCAAGGGATGCACGCGATAACCCCGACTTGGTGACAGGTATATTCACAATAAACAATCTTTTAGCTTCTGTCTTGTTTGATACTGGTGCGGATAGAAGTTATGTATGTAGACATTTTTGCGATAAGATTAATTGGTCATTAGTCCCGTTAAAAGAAAGTATGCTTGTCGAGGTCTCCAATGGAAAACTTGAAAAGGTTGACCATATTAGTCGTGGAGCTATTATCAACATGGCTGGTGCAGATTTCGAAATTGACTTGATACATATCAAACTGGGAAGTTTTGACGTGATCGTCGGTATGGATTGGTTGAGCAAGATAAAGGCCGATATTATCTGTGGAGATAAAGCACTTCGCATACCACAAGGAGATGGCGAACCACTGGTTATCTATGGAGAGAGATGTACCTCGAAGTTGAACCTCATTAGTTGCGTGAAAGCGCAAAAGATTATGAAGAAGGGACGTTTTGCTGTCCTAGCACATGTGAAAGCGGTAGAAACTGAGGTGAAGAGCGTGAACGACGTTCGAATTATGAACGAATTTTCCGATGTCTTCCCAGAGGAATTGCCTGGATTACCGCCGTAGAGAGCAGTAGAGTTTCAGATTGATTTAGTGCCAGGAGCAGCACCTGTAGCTCGCACACCTTATAGACTCGCACCTTCCGAGATGCAAGAATTACAGAGTCAACTACAAGAGCTGTTAGACCGAGGATTTATTCAACCAAGTTTCTCGCCTTGGGGCGCACCTGTTCTGTTTGTGAAGAAGAAGGATGGATCCTTTCGTATGTGTATCGACTACCGTGAGCTCAACAAATTGACAATCAAGAATCGGTATCCTCTTCCACGAATTGACGATCTTTTTGATCAACTACAAGGATCGAGCGTTTATTCAAAGATCGATTTGCGATCCGGCTATCACCAGTTGAGGGTGAAGGAAAGTGACGTGATGAAGACTGCATTCAGAACCCGTTATGGTCATTATGAGTTCCTCGTGATGCCATTTGGTTTGACAAATGCACCTGCCGTGTTCATGGATCTCATGAATCGTGTCTGCAAGCCTTACTTGGACAAGTTTGTTATCGTCTTCATAGATGATATCCTCATCTACTCTAAGAGCGAAGAAGAACATGAGCAGCACCTTCGATTAGTGCTTGAACTCTTAAGACAAGAGCAACTTTACTCCAAATTCTCCAAGTGTGAATTTTGGTTGAAGGAAGTACAATTTTTGGGTCATGTTGTAAGCGACCAGGGTATCAAAGTTGATCCCGCCAAGATTGAAGCTATCAGCAAGTGGGAGACCCCCACTACTCCAACGCATATTCGCCAATTCCTAGGTCTCGCCGGTTACTACCGAAGGTTCATTGAAGGATTTTCTCTGATTGCGCGTCCTTTGACCGCGCTGACTCACAAGGGCAAGAAGTTCATTTGGGAACCCGCACACGAATCAGCATTCCGAACTTTGAAGAAGAAGTTAACCTCCGCACCTATCCTATCACTTCCTGAAGGCAGTGACGACTTTGTTGTTTATTGTGATGCATCGAAGAGTGGTTTTGGTTGTGTACTGATGCAACGATCAAAGGTTATTGCCTATGCCTCCCGCCAATTGAAGATTCACGAGCGGAACTACACTACGCATGATCTTGAACTTGGAGCCGTTTTCTTTGCGCTCAAATTGTGGAGACATTATTTGTATGGAACTAAGAGCACTATTTTCACCGATCACAAGAGTCTCCAGCACATCTTTGATCAGAAGCAACTGAATATGAGACAGCGTCGATGGATCGAGACGCTCAATGACTACGATTGTGAACTCCGTTATCACCCTGGCAAGGCTAATGTTGTAGCTGACGCTTTAAGCCGAAAGGAGAGGACGGCACCTCTTCGTGTTAGGGCTCTGAACATCACCATTCATTCGAACCTCAACAACCAGATCAGAGTAGCCCAAGTTGAGGCTCTCAAGGAGAAGAACATATCTCACGAACATTTGAACATACTTATCTCTCGATTCGAGGTTAGGGAGTCTGGACTCCGATGTTATGCCAGAAGAATTTGGGTACCTCTTTATGGAGATCTACAGAACCTGATACTTGATGAAGCACACAAGTCGAGATATTCGATTCATCCTGGAGCGGGAAAAATGTACCACGACCTTAAAGAACAGTATTGGTGGCCGAATCTTAAGAAGGACGTTGCGACTTATGTTGGTAAGTGTTTGACTTGCTCGAAGGTTAAAGCCGAGCATCAGAGACCTTCTGGATTACTTCAGCAACTGGAGATCCCACAATGGAAGTGGGAAAGGATCACAATGGATTTCATCACCAAGCTACCAAAGACGGTGGGCGGATACGATACCATTTGGGTTATTGTTGACCGCCTTACCAAATCTGCACACTTTCTAGCGATGAAGGAAACGGATACAATGGAGAGACTTGCTCAATTATACATTAAGGAGGTTGTATCATGACACGGTTTACCTTTATCGATCATCTCTAATCGCGATCCCCGTTTTGCCTCTAGATTTTGGCGTTCTTTGCAAGAAGCCATGGGAACTCGTCTCGACATGAGTACTGCTTATCATCCTCAGACTGATGGGCAAAGTGAGCGAACGATTCAGACCTTGGAAGACATGCTGCGTGCATGTGTCATTGATTTCGGAAAGGCCTGGTAAAGGCATTTGCCACTCGCCGAATTCTCGTACAACAACAGTTATCACTCTAGCATTAATGCTGCACCTTTCGAAGCGTTGTATGGCTGTAAGTTCCGATCTCCTATTTGTTGGGCCGAAGTAGGTGAAAAGCAAATCACCGGACCCGAGGTAGTACACGAAACCACGGAGAAGATTGCTCAGATCCAAGCTAGACTTAAGACTGCCCGTGATCGTCAAAAGAGTTATGTCGATCTTAAACGTAAAGACTTTGAATTCAACGTTGGTGATTGTGTAATGTTGAAGGTTGCACCTTGGAAAGGTGTGATCCATTTTGGAAAACGTGGAAAGTTAAACCCACGATACATTGGTCCTTTTGAAATCTTGGAACGTGTTGGACCCGTTGCATACCGTTTGGATCTACCAGCACAATTGAGCTCAGTTCATCCTACCTTCCATGTGTCAAACTTGAAGAAGTGTCTTGCTGCACCAGAACTTATCATACCACTGGAAGAACTTACAATTGATGACAAACTCCACTTTGTAGAGGAACCTGTTGAAATTATGGATCGTGAAATCAAAACTTTGAAACGCAACAAGATTCCGATCATCCGAGTGCAATGGAATGCCAAACGAGGACCTGAGTTTACTTGGGAGCGAGAGGATCAAATGATGCGGAAGTATCCTCACCTTTTCCCGACTCCTCCATCTACCTCAGCTTAAATTTCGGGACGAAATTTTCTTTAACAGGTGGGTAATGTAACGACCCTGGATTTATCAACATTTATTTATTAATAATTATTATTATTAATACGTGTGATTAAACGAATGTATGTTATTACATTTACATGTTGCTATGATTGCCCGTACTTGACTTTTAAGTGCCCGAAACGTCTTTGTGACACCCGGAACTTTCACGAATAATATTTTTAGATATTATTTACATTCATGATTAAATTTATTAATCATTTTAATTAACTAAGGCTATTAGTTAGTTAATTGGGCTTTAATTGGTTTAACTTGTGATTTATTGAACTTGGGTTTGTTTTAAACTAGTGGACTCTTGAACTTGGGCTTATAAGCCCACCCTACATTTTGTAATGGACCATTTAGCCCACTCTTGCAACTTGTAAGTACCATTTAACATGTAACTAGTTAGTTACTTCCTTTAGAATCTTGTTATCATATAATCCCCATGTAAGCACCCTTATTACCCCACTTTTGTAAGACTTTACACACTAGTGACCAACAAACAAAGCCATCCTCCCTCCCCCACACCATGACCGTCGGCTAGGAGCCCTCTAAGGGGTGTTTTGACTTCATTTTTTTCTTCATTACTCTCACTTGTATGCTCTCTCAAAAACACACACACTTTACTTGCAAATTCCCTCAAACTTTCTTCTCTTTTTCTCTCATACTTGTAAGTGTTTGAAACAACTTCTTTCTTTCTCTTTTCCTTTCAAAAACTGTGGGCCTTGTGCTCTTCAATCATCATCATACTTTGTTTCTTTTAATCTTTTGTTACTTGTGTTTGATTACTTGTTGTTGTTAGTTTGTTTCATGAAATTGTTAGTTAATCTTACTTAGTTCCAAGAATCTAACATCCTAGTCTTGATTCTTCATAATATCTTGTATTCATCAAGAACACAAGAACTAAACTTACTAGTTTATGTTCTACATATATTGTTTCAAAAGATATAAGTTCATTGTTGTTGAAATCATACTTGTAAGTCATGGAAGTAAACTTAAAGTTTACTTTACTTAAAGATCAACTTTGGCTGAATCTTTAAAGTATGAGCAACCCTTGAACTAATTACTTGTTTAATTAACTTGTTTCTTTATTTTATGCACTTAAATACCATGTTTGTTGATTAAATGTTCAAGTACTACTAGTTAGTCTTGATCTCATGATTTTCTTGAACTTAAAGTTAACTTTATAAGTTTCAAGAACATAGAAGTGTAACTTACTAGTTATAACTTCATATACTTGTAAAAGATCTAAGTTATCTAGCTTATGGTCTTCTTAAATTGTCATAAACAAAAGCTATAGAGCTTACATACACTTTACTAGTTGATAATCTAAGTTTGTAACTTGTTTTTACTCTTAAAGTTCATGTAAGTGTTAGAACTAAGATTTGATGTAACTTTGGTTCATCAAACATCATACAACTCTTAAGTGAGTTGATCTACATGTCTTAGACTCACACTTGTGTTATAATTGTTAAAACTTAGTTGTATTGCTTTTACATTTCATGTATGTGCTAATTCTAAGACTTGATGTAACTTTGGTTCATCAAAACACTTACAACACTTTAATGAGTTGTGCTTCATGTCTTAGACTTGCACTTGGGTTATGATGGACAAACCTTGGTCAAGATGATGCTAACACATCAACGAGTTGTACACTTGAAGCTATATGCATCAAGGATGAGAACCGTGATAAGCATCGAGCACCAAAACCCACCGGAACCCTTTTAAACTTACTGTTTCTGTCCAAAACTTTCTGACCTGATGCTTCTGGAACAGACCAGTAAACCTGGGCTGTTCTAACCTTGATTTTTAGATATAACTTTTCGAGTAGATAACTTTTCATATAGGACTCGTCTTAATCCGAGTTACGTTTTAGGATTTATGGCCCTCCGATCGTTACTATGTCCTTTAACGTTGTGCAGAAATTTCTGACCTACTCGCACTTAGACCGTCGCCACGGTCAAACCAAGACGATTTTGCTTCTGTAAATTTTACCACACTTAAGGGACTCATATACGGATCCATGGCCACTGGTCTCACCTTTATTCAGTAAGGGTAGAGGCCGTGGTGACTGACTGAAATCAGACTTTGTTTTAAACTACTTTCATAAACGAAACCTACCTTACGCCTTTTGTTTAATGATGAATGATGATGACCCTTAAGACCTTAAATACATACTTTTAAACCTATTAAGACGATTTACTGACTTAGTACTATTTGACTTAGGTTGAGGACTTCGTACCATTTACTTGCACACCTTTCCCGACTACTACTTTACCTCTACATATCATTGTGAGTTATAGCATTCCCTTTTTTTACTTTAACTTATTTTGGGAACTGAGAATACATGCGGATTTTATGTTTTACATACTAGGCACGAGTACTTAAACTTATATATGTGTGGGTTATACAACGGCATAAACATTCCCTTTAGCTCGGTAACGTTTAATCATTGGTTTTTGAACCGTGAACGCGAATCTTAGATATGGATCCATAGGGTTTGACATCCCCACTCGGGCTAGTAGCGCTAGCATTTAACGAGTGTTTAATACTTCATAAACATACGCACTTGCCAAGTGTACTTTCAGGGGGTATAAACGTTAAGTTAGTTACCAAGTGCCCACGGTTAACATATACTTTATCATACTGTTTTGAAACGCTCTTTGTAGCACTGAAATCTCGTGGCCTACCTTACTTACTGTTATACTTAAACTATAGCTCACCAACCTTTGTGTTGACATTTTTAAGCATGTATTTCTCAGGTGCTTGAGGTTGTTTCCGCTGTCTTACTTGTTGTGCTGTAGACACCCGCTGCTTAGAGTTGTCCACGCATGAACTACTTTACTTTGCATTCAAACATTCGTACTTTTGAACTATGACTTGTAACGACCATTGTGGTCACATACACTTATTATTTGCTTCTACTTAGTGAAGCATGCTTTTGAAATGTAAAACATTTGATGTCGGTTATGACATCACCTTTTTATCGTAAATGCAACTTCTTTAATTACAGCATATAGTACTTAACCTTGTAATGATCCTGTTGTTGATGATTCATACACGATGGTTTTGTACGGGGCATCACAGAATCAACCTCAACCCTGTATAGAGAACTCGATCATTACTGCATATAGAGTGTCTATGGTTATTTCAAATAATATATATATATATATATATATATATATATATATATATATATATATATATATATATATATATATATATATATATATATATATATATATATATATGCGTCGATATGATATGTCAAAACCTTGTATACGTGTCCCGATATTTAAAGTGCGTAAAATAAATACAGAAATTAAATGACGATAAATAAAATTACGAGAATATAAATTGCGATAAATAAACTGCGATAAATAAATTGCGATAATTAAAAGGTAATATGGAATTAACAGTTAGCTAGGAGCAGTTAGCTAGGATCTTGTTAGCGTGGTTTCTTAACAAAAATTTCATATTGTTAATTAGTCTGTTTCTAATCAATTTTTATTGTGTCCATTATTTCTTAATTATGCCACTTGTTGGATTCTGATAGGTCAAAATTCAAATATGAAATTGAATGAAAATGGTTATTCTGCGGTGAACGGATACGTATATCGGTGGTTGTAAATATGATAGTAAACGACTGTTGAATCGGCTTCGAAGAATGTACCGTGTAACTTATTAATGTGAAATCTAAATATTCCTCGGGTATTACCTACCCGTTAAAATATTTTCACCATTAACAGTTTGTACAAAAGAATTTTTAATTACAATCCTTATGAAAACATATATACATGTATATTTTCTTCAGATGTAATCATGGATTTATGAGTTAATATGATATCAAACTCATCAGATTTACGGCTAAAACTAGAGTACATAATCTCTAAAACATTAGAGATTACATAATCACCATGAAGGATGAAGATAGTTTATGTAGAACATTTCGTAGAACGATGATTATGCTTGAGGTATAGATTGTGAGTTTGAGACGTGTGATGATATTGTTGTTGTTGTTGGTACTGGTTATGCTGCTGGTGCTGTTGAGGGTGGTACTGTTGCTGTCGGTGCTACAAGTGTTGTTGGTGCTGAGGTTGGTGATGATGTTGGTGTAGTAAGTATAACTTGTAAATCACGCATCATTCTTGTCAGGGTTTCTATCCTACCCTCTATCATTTCTATCCATCCACTCCTCTGATTCGATAGATCTTGATTATCAATTCGAAGTTCCCTAACTTCTTCTAATATTCCCCTTCGATTGGTATTCGGAAGTAGAGGTTGAATATTTTCTGCGATTGCAGTAATGCGACCTTCGAGGTGGAAAAATTTGGCAAGAAGGGTGAATACAGTGTTGCGCATAGGTTCACCGGTGAGTACATCATTTTCTCCGATGTTAGGAGGTAAGTTTAGTTCGCGGTAGGGCTCGCCTTCTTCATTTCTCCATCGAGTGAGTAAGTCTCAGACCCACCCTCATCTCCTCCACAAAGAAAAATAGCTAAATGGTGGAGACACTTCGGGTTCATTGACTTCGGAGTCTACTTCAATACGCATCTCGAAATTTCTTCCGAAACTAATGGAATCCAAGCTAGGTGTAGGATCCATTTCTTATGATCAGTTAAAGGATTATTTATATGAAATGATTTTTCGGTTATCGGATAATATTCTAATTATATAGAATATCTAATATAGTACAGAAGATCCCGTAGATTACGGAGGAAATTAAGGAAACGTGTCAGATAAAGTCTACAGTAACAGATACGCTAAGATATGAATTTTTGTCTATACACTATTCATGCAATCATTACAGTAAGATGTGTCTAGACTAAAAATAATAAGCAGGTAATTTTCCTAAAGATGAATAGCAGATGATTTCTGACTAGAAATGATAAGCAAAACTTTTGACATGCAGACACGGTCGAAGTCCAGACTCACTAATACATCCTAACGACTTATCAGTTAGACACACTAATGCAGACTTGGTTCGCTAAGACCACCGCTCTGATACCAACTGAAGCGACCCATCCTAATCCATTCGAACGAAGTCCACATCGATTATAAACGATTCACAACAGTTGATTACATCGCGAGGTACTTGACCTCTATATGATACATTTTACAAACATTGCATTCGTTTTTTGAAAAGACAATCTTTCATTACATTGAAAGTTGACGGCAGGCATACCATTTCATAATATATCTAACTACAATTGACTTAATAATAATCTTGATGAACGCAACGACTCGAATGCAACGTCTTTTGAAATATGCCATGAATGACTTCAAGTAATATTTCTAAAATGAGCAAATGCACAGCGGAAGATTTCTTTCGTGCCTAAGAATAAACATGCTTTCAAGTGTCAACCAAAAGGTTGGTGAGTTCAGTAGTTTAACATAAATAATCATTTCATAAATTTAATAGACCACAAGATTTCATATTTCCATTTCTCATAAACATACGTCCTATGCATAGAGACAAAAATATCATTCATATGGATTGAACACCTGGTAACCGACATTCACAATATACATATAAGAATATCCCCATCATTCCGGGATCCTCCTTCGGACATGATATAAATTTCGAAGTACTAAAGCATCCGGTACTTTGGATGGGGCTTGTTGGGCCCGATAGATCTATCTTTAGAGTTCGCGTCAATTAGGGTGTCTGTTCCCTAATTCTTAGATTACCAGACTAAAAAGGGGCATATTCGGTTTAATAATTCAACCATAGAATGTAGTTTCACGTACTTGTGTCTATTTCGTAAAACAATTATAAAAGCAGCGCATGTATTCTCAGTCCAAAAAATATAAAGGGTAAAAAGGCAAATGAAACTCACCTAATGTATTTTGTAGTAAAAATACATATGACTATATTGAACAATGCAGGGTTGGCCTTGGATTCACGAACCTATAACATTTGTATATATATATTAACACATGTAATTGTAATTGAACAAAGTTGTATATATATATATATATATATATATATATATATATATGTAAATTTATTATTTATATTGTTTTTACATTAATAACCTATATATTTCATATATTCATTTTTATATATAAATATAAATATTGTTAGGTTATAAATATTAAGTATAGTTTGTATCTATATCTATATATATATATATATATATATATATATATATATATATATCATTTGTTTGTTAAGATAATTATTATGATAATACTAGAATAATAATTGATATGATAAAAATGATAATAAAGGTAATACTTGATATTAATAATAGTAACCAAGGTTGCAAAAGACGTGAGACGGGGTCGAGACGGGAGTCGAGACGGACGTTGACCAAAGTTGACTTTTAAATATATAAGTATATAAATGCATATATGTATACATATTTTAAAGCTAAAAACATCAATTGATTAATTTGTACCCATAATTGCTATCATTGTTAATTTAATATAAAAAATTCAAACTAAAATACAATATATTTCACCGATTGTACCGATTTTCTGGCTTTTCTGAATCTTGATCGACTTTGACCCAATTTTTTTCATATTTGACCCGAATTTTGACCTTTGACTGTCATATTAGACGGTTTTCTTCGAGACGGGACGGGCTAGTCACAAAACTGTCGAGACGGGCGTCGAGTAGGCTCGAGACGGGGTGTTTTGCAACAGAGATAGTAACAATATTAATGATGCTATTAATGATGTTATTAATGATAGTTTTATTAATAAATTTTATATTAGTGATAATAACAGTCACCTTTAATAAGGATGAAAAGTTTATTAGTAATGAAAATAATGATTTTCGATAATAATACATAATACTTAATAATAATTATTATAGCAATTTCACTACTAGTGATAATATTAATAATAATACTTATGTTAATCATAATCAAAATCATCGTGTTTAATTTGTAAACTCATAACTAAAGTTTCGTAATCCTAATAATAATAAGAGTAATGCTTATTAATAATAATCATAATATTAATATTATTATAAATGTGACTATAATCATAATACTAATAATAAATGATAACTAATACATATTTTAATAGAAAAGAAATAGTAATAAAACTAACATTTATAATACTTGTAATACTAACAATAATTATAATAACAATAATTAATAATAACAATATCAATAATAATAATAATAATAATAATAATAATAATAATAATAATAATAATAATAATAATAATAATAATAATAATAATAATAATAATAATAATAATAATAATAATAATAATAATAATAACAATTTTATCAATAATAAGTAATACTAGCAATAACAATAACAATAATAGTCATAATAATAATAAAAATAATAATAATGATAAAAATAATAATAATCATTTTTGGTTTAGGAAACTACCTCCAAAAGCTTTCTTAAAAAAAATTTCCCAAGCCGGGCTCGAACCCGAGGCCTCTCGCTCACTCGACACCACACTTAACCACTCCTCCATCATCATTTTTCTGATCAATACACAACCCAATTTATTATAACTCGTTTTTATTTCTGTTATCTTTATCTTCTCCATCTTCAACAATGAAATCGATCCAAATCAAACTAACTATACAATTGATTTATCAACTCATTTTATAACTTCATATCCACATAGAAACAAGTATGTGTGATAAAAAAAAAATAAAAAAATAAAACAGAAAAAAAAAATGCTGTTCGTCGACTGGGTTTAAAAAAAAAAAAAATTGATTTTGATTTCTAAACACTTTTAGCCAATGAATTCAACATGAAATATATGTTAAATCGTTCACTGAAACTTTGGAAATCAACAATTTTATCAGAAACAACATCTACGACTTCAATTCGATTGTAGAACAAGCGTTTGACTTTTTCAATTAAATGTTTGACTCTTCGAATTCGAAATCATTTTGACGAATTAATACCTGGAAATTTGAGTAAACATTCCTGACATGATTTAAAATACATCTGCACTTTTAGATTTTTGAACTGGATTCGATTTCGAATTATGAGCATAAAGTAGTACATACAGAGGTTTTCGAAGGAAGAAAAAAAAATATTGATTAATTTATAAATCTGATTCTGTAAAAAAATATAGCTGATATAGAGATGGAGGATATCGATTGATAGTTGTCTGTATTGATGATTCAGTCGACAATTGTTCACAAGCATACAGGAAAAAGGAGAAAAAAAATATAGATGATTGAGATATAGATACCACGTTTTGTATATATATATGAGTTATATTATTTATTTAATTTAATATTAGTAATTAATAATTGATAATATATAATAATAATACTAATAATATTAATACTAATAATATTGTTAACAATAATAATATTTATAGCAATATCAAATAATAACCATAATTTTTAATGATGTTACAAATGATAAAATACTAATACTAATAATAACAATAATAAGATTATTAATAATAATAATATTGAAATAAAATTAATTATACTACTAATAATTATGTTAGTAGAGTATTAATACTAATTGTTAATGATAATGTAATAATAATATCTACTAATAGTATAATTAATAATTAAGTTATAACAAGTTACATATATCCTATTTGTAATATATATTATATAGTCATGTATATATATATTGAATACTTAACACTTATCAAATTTACAAATGCTTCAATATAATAGTTATCAATAGAGATCTTTTATATATATTAATATATATCTATATAGATTTGTAATAATTTTATATATCTAGTTATATATCTTCATTTTACTAATAACTTACTTTTCTTTTCCTTTTTCTTTTTTTTATTTTTATTTTAATTGATCAAAGTATACTTCATTAATACATTTATATTTATATACATATATATAATTATCTGTTCGTGAATCGTCGGTAATTTGTCAAGGGTCAAATGAATCTATGTAAACAGTTCAAGAAGTTTTGAGACTAAACATTACAGACTTTGCTTATCGTGTCGAAATCATTTAAAGATTCAGGTTTAAATTTGGTCGAAAATTCTCGGGTCATCACATTGAGGAAGGAAGAATTGTACGCTAAGTTTTCAAAGTGTGCATTTTGGTTGGAAGAAGTTCAATTCCTAGGTCACATAGTGAACAAAGACGGTATTAAGGTCGATTCGGCAAAGATAGAAACTATTGAAAAGTGGGAAACCCCGAAAACTCCGAAACACATACGCCAGTTTTTAGGACTAGCTGGTTACTACAGAAGGTTCATCCAAGACTTTTTCGGAATAGCAAAACCCTTGACTGCATTAACGCATAAAGGGAAGAAATTTGAATGGAAGGATGAACAAGAGAAAGCGTTCCAGTTATTGAAGAAAAAGCTAACTACGGCACCTATATTGTCATTGCCTGAAGGGAATGATGATTTTGTGATTTATTGTGACGCATCAAAGCAAGGTCTCGGTTGTGTATTAATGCAACGAACGAATGTGATTGCTTATGCGTCTAGACAATTGAAGATTCACGAACAAAATTATACGACGCATGATTTGGAATTAGGCGCGGTTGTTTTTGCATTAAAGACTTGGAGGCACTACTTATATGGGGTCAAAAGTATTATATATACCGACCACAAAAGTCTTCAACATATATTTAATCAGAAACAACTGAATATGAGGCAGCGTAGGTGGATTGAATTGTTGAATGATTACGACTTTGAGATTTGTTACCACCCGGGGAAGGCAAATGTGGTAGCCGACGCCTTGAGCAGAAAGGACAGAGAACCCATTCGAGTAAAATCTATGAATATAATGATTCACACTAACCTTACTACTCAAATAAAGGAGACGCAACAAGGAGTTTTAAAAGAGGGAAATTTAAAGGATGAAATACCTAAAGGATCGGAGAAGCATCTTAATATTCGGGAAGACGGAACCCGGTATAGGGCTGAAAGAATTTGGGTACCAAAATTTGGAGATATGAGAGAAATGGTACTTAGAGAAGCTCATAAAACCAGATACTCAATACATCCTGGAATGGGGAAGATGTACAAGGATCTCAAGAAGCATTTTTGGTGGCCGGGTATGAAAGCCGATGTTGCTAAATACGTAGGAGAATGTTTGACATGTTCTAAGGTCAAAGCTGAGCATCAAAAACCATCAGGTCTACTTCAACAACCCGAAATCCCGGAATAGAAATGGGAAAACATTACCATGGATTTCATCACTAAATTGCCAAGGACTGCAAGTGGTTTTGATACTATTTGGGTAATAGTTGATCGTCTCACCAAATCAGCACACTTCCTGCCAATAAGAAAAGATGACAAGATGGAGAAGTTAGCACAAATGTATTTGAAGGAAGTCGTCTCCAGACATGGAATACCAATCTCTATTATCTCTGATAGGGATGGCAGATTTATTTCAAGATTCTGGCAGACATTACAGCAAGCATTAGGAACTCGTCTAGACATGAGTACTGCCTATCATCCACAAACTGATGGGCAGAGCGAAAGGACAATACAAACGCTTGAAGACATGCTACGAGCATGTGTTATTGATTTCGGAAACAGTTGGGATCGACATCTACCGTTAGCAGAATTTTCCTACAACAGCAGCTACCATTCAAGCATTGAGATGGCGCCATTTGAAGCACTTTATGGTAGAAAGTGCAGGTCTCCAATTTGTTGGAGTGAAGTGGGGGATAGACAGATTACGGGTCCAGAGATAATACAAGAAACTACCGAGAAGATCATCCAAATTCCACAACGATTGAAAACCGCCCAAAGTCGACAAAAGAGCTACGCCGACATTAAAAGAAAAGATATAGAATTTGAAATTGGAGAGATGGTCATGCTTAAGGTTGCACCTTGGAAAGGCGTTGTTCGATTTGGTAAACGAGGTAAATTAAATCCAAGGTATATTGGACCATTCAAGATTATTGATCGTGTCGGACCAGTAGCTTACCGACTTGAGTTACCTCAACAACTCGCGGCTGTACATAACACTTTCCACATCTCGAATTTGAAGAAATGTTTTGCTAAAGAAGATCTCACTATTCCGTTAGACGAAATCCAAATCAATGAAAAACTTCAATTCATCGAAGAACCCGTCGAAATAATGGATCGTGAGGTTAGAAGACTTAAACAAAACAAGATACCAATTGTTAAGGTTCGATGGAATGCTCGTAGAGGACCCGAGTTCACCTGGGAACGAGAAAAACAGATGAAGAAGAAATACCCTCACTTATTTCCAGAAGATACGTCAACACCTCCAACTGCTTAAAATTTCGGGACGAAATTTATTTAACGGGTAGGTACTGTAGTGACCCGAACTTTTTCATGTTTATATATATATTAAATGAAATTGTTATTTACATGATTAAGTGTTTCCAACATGTTAAGCAATCAAACTTGTTAAGACTTGATTAATTGAAATAGGTTTCATATAGACAATTAACCACCCAAGTTGACCGGTGATTCACGAACGTTAAAACTTGTAAAAACTATTTGATGACATATATATGGATATATATATAGTTAACATGATATTATGATAATTAAACATATCATTAAGTATATTAACAATGAACTACATATGTAAAAGCAAGACTACTAACTTAATGATTTTGAAACGAGACATATATGTAACGATTATCGTTGTAACGACATTTAATGTATATATATCATATTAAGAGATATTCATACATCATATTATCATGATAATATAATAATTTAAAATCTCATTTGATATTATAAACATTGGGTTAACAACATTTAACAAGATCGTTAACCTAAAGGTTTCAAAACAACACTTACATGTAACGACTAACGATGACTTAACGACTCAGTTAAAATGTATATACATGTAGTGTTTTAGTATGTATTCATACACTTTTGAAAGACTTCAAGACACTTATCAAAATACTTCTACTTAACAAAAATGCTTATAATTATATCCTCGTTCAGTTTCATCAACAATTCTACTCGTATCGTTGTGCAAGTTTGTCCATTGTATCGGTTTTTTTCATGGCCAGAGAGTGAGCAGATTTGGTGAGGCAGTCACAATAACCCAGATAGTGTCATAATCGCCTACCATTTTCAGTAACTTCGTGAGGACATTCATCGTTATTCCTTCCCATTTCCATTGGGGGATTTCGGGCTGTTGAAGTAACTCAGATGGATTTTAGCTCACCATTCACGCGAGGTATACGAGTAATCTTCTTACTATAATAACTTTTGCTTTCATCCTTAAAAGCCAGTCCATTCTAACTATTTCATCAAGCTCCCTAACTTGATGAGTGTTAGGTTAAACTTAAGGTTTATTCCAACCAAATCTTATTATACTGCCGTGAAAATTTTTATCAATCTTCTCAAATAACATCTTCTTGTGCATAGGTAACTAATCCTTTCCAACCACTACTTCAAAATTTCCAAGTTTTGTTGACATGAGGTCATCTCCAAATGACCTACCTGTTAAATTTAAGGTACTACCTTAAATTATTCCTCTATCTCTGCCAGCTTACCATTAGCTTATCCTATAGAATACTTAACTCCCATGGTTGTTAATGGCTTATTATTCATAACACTAAGATTCTTAGATATAAGGTTTCTATCGCTCCAGTATGAAATAACCTTGAGACAATAAAACGTGTGATGAAACGTACCCTAACTAAAATCAGGATCCATGCAAGTCTCCATAACGATTGCTTTACCGCAGGTAAGTTTAAAGTTTTTCTTATATGAGAACTTTTTCCTTAAATGTCCAGGGTGTCGATATCTATAACAAATTTTTGGGTTATCAATTCTGCAATCAAGGCCCTTCTTGTTCAGTATCTGGGCTACGTGGTTATTCATTCCCTACCTTTAACAGACTATAATGCGTATGCTCAAGTGATCCCTGCCGAAATTTTGCCTGGATCACCTCATATTCCTCATGTAGTAAATTGGAACTTCTACCTGATTTACCTCAATATAATCACGCTGGCCTGGCGTCATTATATTGTACTAAATCGTATGTTCATTCCAATATCATTCTATATGGTCAATGTAACGTGATCACTTCCAGTTCTACTCAATTTCATCTAATGGTGCCTTATCTATCCTATTTCAAAACAGAATCTACATAATTAATCTCACGGTTTCTTGGTGCGGGTGCGTAGGTTCCGTAGGTCATGCATCAATGCCTAAATGTCCCAAAATTTCTTCAAAATGTTCGGGTTCAGGTAACGTCGTTAGGTTCCTTTCTAGAATTTCAATCTAGGTCTTGCGTCGAGCTGTACGTGGAGCAAGTAGTGATACGATATGTCTCAAGGTGACTCCCAAGCCTTTGGGTATGGTTGAGCATCTGTAGAAGGCACTCTGACCCTGTGAAAGGAGATGTCCTCCTGACTTCTCCAATGCCCAAGAGTGTTTGAGACCTAAGTCCAGAAGTTAAGTGAAGAATGAAAGAGTTAAGTTATGGTCATGAAATCGTACAGGATATGTGTCAACTGAACAACCTTCTATTGTTCATACGTTGTACGTGGCTAATTAGAGTGAGCTCGGGGTGCGGTTGTAGTGACCCGAACTTTTTCATGTTTATATATATATTAAATGAAATTGTTATTTAAATGATTAAGTGTTTCCAACATGTTAAGCAATCAAACTTGTTAAGACTTGATTAATTGAAATAGGTTTCATATAGACAATTGACCACCCAAGTTGACCGGTGATTCACGAACGTTAAAACTTGTAAAAACTATTTGATGACATATATATGGATATATATATAGTTAACATGATATTTTGATAAGTAAACATATCATTAAGTATATTAACAATGAACTACATATGTAAAAGCAAGACTACTAACTTAATGATTTTGAAACGAGACATATATGTAACGATTATCGTTGTAACGACATTTAATGTATATATATATATCATATTAAGAGATATTCATACATCATATTATCATGATAATATAATAATTTAAAATCTCATTTGATATTATAAATATTGGGTTAACAACATTTAACAAGATCGTTAACCTAAAGGTTTCAAAACAACACTTACATGTAACGACTAACGATGACTTAACGACTCAGTTAAAATGTATATACATGTAGTGTTTTAATATGTATTCATACACTTTTGAAAGACTTCAAGACACTTATCAAAATACTTCTACTTAACAAAAATGCTTACAATTACATCCTCGTTCAGTTTCATCAACAATTCTACTCGTATGCACCCGTATTTGTACTCGTACAATACACAGCTTTTAGATGTATGTACTATTGGTATATACACTCCAATGATCAGATATTAGAAGCCCATGTGAGTCACCTAACACATGTGGGAACCATCATTTGGCAACTAGCATGAAATATCTCATAAAATTACAAAAATATGAGTAATCATTCATGACTTATTTACCTGAAAACAAAATTACATATCCTTTATATCTAATCCATACACCAACGACCAAAAACACCTAAAAACACTTTCATTCTTCAATTTTCTTCATCTAATTGATCTCTCTCAAGTTCTATCTTCAAGTTCTAAGTATTCTTCATAAATTCCAAAAGTTCTAGTTTCATAAAATCAAGAATACTTCCAAGATTGCAAGTTTACTTTCAAGTTTTCTATATCCATTCCAAGTAATCATCCAAGATCAAGAAACCTTTGTTACTTACAGTAGGTTATCTTTCTAATACAAGGTAATAATCATATTCAAACTTTAATTCAATTTCTATAACTATAACAATCTTATTTCGAGTGAATATCTTACTTGAAATTGTTTTCGTGTCATGATTCTGCTTCAAGAACTTTCAAGCCATCCAAGGATCCTTTGAAGCTAGATCAATTTTTCTCATTTCCAGTAGGTTTATCCAAGGAACTTAAGGTAGTAACGATGTTCATAACATCATTCGATTCATACATAAAAAGCTATCTTATTCAACGTTATAAACTTGTAATCACTAGAACAAAGTTTAGTTAATTCTAAACTTGTTCGCAAATAAAGTTAATCTTTCTAACTAGACTTTTAAAATCAACTAAACACATGTTCTATATCCATATGATATGCTAACTTAATGATTTAAAACCCGGAAACACGATAAACACCATAAAACTGGATATACGCCGTCGTAGTAAAACCGGGGGCTGTTTTGGTTGGGATAATTAAAAGCTAAGAAGAACTTTGATTTAAAAGCTATACTTCTGGAAAAATGATTTTTCTTATGAACATGAGACTATTTCCAAAAATCATGGTTAAACTCAAAGTGAAAGTATGTTTTTCAAAATGGTCATCAAGATGTCGTTCTTTCGACGGAAATGACTACCTCTTTCAAAAACGACTTGTAACTTGTATTTCCGAATATAAAATTATACATTTTCTATTTATATTCATAAATTTAAGTTCAATACGAAACCGTGGCCACTGGAATCACTCAAAACGGATTAGAAACGAAGAAATGGCGAGTAAAACAAGATTGATAAAAACTACTCATTTTACCTACGTGAAAGTTAGTAATAAATCTATTCCAACCAAAACCTAATCAACTTATATTGTATATTATGTAATCTTGAGATACCATAGACACGTATACAATGTTTCGACCTATCATGTCGACCCATCTATATATATATTGCGGAACAACCATAGACACTCTATATGTGAATGTTGGAGTTAGCTATACAGGGTTGAGGTTGATTCCAAAATATATATATAGTTTGAGTTGTGATCAATACTGAGATACGTATACACTGGGTCGTGGATTGATTCAAGATAATATTTATCGACTTATTTCTGTACATCTAACTGTGGACAACTAGTTGTTGGTTACTAACGAGGACAGCTGACTTAATAAACTTAAAACATAAAAATGTATTAAAAGTTTTGTAAATATATTTTGAACATACTTTGATATATATGTATATATTGTTATAGGTTTGTGAATCAACCAGTGGCCAAGTCTTACTTCCCGACGAAGTAAAAATCTGTGAAAGTGAGTTATAGTCCCACTTTTAAAATCTAATATTTTTGGGATGAGAATACATGCAGGTTTTATAAATGATTTACAAAATAGACACAAGTACGTGAAACTACATTCTATGGTTGAATTATCGAAATCGAATATGCCCCTTTTTATTAAGTCTGGTAATCTAAGAATTAGGGAACAGACACCCTAATTGACGCGAATCCTAAAGATAGATCTATTGGGCCTAACAAACCCCATCCAAAGTACCGGATGCTTTAGTACTTCAAAATTTATATCATATCCGAAGGGTGTCCCGGAATGATGGGGATATTCTTATATATGCATCTTGTTAATGTCGGTTACCAGGTGTTCACCATATGAATGATTTTTATCTCTATGTATGGGATGTGTATTGAAATATGAAATCTTGTGGTCTATTGTTACGATTTGATATATATATATATATAGGTTAAACCTATAACTCACCAACATTTTTGTTGACGTTTAAAGCATGTTTATTCTCAGGTGAATACTAAGAGCTTCCGCTGTTGCATACTAAAATAAGGACAAGATTTGGAGTCCATGTTTGTATGATATTGTGTAAAAACTGCATTCAAGAAACTGATTTCGATGTAACATATTTGTATTGTAAACCATTATGTAATGGTCGTGTGTAAACAGAATATTTTAGATTATCATTATTTGATAATCTACGTAAAGCTTTTGAAACCTTTATTTATGAAATAAAGGTTATGGTTTGTTTTAAAAATGAATGCAGTCTTTGAAAAATGTCTCATATAGAGGTCAAAACCTCGCAACGAAATCAATTAATATGGAACGTTTTTAATCAATAAGAACGGGACATTTCAGCGGTTACTCCGACAAGTCCTCCAATATCTCCTCCTCTGAGGATCAACTTTAGTGGGCGCGTAATCTGAGGGGTACTCCTTCTAGATTGTGTGAAGTAATGTTTCGATCTCTGGAACGGTGGAACAGTAGTAACAGGTGAATTACACTACTAGTTCTTAGGGTTAGACGAGTGGAAAAGTAGTTCAGAAAAACATCTGAACTGGGAAGGATAAGTTCTCCAAGTCGGTACAACGAATAGCAGACATATAGCAAGCACGCAGTCAGGCATAGTAACTACAGCAGTCTAGATCGTCTACAGCAGTACATAGCATGGCAATAGTGACAGTATCGTACCGAGGTAACATGCTAAAAGCAGATAGTAGCATGCGGTAGCGAGGATAAGCAGAAGCATACAGCAGGTTTACATAGCAGTAAAAGGTAACGGTAGCATGCAACAAGTTCATACAGCAGTAGAAGTAGGTAGTGGCATGCAGTAGTAGTAAGCAGTAACATGCAGTAATATAACACAGTAGCATGCAGCAGGTTCCGCAGAAACAAGTAAACTAGCAAGTTGTAGATTAGTCCTATTAGTGAATCCTAGTCGGTCCAGTCTAGACTCACTAATGCAACCTAATTCCCTACAACCAATGCTCTGATACCAAATGTGACGCCCCGTACAAAACCATCGTGTACGGGTCATCAACAACAGGATCATTACAAGGTCAAACACTATATGCTGTTTGAAAACTAGTTTAGCATTCATAAAAATATAGCGTTTTACAAAAGATAACGTGCTTCCTATGACTAGAAGCATAAACATAAGTACGTGACCCAAAGGTCGTTACAAAGCCATTGTTTGAAAATAACGTAAGTGAAGAATGCAAAATAAAAGTTCCATGATTGAGACATCTCTAAGTAATGCAGCGAAAGTCTAACATAGTAAGTCTGTAACACCAAGACAGCAAGTCTAACAGCGAAAGCAACAACGTCTAAGCACCTGAGAAATACATGCTTAAAAAGTCAACACGAATGTTGGTGAGCTATAGTTTGTTTGTAATCAGTAATGTAATGTAGGCTACGAGATTTCAGTGCTTCAACCAACAGTTAAAATCAGTAATTCAAATCAGTATGATAAAGTATATGTTCAACCGTGGGCACTTGGTAACTAACTTAACGTAATATCACCTCTTAAAAGTACACTTGGCGAGTGCGTAAGTTTACGAAGTATTAAACACCCGTTAAATGCTAGCGCTACTAGCCCGAGTGGGGATGTCAAACCCTATGGATCCATATCTAAGATTCGCATTCACCGGTTCAAAGACCAATGACTAAACGTTACCGAGCTAAGGGAAAAGTTTTGCCGTTGTATAACCCACACATATATAAAGTTTAAGTACTCGTGCGTAGTATGTAAAACGTAAAATGAACATGTATTCTCAGTTCCCAAAATAGTTAAAGTAAAAAGGGATGCTATAACTCACCGTGAAAAGTAGTAAAGTCGATATGAGATAAGTAGGCAAGTAGTTGGTCCGAAAAGTCCTCAACCTAAGTCAAAAGTTACTAAGTCAGTAAATCGTTCCCAAAGGTTTAAAATTATGTAAATTAGGTCTTAAGTATCATCATCATTCATCATCAATCAAATGAGTAAAGTAAGTTTCAATCAAGAATAGAGATCGAAACAAAGGCTGACTTTGATCAGCCTCCTCGACCTCTATACAAACTTGTAACAACCCAACCCGTTAACCAACCAAAAACGCGGAATAAAAAAAATTTAAAACTGATCTGGAGGGTGCGCGGTGCGCACCACTGCCTGTGCGCGGCGCGCACAAGGCCTGAGACAGTTCTGATCAAAATATCCATTTTTCACGAAAAGATCTTCGACTTCCCGACACTTTTAGACCAAACGCTTTTCACAACAATTTATATTAGTTAAAACTAACGCGTTCCAATAATAAAATGAGTTTTACGAGACCGGGCCCACATCGGCCGTTTTACGACTTTCGTACAAAATACAAGTTTTCGACCACATGACTTTTAACACAAAATAAAGACCGAGCATGGCGATTGGGGATACGCTACCCAATCCTAATCAATCCAAAAGCAAGATCTTCTAAAGCAACTATGCAAGTCCTCTAATCCTCACGCTTACCCGAGCCACCATCCGCATGCATTCTATAAAAAGAGTCAACAACGAGAGGGTAAGCTAACTCTTAGTGAGTGAAAATATACTACATACATATATATGTATAAAATGAACACGCCACAAAAATAAACAAATACCGCATACCGGAGCATCCAAGCATAAAGGCAAGCTAATCTAAGCATACCGTACGATCACTAAGCAACAAGCTAAAAGCATGAACAAACATAAGTTCACCAACGACGATGTGAACAGCGCCAAGAAGCTACACCCGGAGGGTTAGCTACATCACGACAATACAACAATATATATATATATATATATATATATATATATATATATATATATATATATATATATATATATATATATATATATATATATATAACAATATATAAACGAATAAGGTTAACCCCTTAACCCATTACCAAAATACCAAAACACCACAATGAAGATTGGTCGAACTACACGAGCCTTAGTAATTCGAAACCACACGAGATTACTATCTTTACAACATCGAGGTTGGCCGAACTACACGAGCCTTAGTAATCCGAAACCACACGAGATTACTACCTCAATAAGATGACCGAACTACACGAGTCACCATGAATCCGAACTACACGAGATTCATTTTGATAAGATGACCGAACTACACGCGTCATCGTGAATCCGAACTACACGCGATTCACTTCTCCAACTCAAAACCCTTCACCATTGGGGTTATATCATCCACATCACAACCACGTGTGATAGTGTACACACAAAACGTATACCTCGCCATGGGTGGTCAACCAAAACGCACAACCGTGCCAATTGGATCTAAACGCAAGTCCATCAAATCCACCTATATGTGAAGTGAGCTCTATAACCGAGAACTACTTCACCCGACCCGCACCCATCCTACACATACATATGCACATAGGATATTAACACTCACCTTGTCGCCTTGATGAATGCTTCCAAGTAAACCACAACTCACCAATGGAAAGTACCTATTCCATTATCATAAATTCAACAACACACTTAGATTGGATTTACAAACCAACCCAATTTGACACTTAGTGCAAATTCGACCCAAATGCACTTCCAAGTACAAACCGCGCCCAAAATTAACCAATAATCACTAACACAAGTGAGAATGGTCCTAACACGCCAATTAAACCCGAACACAAGTGTTAAACACTTACAAATCTCTAAATTGCCCATAAACCCTAATTTTGACCCATAAGGTCAAAATCTCACCATTTACAAGTTTTGACACCAAAACACCTTTAACTCGGTTTTATACTTCAACTTAATCCATTTTAAGTTTTTAAACCTCATTAAATCGCCAATTGGGTCATAATCATCACTAAACCCTAATTTTGACCCAAAGTCAAAACTAGTCAACCAAATAACCCTAAATGGGTTTCAATACTTCCATAATCACTAACTTAAGTGATTAAACCCAATTTCAAGTCCTAATCATGGCCAATTAGTTCACCAACCCAAAATCCACCAACAATAACAACAAACCCGATTACTAGCATCACTAAACTCACTCCAAGAGTTCAAATGGGTTTCTCATAAATTTAAGTTCAAACCCTAACTTGATTATCAAAATCAAACAATGAAATTTGGAGTTAGAACTTACCACAACCACCAAAACGTAGCTAGGAACGAGGTGAACAACTTTAAAACCCGAGACTTTGATCAATTCAAGCTCCTTCTTCTCCAAAACCCCAAATCTCTCTCTAGAAATTTCCCTCTCTCTCTAGATAGTTTAGTGTGTGTTTGTGGATGTGAAAATGATCCAAAATTGGATCCAAACCAACTGATAAACTCTCAAATCCGGCCTCAAGTGAAAAGACTAAAAAGCCCCTCATTAAACTCTAATTTGAAAAAGTCAGATTTCTGTCGCAGACCAGGTGCGCCGCGCTCACCTCAAGGTGCGCGGCGCGCACAACCCTCTGAACAGGTTCTGAGCTTCTATTCCATACCACGCTTCACCTACGATACATACATCATTTAAAACTCTGTGTAAAATAAATATTGGGGTCTTACAACTCTCCCCCACTTATAATCGATCACGTCCTCGTGATCCTTGTCACTTAACCAAACGGACCACACGCCACGGTCCTCCAACATAAGTCCTAAACCGACTTTTCCTAGGCAAGTCTTCCGAATGAATCACCATTAACAATGAAATCGTCACCCGCGATTTATCAAATCCACAATCTGAGCACTAAAACCATGCTCATTCATTAACATCGGGAAAAATCAACCAATCTCGTACCGAGATATCAATCCCTTAGCGTACCTTTACCGAGTACAACACTAAAAGCAACCAAGTCTCAACCTAAGGTCAACAACTCGAACGATGAAGACCGAACCAAACGAATCCTTACGGATAATACCAATCATTAGACATCCCTGGTAGTGCGCAATACGACCAAAACGCAACTACCGTAACATCATAAAGCAAACGGCTAAAACCGATAGCGCCCAAAATGACTATGGAAACGCAAATCCCAAGGTGTACCAAATCAACTATCGTCACACCCGTAGCAACATGTGAGCGAAACACGGCTATCCCCTCACTAATCATACAACATGGTCCTCACGACCCCACCATTGGTGTATCAAACAACCAATAGATCACAGGACACGAAGGCTGGCCGAAAACACACGCGCCTTAGTGAATCCGAACTACACGCTACTCACTACCTTCACTACAACAACAATCGGGAATGGCCGAACTACACGCGCCATAGTGAATCCGAACTACACGAGAGTCACTATCCCAGAGGAATGACCGAACTACACGAGTCATTTGTGAATCCGAACTACACGAGACTCACTCCTCAATACAATGACCGAAACCACACGAGTCATTTGTGAATCCGAACTACACGCGACTCACTTCCACAATAAGATGACTGAAACCACACGCGTCATCGTGAATCCGAAACCACACGCGATTCACTACCATGATGAAGTCAGCGGACCCGAAGATCATGCTTCACCAATCAATAATCCCATGATGAAGTCAGCGGACCCCGAAGGTCATGCTTCACCAATATCAACATCGGATGAAGTCAGCGGACTCCGAAAGTCATGCTTCACCGATATAACACCTCGCTCATGATGAAGTCAGTGGACCCTAAAGGTCATGCTTCATCAATCACCAATACCATGATGAAGTCAGCGGACTCCGAAAGTCATGCTTCATCAATCAACGCCCTTTTGGCCTCAAACGACGAGTAGCGTAACATCGCGCTCTGCTACGCCATAGTGAATCCTAACGGATACCACTAACCATTCACCATACTTACGCGTACACAACGCCAATACAATCGAGCAAGAACCACCTATATCAAACATAGGTACCGAACAATAATTCTCCAAAAGAGAACCCGACACACACCTCCCTTAACCGAAGGATTTCACCTTGCTCGCCACACACGTCAATTATCTCTCAACGAGATTTACCACATTACCACCTCGGTGGAAATTTCCAATCCAAACCATAAGTACAATTTATCCAAAATCGTACTCTACCACAAATCGACCAGAACTAGGTCTCGACAAAATTTCCGGATCTACCAAAAACATCATCCGAAATCTCACACTAAAACTTCCTCGTGCAGGAGTGTAACTCCCCCACTTGGAACCACGTTCCAATACCACAACTTGTACACCCGTACAATGCTACCAAGGTAGACTTTACCAACAATTGGGTACACACGACCCATCACCACATCTTGCTCTAACCTTGAGCACACGATGGATTTCAAACCATCCTTAAACACTTCGAACGAAAAGTGTACTACGATTTCACAAACCATATCCTCGCAATCATCCAATTGCTTTAGTTTGTCAAATTTCACCTAGTCACTCATGTACCTAAGGGTTTCTCCAGGTACCCTAAGTACAATGTAACCACAACCCAATCGGAGTGGAGCACCACGCTAGTAGGTATAAAAGAGGCACCTAATGTCGCGTCATAAAGACTCCATTACCAACACACATCGAGATTTAAAACACTCGATCTCAAGGGTTCCAACCAACCGACGAACCTCATGATTCATCACTTCATCATAAAAGCGAACACGCGCTTAACAACCAAACACCAAAACCATTTCCGTGGCTTGGTAGAAACGTTTCCCAAATACTAAGGAATGCTTGGTTGCACCAAGTCTTACGCCCTTTGCCCGTCAATCAAACATCAACATATGGTACTTCCTTTAGGAACGTCACCCACAACAATAACATGCACAACAAAAGGCATACTACACAAACTCAAATGGCACTTAATAAATAATCAAAAGACATATTTATTAAATTGAAACGTACCTTAACGTCTCCTTGCCGCACCCGTCCCCGCTAACTTGGGACATTCTGACTTACGATGTCCTTCTTTTTGGCAATTGAAGCACACCATACCATCACCCTTTGGTACCGAACATTCCCAAGACTTGTGACCCCTCACGCCACAATTGTAACATCTAGCCGCACTAGAATCCGACATACCCGTTCGCGTACCATCCGTGCTCACACTCGGACCCTTAGCCCTCTTACTCGGAGCACCATAAGAAACGACCCTTCGCTCACTTGAAGGTTCACCATTTTTCGTTCGTGAATACGACTCGAAACCTCTAGCCAAGTCTAATAATTCCGAAAACGATTTCGCTTGACCCCGACTAATTTTACTTTTCAAGTCATCATTCAAGGTCCGATAGAAATCCCCCATCAACAAACGATCATTCCCCAAATACTCCGGACAAAAACGAGCCTTCGCCATAAAGGTCGTCTTGAGAGTACTCAAATCCATAGATCCTTGTCGCAAATTTCGCAACTCATTACGCAATTCCCACAAATCGGCCGAAGTCCGGAACTCCTCGAAGAATTCCTCCTTAAAGTCGTCCCAAGATAAAGCCATAAACGTCTCGCCACCGACAAGATCAATCTTACCATCCAACCAATCCCTTGCCCAACCCTGCAACAAACTCTTAGCGAGTCTCGTCTTTCTCTCGGGAGGGCAATCAATAGTAAGGAAACACCCTTCGACGTCCGAAATCCAAGTTGTGCTTATCAAAGGATCCGGTTTCCCTTCATACATCGGGGGTTTAGTCCTCATGAAGCTCTTAAGACAACGCTCCATTTCACTACTACCCCGAAATTCGGAATACTTCCTATCCATTCTTTCTTCCAACGCACCCATTTGCTCCGCAACGGCGGCCGCAACCCTAGTATTAAACTCCTCGTCATTCGTCTCGATCTCGTTTCGCGTCGCCATTCTAAAGAATGCAAAAAGATTAGTCCATGAACGTATAAAACCATACGCACCACACCGCCCCATCTTGCTAAACACTCGTCGTACATCACTTGTTTGACACGATTTGCACCCGTAATAAGGTTTGCAAGTCCTTATTACGCACACACGCCGTATCAACTCGTTAGTACAACGACCGCTTCACTCAATGATATAAACAAACACAAACAAAATTCTACGAGATATAAACACGCGCGAGAATTACACCACAACACAATAATATATTAATAATATCCGCATTACTAATATAAACGTTAGTCCACCTACAAACAAGGCACTAACTATAACCCATTCCGACCCGTAATCCTACAAGTCCCGCAACAAATTAAGCACACACAAAAGTCTAAGTCTAGGCACATATCTCAAGTCACCTAAATCCCTTAGACCATGCTCTGATACCACTTGTAACAACCCAACCCGTTAACTAACCAAAAACGCGGAATAAAAAAAAATTTAAAACTAATCTGGAGGGTGCGCGGCGCGCACCACTGCCTGTGCGCGGCGCGCACAAGGCCTGAGACAGTTCTAATCAAAATATCCATTTTTCGCGAAAAGATCTTCGACTTCCCGACACTTTTAGACCAAAAGCTTTTCACAACAATTTATATTAGTTAAAACTAATACGTTCCAATAATAAAATGAGTTTTACGAGACCGGGCCCACATCGGCCGTTTTACGACTTTCGTACAAAATACAAGTTTTCGACCACATGACTTTTAACACAAAATAAAGACCGAGCATGGCGATTGGGGATACGCTACCCAATCCTAATCAATCCAAAAGCAAGATCTTCTAAAGCAACTATGTAAGTCCTCTAATCCTCGCGCTTACCCGAGCCACCATCCACATGTAATCTATAAAAAGAGTCAACAACGAGAGGGTAAGCTAACGCTTAGTGAGTGAAAATATACTACATACATATATATGCATAAAATGGACACGCCACATAAATAAACAAATACCGCATACCGGAGCATCCAAGCATAAAGGCAAGCTAATCTAAGCATACCGTACGATCACTAACCAACAAGCTAAAAGCATCAACAAACATAAGTTCACCAACGATGATGTGAACAGCGCCAAGAAGCTACACCCGGAGGGTTAGCTACATCACGACAATACAACAATATATATATATATAACAATATATAAACGAATAAGGTTAACCCCTTAACCCATTACCAAAATACCAAAACACAACAATGAAGATTGGCCGAACTACACGAGCCTTAGTAATCCGAAACCACACGAGATTACTATCTTCACAACATCGAGGTTGGCCGAACTACACGAGCCTTAGTAATCCGAAACCACACGAGATTACTACATCAATAAGATGACCGAACTACACGAGTCACCATGAATCCGAACTACACCAGATTCCTTTTGATAAGATGACCGAACTACACGCGTCATCGTGAATCCGAACTACACGCGATTCACTTCTCCAACTCAAAACCCTTCGCCATTGGGGTTATATCATCCACATCACAACCACGTGTGATAGTGTACACACAAAACGTATACCTCGCCAAGGGTGGTCAACCAAAATGCACAACCGTGCCAATTGGATCTAAACGCAAGTCCATCAAATCCACCTATATGTGAAGTGAGCTCTATAACCGAGAACCACTTCACCCGACCCGCACACATCCTACACATACATATGCACATAGGATATTAACACTCACCTTGTCGCCTTGATGAATGCTTCCAAGTAAACTGCAACTCACCAATGGAAAGTACCTATTCCATTATCACAAATTCAACAACACACTTAGATTGGATTTACAAACCAACCTAATTTGACACTTAGTGCAAATTCGACCCAAATGCACTTCCAAGTACAAACCGCGCCCAAAATTAACCAATAATCACTAACACAAGTGAGAATGGTCCTAACACGCCAATTAAACCCGAACACAAGTGTTAAACACTTACAAATCTCCAAATTGCCCATAAACCCTAATTTTGACCCATAAGGTCAAAATCTCACCATTTACAAGTTTTGACACCAAAACACCTTTAACTCGGTTTTATACTTCAACTTAATCCATTTTAAGTTTATAAACCTCATTAAATCGCCAATTGGGTCATAATCATCACTAAACCCTAATTTTGACCCAAAGTCAAAACTAGTCAACCAAATAACCCTAAATGGGTTTCAATACTTCCATAATCACTAACTTAAGTGATTAAACCCAATTTCAAGTCCTAATCATGGCCAATTAGTTCACCAACCCAAAATCCACCAACAATAACAACAAACCCGATTACTAGCATCACTAAACTCACTCCAAGAGTTTAAATGGGTTTCTCATCAATTTAAGTTCAAACCCTAACTTGATTATCAAAATCAAACAATGAAATTCGAAGTTAGAACTTACCACAATCACCAAAACGTAGCTAGGAATGAGGTGAACAACTTTAAAACCCGAGACTTTGATCAATTCAAGCTCCTTCTTCTCCAAAACCCCAAATCTCTCTCTAGAAATCTCCCTCTCTCTCTAGATAGTTTAGTGTGTGTTTGTGGATGTGAAAATGATCCAAAATTGGATCCAAACCAACTGATAAACTCTCAAATCCGGCCTCAAGTGAAAAGACCAAAAAGCCCCTCATTAAACTCTAATTTGAAAAAGTCAGATTTCTGTCGCAGACCAGGTGCGCGGCGCGCTCACCTCAAGGTGTGCGGCGCGCACAACCCTCTGAACAGGTTCTGAGCTTCTATTCCATACCACGCTTCACCTACGATACGTACATCATTTAAAACTCTGTGTAAAATAAATATTGGGTTCTTACAAAACTGAAATGAGGTGAGACCAGTGGTCATGGCTCCGTATATGAGTCCCCTAGTTGCTGACAAATTTCCAGAACTGAACTCATCTTCGTTTGACCGTGGCGACGGTTTAAGTGCCAGTAGGTCAAAAATTTCAGCACAACGTTACAAGGGTGTAGTGACTTTCGGAAGGCTATAAATCCTAAACCGTAAATCGGATTAAGATGAGTCTTAAACGTAAAATCATCTACTCGAACCGATCTAACTGGAAATAAACTTTTCCAGGATCAGTTCCAAAAAACAGTAAGCAAAGTGTTCCAGTGGTTTCTTGGTGCTTGATGCTCATCACGGTTCTCATCCTTGATGCTTGTAGCTTCAAGTGTACAACTCGTTGATGTGTTTGCATCATATTAACCAAGTTTTGACCGACATGACACTAGTGTATGTCTAAGATAAATAGCACAACTCATTCAAGGGTTGTAAGTAGGTTGATGAACAAAAGTTACATCAAGATCTTAGATCCGACACATACATGAGTTCAAATAATAATATTAAGCTATAATTTTAAAAGTAAACTAAATAAACAAGATCTTAAGTTGTAGAACTTAGATCTTAGTTAGATCTTAAAGATCCTAGACTAGAAAGTCTTGATCTAGTGTTCTTAAGTTAAATCCTAAGTTATAGAACTTGGATCTTTACTTTAATAAAACCATAAGTTATGAAACTTAGATTTTTATTCTTGTAGAGTGTATATAAGCTTATAAGCTTTTGTTTACAACAAAATTGGAAGACCATAACTTATAGAAACTTAGATCCAACATAAGTGTATGAAGTTATAACTAGAAAGTTAAACTTCCATGTTCTTGAACTTACAAAGTTTATTCTTTAGTTTCAAGAAATATGAGATCAAGTTTAACTAGTGATACTTGACCAACAAAATAGAAATCACGAATTGAAATATGTATAAAAGGAAGAAATAAACTAGATCTACAAGTAATAAGTTCATGTTTGTTTCATACTTAAGATGATTCAAGCCAAAACTTGGATCTTTAAGAAAATAAACCTTAAGTTTACAAAACATGAACACAAGTAAGTTCTTAAAGCTTATAATCTTTAGATCTTTATAATATTTCAAATGTAGAACCATAAACTAACAAGTTTAGATTCTTGTTCTTGACTTCTCATCAAACAAAGGATGGAAGAGGCAAGATGATATGAAGATACAAACTAGAAAGTTTGATCTTTAACAACAACTAACAAAACAAAGTTTTCGAGTTAATGAACTTTTCTTTTTAACAAGTTTTATGCAGGAATCAAACTATAAACTTGATCCTCCTTGGTTCTTGTATGTTCTTGTATAAACAAGATAATATGAAGAATAAACTAGAAAGTTTGATTCTTAAGAACTAGTAAGTAAACAACAACAAAAGAACAAGTAAATTGATGATGATGGTGGCGGTTTTGGAACAAGAAAAAGAAGAAGAAAAAGTCTTGTAAGAACTCACAACTAGAGAGAAAACTTAGGGTAAGAAAGTCGAGAAATGTGTGTGTGTGAAATGAGACTTGAAGTATACATGTAAGTAGCAAAACAAGAAGCAAAAAATTTGAATCCCACCTCCCCATGGGGGCTCACGGCCAAGGGACCAAAAGGGAAAGGTCAAAAGCTAATTTTAAAGTGTTGGGAGATGGTGTAAGCTTAAAATGGATTAAAGTTAAATTGCATGGGAGCTTGTACACCATTAAGCCTAATCTTGGTCAAAGCTTCTCTTATTTGGTCTTTAATCCTAATGGGTCACTAGCTCATGTAAATGGGTTTAATTTCTAGTCCATGAAGATATGTAGGGTGGGCCTTGATAGTCCAAGTCCAAATAAATAATTTCATGAAGGTAAAAGCCCAAGTAATTAACTACTTACATTAGTTAATTAAAAATAATTAATAATAATTAATTATGTACGTGAATAATATTCGAAATATTATTCGTGAAAAGCGTGTGTCATAAAGACGAGTCGGGCATTGGAAAGTCAATTACGGTGACAAGTAAAATGTATAAGAATACATTTATTAAAGCTTAAGTATTAATAATAAATATTATTAATATAAGTTGAAAAATTCAGGGTCGTTACAATATCGTTAGTTGCTGGAGTTTTGGCAAGCTTAGTTATTGTGAATAGCACTATTGAGAGTGACGTCTCTATCCGGATGACCGCTGGTCAATGGATACATAATAATGATTCAACGACACGAACGTGATGTGTTTAGGGTAACTTATGGTTAGTTTCGATATCATATACCTCAGCACTACTACCGAACTGATTAAACTTTATAACTAAATCTTGTGGTCTATAACTATATATTATAAACCTATGTTGTTCACTCAACTATTTTGGTTAACACTTTAAGCATGTTTTGTCTCAGGTACTTAGATATTTTGCTTCTACTGTAGAACTTTGCTGTTACTTATAATTCAAGCCAAGCACTGGGACCATAGTTAACATCCGCGTCAATGGCGATTTTGGCGGGGTGTTACAAGTTGTGTGTAAAGACTTCTGATGATGATGTAAACCTTTATATTGCTTATGATGCTTCATGTAATGTGGTTTTAGATGATGCTTTAATGTCTAAATTGCATGCTGCATTACGTGATTCATTTATTTGTGATCCAAAGTTTGTTGCTAGTACTAACCGTAGAGGACCCAAGAAACTTTGGGTACCTAAACTCTAGAAAACTTAATGATTACAAGGTTTTGAAGTCTATGTTTGTTATATCGACTCCGGTTATTCTCGGTACATGACGGGCAATAAATCCTTGCTTGTCAAATATGTTGACAAATTCCTAGGAACGGTTAAATTTGGAAATGACGAGATTGCAGCTATAACGGGATATGGAGATTATGTGAAAAATGGCATAACAATCAAACAGGTCTCATATGTTGAGGGTTTGGGGTGTAGTTTGTTTAGTATCAGCCAATTTTGCAATGGAGATCTCAAAGTTCTTTTTAAACGTCTACAATGCTCAGTGCAATCCACCGATGGAAATGATCTTCTTATTGGTAAACGTTGTGCTTCATTATACACTATTGACCTCAATGATGCACCATCACATGGAAACATGTGCTTGGCTACTCGTTCCACAAAAGAAAAGTTGTAGTTATGGCATCACCGGATGTCGCACCTGAATCACAAGGGTATCAATCTACTGGTCTCTAATGACTTGGTTGATGGTATTCCCAGCTTTCAATATGATAAGCATCATGTATGTCCATCATGTGCAATAGGTAAGCTGAAACGGACTAATCATCCGCTTAATCAAAACCCTAGTACTTCAACGTCTTTGCAATTATTGCATATGGACTTTTGTGGACCCATGAGAGTTTCTAGCCTCGGTGGCCGAAAACATGTTCTTGTCATTGTAGATGATTATACACGATTTACATGGATTTTTCTTTTTGAGGACCAAGTCTAAAACCCCCGCCATTATCATTGAGGTTATTAAAAAGACTCAACGCTCTTTTAACAAACATGTTAAGAGCATCTGAACTGATAATGGGACGGAATTTAAGAATGACATGCTTGACAGTTATTTGAAAGACCAAGGCATTGAACATCAGCTCTCTGCTGCAAGAACCCTCCAAAAGAATGGAGTAGTCAAACGAGGTAATCTTACGTTGTGCGAGGCAGCTCAAACAATGCTTGCCTACTCCAAACTACCTCTGAAAATGTGGGGGGAGGCCATTTCAACTGCATGTTATACCCAATGTCAAATATTTCCGTGTTTTTAGTTGTATATGCTATGTGCTTAACGACTTTGACAGCCTTGGAAAGTTTGATCCTCATGGCGATCAGGCCATATTTCTCAGTTACTCGTCAAACAAGGTTGCTTATCGTGTCTATCACAAAAGGACAAAGACGATTAAGGAAAGCATTAATGTGAAATTCGATGAGTTATCGAGAATGGCTTTTGAACAATTCGGTTCAAAACCCGATCCTAACCTGGCTACTACTTCTTCCACGCAAAACTCAAATTTCTTGAAGAAGGGTGTTCCTACGATCACAACAGAGGAACTGGATATCTTGTTTGATAGTCTTTACACTCCTCAACGGAATTTAGATGTTCATGCCGTACTGGAAACACCATCACAATCAATTACTGTGGAGACACAACCAAGTCTCTATGATGAAGATACAACACCAACTGATTCACCAGTTGCTTCTTCATCCTCCCTCCCACCTCTTGATGATAATCTTGAACCGATTCAAGATACATCAATTGATACAATTTCATATGTTTCTTTAGAAACTCAAACTAACCCATTAGACATTATTACATCAGAACAAGAGGATCATGGCTCGACGTCAACACCGGTTGATGCTTCAATGGATACCACTGATGTAGGACCTCTTTCACATACCAATTGATGGACTAAAAGTCATCCAATTGATCTTCTCATTGGTGATGCAACTGCTCCAATTTCAACTCAAAGGGCTACTCGGAATATGTGTTTATATACTGCCTTTCTTTGTAAAATTGAACCAACTTAGGTTGCTCAAGCGTTACTTGATCTGAACTGGGTGTTAAAAATGCAAGAGGAGATAGGTCAATTTGAACATTTGAAGGTGTGGCGATTAGTTCCAAGACCAGCGGGTCAACGACCAATCGGGGTTAAGTGGATTTTCAAGAACAAGAAGGATTCTGATGGGGTTGTGGTTAGAAATAAAGCACGTATTGTGGCCAAGGGATATCTAAACAAGAAGGTATTGACTATGATGAAACATTTGCGCCGGTTGCAAGGATTGAGGGTATTCGTCTGTTTTTTGCTTATGCTTCTCATATGAAGTTCACAGTGTTTCAAATGGATGTCAAAATTGTTTTACTGAATGTTCATCTTCAAGTGGAAGTTTAAGCTGATCAACCAGAAGGCTTTGTCGATCATATTCATCTAAACCACGTCTACTACTTGGAGAAAGCTTTGCACGGTCTAAAGCAAGCACCGCGTGCATAGTACGAGACCTTGACAAAGTATTTGCTGGAAAATGGTTTCTCTCATGGAACGATTGATACAATGCTCTTCATTCGTAAAAACCACGGTTACATTCTATTGCTTCAAATTTACGTTGATGATATTATTTTTGGTTCCACGTCCCCGGCCTTATGCAAAGAATTTGGTGGCCTTATGGCCAACAAATTCGAAATGAGCATGTTTGACCAGCTCCATTTGTTCTTAGGGTTACAAGTCAAACAATTACCAAATGGCATTTTTATCAGTCAAACTAAATACATTAACGATATGCTAAAATGTTTTAAAATGACTAATTTGAGAATGATGTCAACCCCAATGAGGAATTTGTTAAACGCTGATGAAAATGGGGAGCCCTTTAATATAACGCTTTATCGAAGCATGGTTGGTTCTTTAATATATTTGACTGCAAGTAGACTAGACATTACACTTGCTGTAAATGTCTGTTCCTGCTTTCAGTCCAACACTAAGAAATCCCACTCCAAAGCGGTGGTTAGGATTTTCCAATACCTTAAAGGTACACCTAACCTTGGAATCTGGTATCCTCATAGATCTAATTTCAATCTCACTGATTATACTGATACGAATCTTGGCGGTTTCCATGTTGATAGAAAAAGTACATCTGGATCAATTCAGATGTTGGGGAATAGGTTGGTTGGTTGGTCATCCAAGAAACAAAACTGTGTTTCATTATCAACAGTTGAGTCTGAGTATATTGCTGCAGCTCACTGTTGTTCACAAATTTTGTGGATGCAAACTCAACTATTGGACTATGGCTTTAAGATTCTAACACCCCGATCTACTGTGATTCACAGAGTGCTATTGCAATTACTAGCAACCCAATCCAGCATTCTAAGACCAAACACATAGATATTCATTATCATTTCATTAAGGACCATGTTGAAAAGGGAGATGTAGAGTTATACTTCATGCCTATCAAAGTGTAGCTGACATGTTCACTAAATCTTTAGATGAAGTTAGGCTAAAGTTCTTGATACAAGAAATTGGCATGGTGGAGTATAGTGCTTAACATTCCTTAGTTCTATTGGGACTTTCTGGGATCTTGTGTTTAGGGGGGTACCTACTTTCTAGGGGGAGCAACTGATTTCTTATGCTTTAGATACTATCATTCAAGGGAGAGCTTTTAATTTACTGATAACTTCCTGGGCTTATTTTCAATAGTTACGATAGAGGGAGGTAACTGATTGATATCATATTTCAAGGGGGGTTATTAATTTTCTTGGGACAAATCAAAATGGTGATTTACTTGACTGTATATCATATTTTGAGGGGGAGAAAGGGATATAATGAGAAAGAAAATTGATTTTCAAAAGTGAATACGTAAAATCTAATGTTTTTATTCTGATAAAATTCACTTTGGCTTGTATACATCTCAGTATGCAACCCGCTTTAACAATTGGTATCACTGAAGATTTATGCTTTGTACATAATTCATGTTTTTCTAAGTACAAATCTTGATTTTAGAAAATTCATAAAAAGTTGAAAAGTTAAAAATCCAAAAAGAATTGAATTTTTTCATGAATAAATGCTATTTTTAGCATCATACTGAATCTGACAACCAAACAGTGCAGATTTTGTAAGTTTAAAAACTTTTAAAATTTACTCAGTCTTGATGTTTAATTAAAAGTATAATAAACTTGTGTAATTTCTGATATTGAGTTGTCAAAGTTTGAAGTTAAATTGATTTAAATTTTGAAATTAGACTGCATTTGGTATCTAAGACCCATTCGGTAAGGCCCAATTTTGACCCATTCTCGGTATCTATAAATAGAAGATTCAAAGTCAAAGACTATTACGTTTTCTTAATCAAATACCGAATCTGATTACCTTACCGAGTCTGTGCTAATCTACCGAGTCTGTTCAATAATTACTTCAATTCTTTGGTAATTTCGTGTTTTAATCAAGTTTATGATATACATGTTATAGATCTAAGTTAAATGAAAGATCATTAACCAGAAAAGATCAAAACTAACAAGAATAAGACATTAAATTTTGAAAATTGTTGAAAAACCGAATTTGAGTTTACAACTCTAATTCTTCGATTAAATTTGATTAATTTGGTTTATTGACATTAGATAAAGTCAATTCAGTATTAAATTAGTTGATCTATCAATGAAACGACTCAGATTGCATGATTGGTTCGTGTTTAATAGACTCTGTATATACCGAATTTGTTTATGCTACAGTTACCGAGTCTGTTCAACATGATGACATGATTATCTGATCTTTGATGTTTTAAATTGATTCTGGTTGAGATTTAGAATGATATATGACTAGAAATGCATGTTGAGGTTATAATATATGAAATTTTAAGATACCGAATCTGATATTTGGTCTGGATACCGAGTCTGTTATTTGGTAGTTAAAATTTTCATGATTTTGAAAACTTGCATGCTAAATCTAGTTCATCAAAGTGAAAGGAAAAGCATATTTGGTTACCGAATCTGTAACATTTCATGGTTACCGAATCTACTCATGAAATTGAAAATTGATTAAGTGTTGTTGGAGTTTATGGTTTTATCATTTAATTAATCATGATACATGTGTTAATTGATTGAATGCATAAATTTAATATCATGATTGTCAAATTCTTGTGAATAAATGGAATAAAATTTTTTATAACTTATAAAATCTATAAAATCATAACATTTGAAAAAATGCAAAGGACTTCAAAGGAAATAAGGATAGATACATGTGCATTATGATAACATATTTTGGTCTTCTATTCTTGTTTAAACGGTCTTCTATTCTTGTTTAAACAGTCAAATGGCGACCAATCACTTTATCAACATTGAAATCAACATTCCCGGAAACTATTGGCTTGCTATTCTGGAAAGGCATCAACTCTGGCCTGCTTTAAGCTCTACTGTCAGTGTGCCTGATACAGACTTGAGACTTCTCAACAGAGCTATCAAATTTGTTGAGGCCACACAACCCACTACTGTTAATCCACAGGGAGAACCTACTAGATTTGAGTTTGAGTTGAGAGGGATAAATGATTTAAGGAGAATTACCAAGGCTGATTTTAGGAGGATCTTTTAGCTTCCTCTTGTGCAAAATTTCAAAAGAAGTTCTTACACTTCAGGTGGTGTGTGATCTTCTCAATCATCAACCGATGTTTTCTGATGACATAGAGAGGATCTGATAGCTTGACGGTCCCGATGCCGAAGCTCTTCTACTCGTTTACTTAAGTAGAAAATCAAGATTATGCAGAACTTTTGTGGGATATGGTACAGGCTCAAGTAGATAAAACAAGGAATGCTTATGTTCCTTGCATAAGGTTTTTCTGTATCTTTATTCATGATGCTATAACTGCTTGCATAAATGAAAATATTTTTATTCCTGGTACACAGGGAATGCAGATGGTACGCTTTGCGAAGGTAAAGATGAATACTCCGGTGCTGTCTGACAATTAATTCACGGCACCAATACCAGATTGGTTAGGTTGGATAATCCCTTAGATGCCAGAATCTATGTATACTATGAGGCAGTAGGGATACCTCTTTCGAACCCAGCACAACAAGAACCAGTTGAACCACCTGAGGTTCCAGCCTCAGAGGTTGTAGAATAATCCAGAGCACAACCCGGACCAGCTTCCACCTCACTTAGGGTTAACCTGAAACGCCCTAAGGTTATCCGATCTACTCAACTCGTGAGGATCAGAGAACCTAGTCCACTTAGGATTAAACCAACCATATCAACTACTGAAGCAGTAGGGATACCTCTTCAAAGAGAGAATGAGAGAAATTTTGGTGTGAGTTTGAATGAGAAATGAGGGGTATTTATACTTGAAAAAAATTAGGTAAAAAGAATAAAATAATTAAAAGAAAAAATATTTTAATTCTTAATGGGATTTTAATAATTAAAAGTATTAAATGTTAGGTCATGGAATCAACTACAAAATAAAATAATAAAAGTAGTAGTCCATTATAATTTTAAAATAAAAAGTAATTTATTTCTTTTTCTTTTTTTTAAATCAAGAAAATGATTTATTATACTTCTAAAAATATTTGTCAATTATATATATATATATATATATATATATATATATATATATATATATATATATATATATATATATATATATATATATAAATACGAATTTTTGTGTAAAATATTAAATACTTTCGGTATTTTATATTTTTTTATAATAAATAATTATGATTTTAATTTAATTATAATTATTAAATTATAGTTGAATTAAGTTTATAAATATTATTACATTTGTATATAATTGAATTTATTATATAGTTAAATACTACATAATAAAAGCGATATAAAGTTTATTTATTATAATTTACTATAACCTTATTATATAATAATTATATTATTAATCAAGCGTACGTTGTTGACTAAAAATTACTATTCGGTCAAAGTTCATTATATCGTATATATAAATATATATAACAACCCTAATTATATAATACGTATAATCAGGCAGTAAACCTTAGGGTCATTTTAGTAATTTCAGAAGTCGAAAAGTGAGGATTGTCACACTCAGGAATGTTAATGCTTATCGATGTTGTTAAACATACTGAGGATACATCAGCACCAGAGGATAATCGTAACTTTGATAATATCGAGGACATTTTGAAGGGGACGAGTGTTGTGAATGAATTTAATGAACATCTGTTTGTCAACATTACATCTCCGATCGAGGAATTTGGGATACATTTTGAGAAGAAGATTTTCTCAAATGGCGAAGTATATACTACCACACCTCCTTATCTTAATGTTCCTTTCCAAATATCAGAAATTGTTTTTGATCGTGATGCTGATTATCAGCTAAGTGATGATGAGAAGAAGCCGATTCTTCGTTCACCATTCATTAAACAACAAGCTTACAAGATCTATGGTGATTCTGATCTCGTCGTTGCAGCCTCAATGTGTGTTCTTGGTGCATGGAAATATCATAAGAAACCAGAAGACCTTGAAACTTATCTGAAGGTTTGAAACAAATATAAATTGAAGAATGAAGAGAAACTTCAAGAACAACGAAATTCAGAGATCAAAAGCATAAACAATATCTTGATGATCAACAAGGATGGAGTGAAGATGCCACTTTTCTATGTGACAAGAAAGGATGATGAGGACTATCAGTTCTCAGAGGCAGATTTTGATAATCTAAAGATGGACGACATTATCTTCATTTACAACTACCTGATTGACCTGAATGAATCTATGACAAATTATCATGCTACTGCAATGAAGGCAGTCTACAGGTTTATTCTTGATTCAATTAGAAGGATGTCCATTCATGACTTTCAGATGAGGTTAGAGTCTGGACATAAAAAGATTGGAATTAATCCTCCAAATCAAGTAATTGAAGAACTAAGATACATGTCCTTACTTGAAGTAAGTTACTGTCCACATGGGTTTGTGTTTGTCAACTCTCACTACACAAAGGTCTTCATCAGAGTTTCAGATTTTAGAAGATACTCAGACAGAATGTTGATGTATGCTTTAAAATATTTAAGATGGAGACTGATCAACAAATGTTATTCAACTGAAGAAAATGAGATTGTCAAATACATTCTCACAAGATTGAAGATTCGTCTCAAAACAATGGTAAATATAAGAAGATATGAGAGACTCAGAGGATTCAAATCAAAATTTCATTTCAGAGGAACAAAGTTCCTTTAGATCATTCTCAGTAGGATTACATTGTAATTTTCACATTTAACACTAAGGGGAAGATTGTTAGGACCCCGGAAGTGGTATAGTGTTAATGTAAAATAAGCTCATTAGAAGGTTTCTTAGAAGAGGGCTATATAAGGAACCTAAGTAGTCCTAACTAGATAGCCATTGCATTGTAAACTAATTTAAGAAGCCGTGGAATGTTAATTTACCGATTCTCTCTAATACCAAATATGTTCTTTCCTTACCGAGTCTAACTCAATCTTATCATATCTTTGATTCTAACTATGATCTGACCTATTAGTTTTCATTGAACTAATCTAGTGTATTATTTTTTCTAGAAAGATAATGCCTCTGAAAGAGACTACAGCTGCGATGATCCGAAGACTAGTTGCTGAGGGTATGGCTGCAGAGCGAGCAGAGATGGCTCGTAACAATCAGGGGAACAGTAGTATTAATACTAATGGTACCAACGGTATTAATCAGGGTGGATGTACTTATAAGATGTTCACTAGCTGTAAGCCGCATGCTTTTCGCGGAACGGAAGGACCGGTTGGTTTGACTCATTAGTTTGAAAAGTTAGAATATGTGTTTCGAATCAGTGAGACTAGAGAAGTTAACAAGGTGAAGTTTGCATCATACACATTGCCAGACAGTGCATTAACTTGATGGAACAGTTATGCTACATCAGTAGGACATGATTAGGCTTTTGCCACTCCGTGGAAATATTTCAGGCAGCGTATGATCGAGGAGTACTGCCCTCGAAATGAGATTTTGAGATCGGAACTTTGTGAGTTGAAGCTGGTGGGTACTAACCTTATTAGTTATAATAAGAGGTTCTTTGAGTTAGCATTGATGTGCCCAGATTTAGTCCCAACTGAGAGGCGTAAGGTGGGGCAATATGTCTAAGGTTTAACTGGAACGATCAGGACTGGAGTAACTACTTCTAAATCGAGAACTATGTAAGAAGCTATCGACATGGCAAATTTGTAACTTGATTAGGCTGCAAGTGACAGTAGGGTAGTTGTTGCAACCCATGAGAACTGTTCTTGAGACGGTAGACGTAAGTGGAATAATGGTCATGATAAGAATTCTAATCAGCAATTTCACAAGAAGCAAGAGACTAATAAGGGTACTATGTCTGGTCCGAGTACTAGATCAGGGTATCGAGGGAAATCCCCAATGAGTACCAAGTGTAATAGGAATCATATTGGAGCTTGTAATGGATCGACTTGTGATAAGTGTAAGAGAACTGGACACTTAGCAAAGGACTGCAAAATGGGTACGAATACTTATTTTGTTTGTGGTAAGGTTGGTCACTATAGAAAGGACTACGCGAATGCGTGGAAGACTACTGAGCCTGCGAAAGGACGAGCATTTAACATCAATTCCAGTGAAGCACGTGATGATCTGAAGCTAGTCACGGGTACGTTTTTACTCGACAATCATCATGCTTATGTACTTTTAGATTCTGGTGCCGATAGGAGTTTTGTGTCTAGAGATTTTTGCCATAATCTTAAGAATCATGTATCGTCATTAGAAAACCTGTACTCTATAGAATTAGGGAATGGTAATCTAGTGAGAGCTGATAAGATCTATCGTGATTGTACTTTGAACTTGGCTAGGAAATCTTTTAGAATAGATGTGATACCGATTAAGCTAGAAAGTTTTGACCTTGTGGTTGGAATGGACTGGTTATCCGACAATAGAGCCGACATCGTCTGTTACCAGAAAGTGATTCGCATTCTTGTTATCGAAGGTGAGCCTTTGATGGTGTATAGAGAGGGCAGTAATACACCGCTGCATTTTATTAATTGTTTGAAGGCACAGAAACACTTAAGAAAGGGTTGCCTTGTTATGTTGGTTCACGTGAGCAAAACTGAACCTGAAGTCAAGAAACTCAAAGATGTACTGATTGTTAGAGACTTTCGCGATGTTTTTTCCGAAAGAGTTACCAGGGCTTCTATAGCATAGAGACGTGAAATTTCAGATTGACTTAATGCTTAGAACGGCACCTGTAGCGCGCGCACCGTATAGACTTGCACCTTCAGAATTGCAAGAGTTATATAGTCATTTACAAGAGCTTTTTGACAAGAGATTCATTTGACCTATTTCTTCACCATGGGGAGCACCTGTGCTCTTTGTTAGGAAGAAGAATGGATCTATGAGACTTTGTATCAATTACAAAGAACTGAATAAGCTGACTATCAAGAATAGATATCCGTTACCTAGGATAGATGATTTGTTTGATTAGTTGCAAGGATCAGGATGTTACTCTAAGATTGATCTGAGATCATTTTACCATCAGATGAGAGTAAAGGAGTCAGATATACCGAAGACATTGTTTAGAACACGCTAAGGACATCGTGAATTTACAGTAATACCGTTTGGATTGACGAACAGACCAGCAGTGTTTATGGATCTTATGAACCGTGTGTGTAAGCCATATCTAGATAAGTTTGTTATTGTGTTTATTGATGATATTTTGGTATATTCTAAGAATGAGCAGGAACATGAACAACATCTCCATTTGATACTTGAGATGCTCAAGAAAGAGCAGCTATATGCTAAGTTTTCGAAGTGTGACTTCTGGCTACAAGAAGTTCAATTTTTGGGTCATATCGTGAGTATTAATGGTATTCAGGTTGATCCTGCGAAGATAGAAAAGGTCAAGAAATGGGAGACTCCTAAGTCGCCAACGCAGATTCATTGAGGGATTTTATACTATTGCCCGACCGATGACTCACAATGGTAAGAAGTATGAGTGGACTGAGCAACATCAGTCTGCATTTCAGTTGTTAAAATAGAAATTGACTACTACTCTGATTTTGTCCTTATCCGAAGGGAATGAAGATTTCGTGATTTACTGTGATGCTTCACGATAGGGTTTTGGTTGCGTGTTGATGCAACGGAAGAAAGTGATCGCCTATGGATCACGACAATTGAAGATACATGAGCAGAATTACACGACACATGATTTGGAACTTGGTACTGCATTCTTTGCACTGAATATGTGAAGACACTATTTGTATGGTACTAAATTTACGATTTTCACCGATCACAAGAGCTTACAACATATCTTCGATCAGAAACAGCTCAACATGAGGCAGAGATGTTGGGTAGAACTGCTAAACGACTATGACTGTGAGATTCTCTATCATCCTGGCAAGGATAATGTTGTTGCAGATGCCTTGAGTAGGAAAGAGAAGTCTAAACCTCTCCGAGTTAGAGCGCTGAATATGACTGTCCGAACGAACCTTACTTCTCAGATACGTGATGCACAACTTGAGGCATTGACATAAGAGAATATTACTACTGAATCACTCAAGGGTCTAGATAAACATTTCGCCATTAGAGATGATGGAACTCATTACTTTGCGGATAGATTTGGGTACCGAAATTTGGCGAATTAAGGGAATTTGTGCTAGATGAGGCACATAAGTCAGATATTCTATTCACCCTGGATCTGACAAGATGTATCAAGAGCTTAATGGCACTGTACTGGTGGCCTAATATGAAAGCTAATATTGCTACCTTTGTTGGTAAATGCTTGGCATGTGCTAAGGTCAAGGCAGAACATCAGAGACTGTCAGGACTGCTGACACAGTCGGAGATTCCCCAATGGAAATGAGAATGTATAGCTATGGACATCATTACTAAGTTACCCAAGACTGTGGGAGGTTACGATACTATTTGGGGATTAGGGGATAGTCAATTGACAGGACCTGAGATTATTCACGAGACTACTGAAAAGATTGTACAAATTCAAGAGAGGTTGAAAACTGCTCGAAGCCGACAAAAAAACTATGCTGATAATCGAAGATGACCTCTAGAATTTCAAGTTGGTGACAAAGTCATGCTGAAAGTATCACCTTGGAAAGGTGTAGTGCGTTTTGGAAAACGTGGCAAGTTAAGTCCAAGGTACGTTGGACCATTTGTGATTATTGAACGGATTAGACCCGTAGCATATAGATTGAGTTTACCTCAAGAGCTTAGAGAGATTTACGATACGTTTCACGTGTCAAACTTGAAGAAGTGTTTGTCAGACGAGAACCTGATAATTCCATTGGACGAGATAAAAGTGGACCCTAAACTTCATTTCGTAGAAGAACCTGTTGAGATCATGGACCGTGAGGTCAAACGCCTAAAGCAGAGCAACATACCGATTGTGAAAGTTCGTTAGAACACACGCATATGACCAGAATTCACGTGGGAGGATGAAGACCAGATGAAGCAAAAGTATCCGCAACTGTTTCCTGATGAGACAACTTCAGAGGACGTGCACTAAATTTCGGTACGAAATTTCATTAACGGGGAGGTAATGTAATACCCTAGCTTTTTCCGTTAAGTTTTGCCAACTGTCCGTTAAGTATCTAATGGTGATTACTTTCGATTCGTGTATTTAAATGATTTAAATGCATACTTGAACTCATGATGAACTTACATAAATTATATTTGATTATATTAGCCGAAAAACTTATTTCATGTTTTGAAATACTCAGAATACAATATGGTTTTAAAGACTGCAACTGAGGTCTCACGAGAATGCGAAACGTCTGATTTATGATAAAATAATTATTTTTAATAATTATTGTTTTTAATAAAAACATAATTAATTTATTATTTATTTGATGAATAAACCCGGTGGGTTGTGTTTTAACGATCGATTAACGTTTCGGAATCACGGTACGATTAACGACACTCGAAACGGACCACTACTTGAACACTAGTAAACAAGATGAGCCCGAAACCCCCTATGGGCTACCCCACGGCCGAAACACCCCCCCCCCCCCCTCATAAACCCCTTTATTTTCTTATTTTGAGCTTAGGCTTGCTAGTAGTGTTTTAATTAGGCCCTAAATGGAATTATAATTAGCAAGGAAAATCTGTAAACCCTCATTCTGTCAAGACCCGTCCTAATCCATCCGGACGAAGTCCATATCGATTATAAACGATTCACAACAGTTGACTACACCGCGAGGTACTTGACCTCTATATGATACATTTTACAAACATTGCATTCGTGTTGAAAAGACAATCTTTCATTACATCCAAAGTTGACGGCATGCATACCATTTCATAACATATCTAACTATAATTGACTTAATAATAATCTTGATGAACTCAACGACTCGAATGCAACGTCTTTTGAAATATATCATGAATGACTCCAAGTAATATCTCTAAGATGAGCAAATGCGCAGCGAAAGATTTCTTTCATACCTGAGAATAAACATGCTTTAAAGTGTCAACTAAAAGGTTGGTGAGTTCATTAGTTTAACATAAATATCATTTCATAATTTTAATAGACCACAAGATTTCATATTTCCATTTCTCATAAACATACGTCCCATGCATAGAGACAAAAATATCATTCATATGGATTGAACACCTGGTAACCGACATTAACAATATGCATATAAGAATATCCCCATCATTCCAGGATCCTCCTTCGGACATGATATAAATTTCGAAGTACTAAAGTATCCGGTACTTTGGATGGGGCTTGTTGGGCCCGATACATCTATCTTTAGGATTTGCGTCAATTAGGGTGTCTGTTCCCTAATTCTTAGATTACCAGACTTAATAAAAAGGGGCATATTCGATTTCGATAATTCATCCATAGAATGTAGTTTCACGTAATTGTGTCTATTTCGTAAAACATTTATAAAAATTGCGCATGTATTCTCAGCCCAAAAATATAAAGGGTAAAAAGGGAGTAAATGAAACTCACCTAATGTATTTTGTAGTAAAAATACATATTACGATATTGAACAAATGCAGGGTTTGGCCTCGAATTCACGAACCTATATCATTTGTATATCTATTAATAGTGTAAATCACAAAATTTCATTTATTATTATGTATTATATATATATATATATATATTTATAGTTATATAGATTTTATACTAAATTTCATTTTGAAACGTATATTTATATTATATTTTATATTATATTGTATATATATATTGATTTTTGTGTATATATTTATAATGGTTAATATTTATACATTTAATTATATTAATATACCTAGATATCTATATATGTGATTAGTATTGTATTCATGAAATATCATTAGTTTGTTATATGAAATATTAATATATTCCTAGTATATTTAATAAGTATATATAATATACAAAAGATTTATTTGTCAAAAGATAGTTTCACTAGTAAAGTAAAAATGATAGTTTTAGTAAAAATAATATTTTTTAATGATAGTAGTAAGTTTAATAATTATAGTCTTATTAGATATTTTAAATGATCATATTTATAATAATACAAACAGCATGATATTAGTAATAATAATGTTAGTAATAATATTACTTAAAATTATAACTTGATACTGATAATACTTAGTAGTAGTAATAACAACAACAATAATAATAATAATAATAATAATAATAATACTAATTAGATTAATGATGATAATAATAAGGATGATATTCGTAATACTGAATAAAAATAATACTAATAGTAATAATAATAATAACCCTAATCATACTAATACATATATCAATATTAATAATACTAATACTAATAATAACATTAATGATACTTAATTATTTTATTGAATAACAAAAATGATAATAATATCAATCATGGTATTTATGTTAACATAATAATAATAATAATAATAATAATAATAATAATAATAATAATAATAATAATAATAATAATAATAATAATAATAACAATAATATAATAATAATAATAATAATAATAATAATAATAATAATAATAATAATAATAATAATAATAATAATAATAATAATAATAATAATAATAATAATAATAAGTATACCCTTATAAAAGCTGCTAAAAAAATATGCCCCAAACAGGGCTCGAACCCGTGACCACTTGCTACCCCGAAACTCCATTAGACCAGCTGAGCTAGTATGTCTTTCTGTATTATAACCAACCCGTTTATAATTAACACAATTATTTCCTGTTATATTTTTCCTTCTTCATCTTCACTCATAATCCAAATAACCAGAGATCGATTCCTTCAAAAATTTAAGTTTATGTATTTGTAATTTACATTTCCAAAGTAGTTTATCTGTTTTAAAGATTTGCTTTCATCAGAATCAATGGTAAAGTAAAAAAAAATAAGCTGATGAACACGATTTAATAATCAAAATCAACATCGACTCAGAACCAATCCCATATCCTATCCGTGAATTACATAGTCAATTTAGGACTTAATATCATCATACAAACACTCACTTCTGATTAATTAGTTTGAAGAGAAAAAAAATATGGAGTAGAACCTGTTGCTGCTCCTCATCGGTATTAAAAAAAATTTATGATCTTGATTTCGAAAAAGTTTTAGACCAAGACTTCTACACGAAAATGGTTTTAAATCAAACATATAAGCTTTCTGTAACTTCAATTGGATCCAAAACATTTATATGAACTCGAATTTTTGCCAAGAACATCCTGTTTGACTTTTAGAACTAGAACTTTGACTCTGAAATTCAAACTCGTTAAAAGGAATTGAGATTGGATACTTTACAGATAGTTTAAGCAAAACATTCCTAACATCTCTGCATTGATGGATTTTGAAATTAAATTCGTATTTGGGTTTTTGCCAAAAAGTGACACGAACAGGGAGTTAACGAGTTCTTTCTTTTTTTTTCTTTTTTTTAATCACCAAATTGAATTAGCTGTAAATGATAGGAAAGATATCGAACGGGTTTTATGTCCAATGGCATGAATCAATCAGTTGGTTTATAGTCAAAAAGATTCGACAGGATTTTTAATCGGGTATAATTAAATAGATAAAAAAATTAAAGTTCTGCTATTTTGTTTCAACAATCTGTATGATTGATTGGGATGGAAACGTTTTTGAAGATATATACAAGATTTATATACAGTTGTTGATAGCTATGTAAAACTGAATGAATTCCAAATTGTACAAGTGATCTTAACCCATTATTATTAATAATCAATAATTAATAATTATAATTCACATTAATAATAATCTAAATAAAATAGTAATAAGTATTAATAATAATATTGTTATTAACTATTAAAATGATGAATATAATATTATTCATAATAAGAATTTGTATTATTTATAATATTAATGATAACTATGATAATCATAAAGATTTCTAATAATAATGCTAATAATAACTACAATAATAATAATAATACTTATCATAGTAATAACTAAAATTATAATTTTTACTACTAATATAATAATAATGATATTTAAAATGATAATAATAATAATAATACTAGTATAACAAATCATATATATTAAATTTTTATTTCTATCTATAATATTCATAATAGATTCTAGCATTAATATTTGCATTTATTTTGATGAAAGTAATACTAACATTTTTAATATAATAAATATGTTTTATCCTATAATTACATTTACAATTTATTAATTATGTAACATTTGATAGTTATGCATATAATAACATATACTTAATATTTAATAATTACAATATATATATATATATATATATATATATATATATATATATATATATATATATATATATGTATATATATATATATATATATATATATATATATATATTTATATACTAGTAATAATAACAATATATTTAATAATATTATTAATAATACTACTTACTAAAATATTAGTCATGATGATAATATTAATATAACATTTATATTTAAATTTGTAATTCAATTTATTATATTACCATTTATTATATAATATTTATAATTTATTAAATCTTTAATATTTATTAATTATATACATATATATATATATATATATATATATATATATATATATATATATATATATATATATATATGACAATATTACCTATGTATAAAATTCATATATATTTACACATTTGTCTACACACCGGTGTTCGTGAATCATCGGGAATAGTCGAAGGGTAATTGTATATATGAAACAGTTCAAAATTTTGAGACTCAACATTACAGACTTTACTTATCGTGTCGAAATCATATAAAGTTTAAGTTTAAATTTGGTCGGAAATTTCCGGGTCATCACAGTACCTACCCGTTAAAGAAATTTCGTCCCGAAATTTGAGTGAGGTGGTCATGGCTAACACTAAAAATGTTTTCATGACGAATATGAATTGATAAATAGAGTTTTATCACCATTGTATAATTTAGATAAAACGATTCGATTTCTTGAAGTATATGAGTGAAGCTATCACAAACGTTTGAGTTAAGGTAATAGATATTCATCTTTACTTTTGACGTAGTCATGGTTGAATTCCGGAATTCAAGGGATTTAAAGAAGATCTTCGGAATCTAAAAGATTTGATTCTTCGACGAATAAGTAAATTAAGATCTCTATAATTAAATACGGTGATTTGCCTCAATTTCCCTATCTGATATTTCCATTATAAATTAAGCTCTTCTGTTCCATTATTCTTACCATTTCTGTACTTTCTTCCTTAGTTCATACATCTAAAAATAATTGTGAAAATGCTTAATTCAGTTCTAATCCTTGATTCTTTCCTAACCTTCATATCTGTCGTTCTTCTTTTCAATCTTTCACCAGAAGATCTGTTTACTTCTATCATTACCTTGGGGTGATACTATTCTTAATTATACCGTGTCTTTATATTGTTATTCGTATTAATATTCATGGTTTGTAACCTCCGTGTTGTTATTGGACTTCATATTTTCTCTTATATTTCGATGTCCCTGCTTCTGTCTCCTATAATCATTGTCGTTCACAGTTAATACTTTCTCCTATTGGCTGCGATTTATACCCCCATTTACATTTCGAAGCTTTATGTTCTGTTTTATCTTCTATCCATTAAGCTCATTTAAGTAATGGTCCAGAATTCATAAGTAGAGAGTTTCGAATGAACTTAATGTTTTAAACAAAAGAGAATGTAATAGCACGATTTGATTTTTCAAATTACCAGAATCGCTGAGAATAGAACTATCAAGAATATACTTTCTTGATATTTTCAAAAGTTAAGCAGAATGAAAAAGTTATGTAACATGGCACATGATGATGTTATAATCTGTGAATCATCATGTTCCATTTAGAAACTCAGCATGACTTACTGTAATATAATCACGTTGATCAAGTGTCATTATATTATACTAACTCATGCATCAGTTCCCAACATTACTTCAATAACATTCATATTTTAAGCTCGAAAGTTTACAGAATATAGAAACTAACAGTTTCTATATGATGTAGCACTAATAACATGAAGAGATTAATGATTTTCAGATAAGAATAGTTATGAAAATATCCTCAGAAATATCGAAGATATTTATGATGATATTTTCAGAATTTCTAAGATCGAAGGTTGATAAAGAAAATCCTTTCGCAAGGATTTAGAATAAATAAGGAGCAAGATATTCGCTAAAGATTTCATCAGAAACAGAATCATCAGGATTCTTTATGTACAAGTTTAGTCCTTGTGATTTGCTCAGAGTCTCCTTCATGGTTCGCTTAATCCGTTTTTCAGTACCAAATTTTCTATCGAGCGTTCCTAACACTCCTTTCTTTATCATCAAACTTTTGGCTGTTTAGACCATCTACCATTTTTCTGTTTCCTCTGCATTTAATGCTACGATATCTGAATCATCGGTTATTAATCCGAGGTGGTTTCAGGAGAATTGTGTTTTTAGATGATTAAACGCTGATGGTAATATAGTGGAATATGAAAGGTTCCCCTGTAACAATAAACAGCATGCATATATATCAAAGTTATAATAAGATTGTTTCGAACGAAAAGTCGATGGTGATTTGCTGAAGCTGTGACAAAATCTGCTATTTTGAAAGGGATTACCAAGTTATTTTGGGTAATGAAGGAATTAGCACAGCTACGTGTTAAACGTTTATTCAGGTTTCGAGTGGTTGTAAGTGCATATCTATATGCATCAATCTTTTCTTCTGTAGATGAAGTGCGGTTGGTTCATCCTCTCGATTGAGGTGTTTTCAAGAATTATGAAAGGTTTGAACGCGGATTATAATCGTCATGATACAAATGAGGTTTAAGATGAAATCAAGTGGCAAGCTTGAAGAATTGTTTAGTTTCATATGTTATAATTAATATTTTAATTCATTTTAATTGTCCAAAGTTGGTAGTCATCAGTTGATAGTCCACAATTAGCAATTCAATAATTCATGTATAGTTTAATATATAATATTCGAATTAATTAATACGTATCGTGACCCGTGTACATGTCTCAGACTCGATCACAACTCAAACTATATATATTATTATAGAATCAACCTCAACCCTGTATAGAGAACTCGATCATTACTGCATATAGAGTATCTATGGTTATTCCAAATAATATATATAAATGCGTCGATATGATATGTCAAAACCTTGTATACGTGTCCCGATATTTAAAGTGCATAAAATAAATACAGGAATTAAATGACGATAAATAAAATTGCGAGAATTAAAATTGCGATAAAATAAATTGCGATAATTAAATTGCGATAAATAAATTGCGATAATTAAAATGTAATCAGTTAGCTAGGAACAGTTAGCTGGAAACAGTTAGCGTGGATTCTTAACAAAATTTCTCATAATTAATTAGTCTGTTTCTAACAAATTTTATTTTGTCAAATATTTTCTTCATTATGCCACTTGTTGGATTCTGATTGGTCAAAATCCAAATATGAAATTGAACTTGGATGAAAATAGTTGTTCTTTGGTGAACGGATACGTATATGTGTGAATTTGAGCAGTGTTGTTAATGACTGCTGAATCTGAATTGAAGAATGTACAGTGTAACTTATTAACGTGAGATCTAAATATTCCTCGGGTATTACCTACCCGTTAAAATATTTTCACCATTAACAGTTTGTACAAGAGAATTTTTTTTTTTTTTTATCACAATCTTTATGAAAGTATATATACATGTATATTTTCTTCAAATGTAATTATAGATTTAATGAGTCAATATAATATTAAACTCATTTGATTTTTGATTTGAGCTAGAATAAGTAATCTCTAAAACTATTAGGATTCACATATTCTTCGCAGAATATTAATGAAGTTATGGATCAATACTTCATCGTTCATTACTGTTGGTACTCCTTATTATCTATGGTGTGTATGATGTTGGTGTTCGTGGGGCAGAGTGTGAAATTGAGTCTTGGGATGCGGATGTTGTTGTTGGTGATACCGTTGATGTTGATGATGTTGCTGAAGCTGGTACATTTTGCACCATATGTTCCAAGGCTATAACTCGGGCGCGAAGCTCATTGACTTATTACTCCGGAATGATTGTCGGTAGGAACGAGCGAATGAATAAAGTTTTAGAATTTTTGATATCATATTATCATTGCGTGGTATCCTGGAAATGAGTGTGAAAATGGTGTTTCGAACAGGTTCGCCGGTAAGTGCTTCAGATTCTTCACCAAGAGGTGAATTTGGTTGATGGAAAGGATCGCCTTCTTCGCGTCTCCATGGATTAAGTCGACTACAAACCCATCTATAATTCATCTAGAATAAATGATGGCTAATTGGTTGACTCATTCCGGTTATACTGCTTTCGGTGCTCGAGTGGAAATCCATATCGGAATAGCTGTCGGAATAACTATCGGAATAGCTATCGAAATCTGAGGGACTCGAACTGGTTGAGGGATTCATCCCGTACGATCAGATGAAGGATTTTCGATAAGAAATAGATTATAGGATATAGATTAGTACCTGCAATACATAATTTTTCATATGCATATATAATACTAAAATCCCATAAGTTACGGAGGAATCTACGGAAGCTGTCAGGCAAAGTCTACAGTAACAGATATGCTAAGATATGAATTAGCAGATACGCTAAGATACGAATTTTGTCTATACACTATTCATGCAATCATTGCAGTAAGATGTGTCTAGACTAGGAATGATAAGTAGATAATTCCTAAGGATGATAAGCAGATGATTTTCGACTAGAAATGACAAACAAAACTTTTGACATGCAGACACGGTCGAAGTCCAGACTCACTAATGCATCCTAACGACTTATCAGTTAGACACACTAATGCAGACATGGTTCACTAAGACCACCGCTCTGATACCAACTGTCAAGACCCGTCCTAATCCATCCGAACGAAGTCCATATCGATTATAAATGATTCACAACAGTTGACTACATCGCGAGGTACTTGACCTCTATATGATACATTTTACAAACATTGCATTCGTTTTGAAAAGACAATCTTTCATTACATCCAAAGTTGACGGCATGCATACCATTTCATAACATATCTAACTATAATTGACTTAATAATAATCTTGATGAACTCAACGACTCGAATGCAACGTCTTTTGAAATATATCATGAATGACTCCAAGTAATATCTCTAAGATGAGCAAATGCGCAGCGGAAGATTTCTTTCATACCTGAGAATAAACATGCTTTAAAGTGTCAACTAAAAGGTTGGTGAGTTCATTAGTTTAACATAAATATCATTTCATAATTTTAATAGACCACAAGATTTCATATTTCCATTTCTCATAAACATACGTCCCATGCATAGAGACAAAAATATCATTCATATGGATTGAACACCTGGTAACCGACATTAACAATATGCATATAAGAATATCCCCATCATTCTGGGATCCTCCTTCGGACATGATATAAATTTCGAAGTACTAAAGCATCCGGTACTTTGGATGGGGCTTGTTGGGCCCGATAGATCTATCTTTAGGATTCGCGTCAATTAGGGTGTCTGTTCCCTAATTCTTAGATTACCAGACTTAATAAAAAGGGGCATATTCGATTTCGATAATTCATCCATAGAATGTAGTTTCACGTACTTGTGTCTATTTCGTAAAACATTTATAAAAATTGCTCATGTATTCTCAGCCCAAAAATATAAAGGGTAAAAAGGGAGTAAATGAAACTCACCTAATGTATTTTGTAGTAAAAATACATATTACGATATTGAACAAATGCAGGGTTTGGCCTCGGATTCACGAACCTATATCATTTGTATATCTATTAATAGTGTAAATCACAAAATTTCATTTATTATTATGTATTATATATATATTTATAGTTATATAGATTTTATACTAAATTTCATTTTGAAACGTATATTTATATTATATTTTATATTACATTGTATATATATATTGATTTTTGTGTATATATTTATAATGGTTAATATTTATACATTTAATTATATTAATATACCTAGATATCTATATATGTGATTAGTATTGTATTCATGAAATATCATTAGTTTGTTATATGAAATATTAATATATTCCTAGTATATTTAATAAGTATATATAATATACAAAAGATTTATTTGTCAAAAGATAGTTTCACTAGTAAAGTAAAAATGATAGTTTTAGTAAAAATAATATTTTTTAATGATAGTAGTAAGTTTAATAATTATAGTCTTATTAGATATTTTAAATGATCATATTTATAATAATACAAAGAGCATGATATTAGTAATAATAATGTTAGTAATAATATTACTTAAAATTATAACTTGATACTGATAATACTTAGTAGTAGTAATAACAATAATAATAATAATAATACTAATTAGATTAATGATGATAATAATAAGGATGATATTCGTAATACTGAATAAAAATAATACTAATAGTAATAATAATAATAACCCTAATCATACTAATACATATATCAATATTAATAATACTAATAATAACACTAATGATACTTAATTATGTTATTGAATAACAAAAAGGATAATAATATCAATCATGGTATTTATATTAACATAATAATAATAATAATAATAATAATAATAATAATAATAATAATAATAATAATAATAATAATAATAATAATAATAATAATAATAATAATAATAATAATAATAATAATAATAATAATAATAATAATAATAATAATAATAATAATAATAAGTATACCCTTATAAAAGCTGCTCAAAAAATATGCCCCAAACAGGGCTCGAACCCGTGACCACTTGCTACCCCGAAACTCCATTAGACCAGCTGAGCTAGTATGTCTTTCTGTATTATAACCAACCCGTTTATAATTAACACAATTATTTCCTGTTATATTTTTCCTTCTTCATCTTCACTCATAATCCAAATAACCAGAGATCGATTCCTTCAACAATTTAAGTTTATGTATTTGTAATTTACATTTCCAAAGTAGTTTATCTGTTTTAAAGATTTGCTTTCATCAGAATCAATGGTAAAGTAAAAAAAAAAGCTGATGAACACGATTTAATAATCAAAATCAACATCGACTCAGAACCAATCCCATATCCTATCCGTGAATTACATAGTCAATTTAGGACTTAATATCATCATACAAACACTCACTTTTGATTAATTAGTTTGAAGAAAAAAAATATGGAGTAGAACCTGCTGCTGCTGCTCGTCGGTATTAAAAAAAAAATTATGATCTTGATTTCGAAAAAGTTTTAAACCAAGACTTCTACACGAAAATGGTTTTAAATCAAACATATAAGCTTTCTGTAACTTCAATTGGATCTAAAACATTTATATGAACTCGAATTTTTGCCAAGAACATCCTGTTTGACTTTTGGAACTAGAACTTTGACTCTGAAATTCAAACTCGTTAAAAGGAATTGAGATTGGAAACTTTACAGATAGTTTAAGCAAAACATTCCTAACATCTCTGCATTGATGGATTTTGAAATTAAATTCGTATTTGGGTTTTTGCCAAAAAGTGACACGAACAGGGAGTTAACGAGTTCTTTCTTTTTTTTTTTTTTTAATCACCAAATTGAATTAGCTGTAAATGATAGGAGAGATATCGAATGGGTTTTATGTCCAATGGCATGAATCAATCAGTTGGTTTATAGTCAAAAAGATTCGACAGGATTTTTAATCGGGTACAATTAAATAGATAAAAAAAATTAAAGTTATGCTATTTTGTTTCAACAATCTGTATGATTGATTGGGATGGAAACGTTTTTGAAGATATATACAAGATTTATATACAGTTGTTGATAGCTATGTGAAACTGAATGAATTCCAAATTGTACAAGTGATCTGAACCCATTATTATTAATAATCAATAATTAATAATTATAATTCACATTAATAATATCTAAATAAAATAGTAATAAGTATTAACAATAATATTGTTATTAACTATTAAAATGATGAATATAATATTATTCATAATAAGAATTTGTATAATTTATAATAATAATGATAACTATGATAATCATAAAGATTTCTAATAATAATGCTAATAATAACTACAATAATAATAATAATACTTATCATAGTAATAACTAAAATTATAATTTTTACTACTAATATAATAATAATGATATTTACAATGATAATAATAATAATAATACTAGTATAACAAATCATATGTATTAAATTTTTATTTCTATCTATAATATTCATAATAGATTCTAGCATTAATATTCGTATTTATTTTGATGAAAGTAATACTAACATTTTTAATATAATAAATATGTTTTATCCTGTAATTACATTTACAATTTATTAATTATGTAACATTTAATAGTTATGCATATAATAACATATATTTAATATTTAATAATTACAATATATATATATATATATATATATATATATATATATATATATATATATATATATATATATATATATATATATATATGTATATACTAGTAATAATAACAATATATTTAATAATATTATTAATAATACTACTTACTAAAATATTAGTCATGATGATAATATTAATATAACATTTATATTTAAATTTGTAATTCAATTTATTATATTACCATTTATTATATAATATTTATAATTTATTAAATCTTTAATATTTATTAATTATATATATATATATATATATATATATATATATATATATATATATATATATATATATATATGACAATATTACCTATGTATAAAATTCATATATATTTACACATTTGTCTACACACCGGTGTTCGTGAATCGTCGAGAATAGTCGAAGGGTAATTGTATATATGAAACAGTTCAAAATTTTGAGACTCAACATTACAGACTTTACTTATCGTGTCGAAATCATATAAAGTTTAAGTTTAAATTTGGTCGGAAATTTCCGGGTCATCACACATTCCCACTTTTGTTAGTCGACTTTCTGCTCTCCTTCTCCCTCCCTTGGCCATCGACCTTCAACCATCACCATCACCATCAAAAACTAAAAATTAACTCAAGTCTTGAAGATCAAAGTTGCTCTACGCGTCGTTCTACGTCTAGTAATGTCGTTTGATTGCTCGTTTGAGGTATAATTGCTAACCCTAGACTTATAAATCTGATTTTTATTGTTTTATGTTGATTTAGATGTTATATTTCTCAATTGGTCGCGATCATGTACGTAACTAGTCGTTATTTTGTCCGGTTTGCGAGTTAGGGTTTTAAAACGAATTGAATAGCTATTCTACTGGTTTTGTAAATTTTTTTTCTGTATTTTCAATGTGTTTATCTGGATAGCCATCGAAAAACTATTGAATTTGCTCACTTGAATCGTATGATTTTGTTTAGTATAGCCTAAGTTATGATCGTTTGAAGTTTGGGTATGTAATTATGCAACAAAACGAAAACTGCAATTTGTGTGTTATGAATTGGCCTATGAACTGATGTTAGTTGGATATAGAATTGAAAAACACATAAGATGGACTAGGATATCATAGTAAATGGATTAGTAAAAGTCATTTTATGATTACTCGAATGTTCGTGTTACAACGTGTTGACTAGTAATTTGTTCATGGACCAAACGACCACTTAACATGCTTTTTATGACCAATCTTTTGTTTTCTGTAAATTTTATGATTATTACTTGATATTTCATGTAGACTTCATGTGCTAAATATTTTTAGATATTCGTATATTCGACCCCGAAAACGACTACCTGATTAGGATCGAATCTGTCTATTTTGCACCAATAAATGTCTAGCATGAAGTAGATGTTGAAATGGACTCTGTGCTTCTGTTATGTTATATTATATATGTTACTTAGCATATCTTGTTTGTATGTCAAGCTCTGAATGCTTTGTTTGCTATGTGTTACATGCGTTCCAAAACCGAATGTCTGAATTCTATCTACATCAGAAAGTACGACATGTCGGTCAAAACTGTACAAATTGGCTACATGAATTTCTTTGATTATTTTACCACTAACAATTTGAGGTGTTTAGAGTCATCTCCAATTGGTCTTTCGTTATTTTCTATTTTCTAAATTAAATGAGAGTTTCTACAAAACTGATACGCCAACAGAAACTGAACTTGATTGTTTTACATGCTACATGAGTTCTAAGAATCGTATGATAGTGTGCTTAGTATTTTTAAAAATCTTATAACATGAAATTATGATCTGGAGTTGTTCATAATTGCTTGATGTGTCATTTGTGAACTATTCTTGTCCGATTGCATGACTGCTGTGAAAACATACGAAAGCTAAACTAGTAATCGTTAATTGGCTAAACGAACGTGTGAAACTTATAAGTTGATAATAGTTTGACTTTATGATAACATTGGCATGACCTACTGATGTATTTAACCCATGTTGACCACTTTGACCGAGTTTGACTTTTTGTTGACTTGCTTGACTAGTTGACTTCTGTGTTGACTTTTACTATATGATTACGTCGGTCTGAGCAATAGGACAACTGTTCTGTAAGTCTGTCTTTTGAAACAAAACTTATGTAACTATAAATGGTACATTTAGGTTGCATTACTTGGTCGTTGTAATTCGACTAATGTTGCTTGCGAATATCTCAAGTGCACACGAGGTGAGTCTACAGTCTCATACACTTTTACTTTTTGGGATGAGATAACATGCTGTTCTTTTAAACTGTTTTACGCATTAGACACGAGTATAAAAACTGAACATACACTATGAGTTTGATCCAAAAGCCTCTAGCTTTAATATATTAATTACCTTGTAAGGCTCGAAACTATAAGGACAGTACCGTAGGTTTGACAAACCTCACTCAACGAACTAGGGTGCTTATAAATTTGTTACCGAATGCTTGATCAGCGTTTGCAAACATGGGGTAAAGGAAGACGTTTAGCGTATTTAAGCTATCCGTGGGTTAAAGCTTTATATTCAAGTGCTCATAACTGTTGTATTACTTTTACTGTTTTTAACTAAATCTTGTGGTCTAACTATGATAAACTGATTTACCTAAACCTGTAGATTCACTCAATATATTTGTTGATCGTTTTCATGTTTTATCTCAGGTTCTTAAAGATATTAACTTCCGCAAACTTTGATGACTATGTGCTTTCGTGGTGCATACACTGGATGGGAGTCCGGCATGATTTTGATTATGTCAAGAACGATTACGATCGCATTCAAAACTGTTTTCTTTTAATTAATGTTTAAGGATTATTTACTTATGTCATTAATGTTAACTTTTTAATTTACTTACTTTAATGACAACGTCTTTTGAAATAGATGCGATTACTTTTCAAAAAACGTCTCATATAGAGGGCGTGACCGTTAACTGTGGGACCAGGAGTTAATATTCCGTTAGTGTGCTCTAACGGGGTGTTACACTATTCATGGAGGTCCCATGAGCGCATTATTGTGACACCGATAATGTGGCATCGACCGTAATGGTGTGTTTTGTTATATCTACGGCGTCTCCTTTTGATTACCCGGTGGTGGTATGAGCTCTTTGTATTTGTTATTTGATTTTGATAGGAGGCATATGGATCGATCCTAGCTATTTTGTTTTGACGGTGAATGTTTATCGTAGTGTCATACGAAACGTCACTGATATGAATGATTAGTGGAGTAGCTACCCTATGATTTCATTTTGATACTTTGTTACTTATTTGTTTTGACTCTTAGTGCATTATTTTATGATTTGGTGTTTTGTAGTACATTTTGATATATTGACATTTTGGTATTGTGGATTTATACCTATTCATACTTTTCTTTGAAAATAAGTTCGTTTGGAAAATAAGTTCCTTTTGATAAAAGTTCGTTTTGAAAATGAGTCTATTTTGTAATAAATCTTGTATCAAAATAAGTTTTCGCATGTCATACTATAATCTCTTCTTTGTTATATCCGCTCACTGGGCTTTGGCTCAGTCGTATTCCTTTCTTTTTCTTTCTTATACGATAGGTGTTCGGGGCATTGTGATCGAGTGAAGAGTGTACATTTGAAGTGGACTTAGCACCTTTTACTAGAGATTTGTTTCAAGATTTAGTACTTATAGTTTAATATTGGTTAACTTTGACTTTGACTTTGACTTTGACTTTGACTTTGGTTGGACTTTGAATAAGGTTAACGCCCTTTTATTTTTGAAGTTCCTTTTTACATCAATTATTAGAGCTTTGTAAGTTAGGGGCGTTACATTCAAACTCATCACTGATAATTCTCTTCCTGCTAATGTGATACACATGGAAATGGGAAATGGTAGAGATGTTAGTTTTTGGCACGATGTTTGGAGTGGTACGTCTACTCTAAATTCTCGATCTAATCAGTTATATCGTCTTGATGTTAATAAATTTGATAAGATAGCCGACAAATGGGTAGACGGAGAATGAAGATGGAATTGGAAGCGTTAAATTTTAAGGGGGGGGGGGGGGGGGGAATGGTGATCTTCTTAACAGATTAAAGGAAGAAGTGAAAAATGTTCAATTATCGAATCGACAAGATAAGTGGTGTTGTTCATTGAGCTCGGACGTGATGTTTTCGGTTAAAGCCTTGCGTGAATACTTGGACAGCAAACTGTTACCTTCTTTGAACATTATGACGTCTTGGTTCAAAGAATTGCCAAGGAAAATTAATATTTTTTGGTGGCGCGTTAAGTTGGATTCTCTTTCGTTACGTTGGAACTTCTCCAGAGGGGGCTAGAGATTACAACGATCGAATGCCCGATTTGCCAAAAAGGGGTTGAACGTCAGACACATTATTTTTTGAATGTGATGTGGTTGTTTCTATTTGGCGATTAATTCGTGTATGGATTGATTGTCGGATGCTGAATTTTAGCTCACTGACTGATTTGTTAACATGGATTGATGGGTTAGAAGAGAATATGAACATCAAGACTCGATATAGAGCGATTGTGGTAACGACTTTTTGGGTTCTTTGGAGATTTTGAAACGGATTTGTTTTTAATGATATTATTATATGTAGAAGTAGTATTATTGACGTTATTAAGTTGTATTCTTTTAGATGGCTAAAAAACCGAGGCCACAGTTTTCAATTGGAACTATTAGCTTCAAAGGCCGTTGTAATTCTCTCTTAGCGTCTTGCTAGGGAGCGTTTTGTTTTTTTTAAATATATAATTCTTTTGCTGTTAAAAATAAAAATCAAGATACTATATTTATTACCATAAATAAAGGAGTTACAAGGACTTATTCACATCTATACATTGTATGAGTTACATGAATAAAACACAAAAAATATATACATCTCGGAGTAGAGCCAATAGAGCATGATATATAATGTCGATGAGCACTAGAACTTGGGACCAAGCAGGAAGGTTAGAGATAACAGTGTCGAGTGTTCGACAATAAAGCTAACAAACATCCCTTTTAATCTTGCCCAACGAAATAAAATGAAATGCTATATATGGCCTATAATACGATGTGTAGGTTGATGCTTAGCCAATTTCAGGGCGTTGAGGGGATAACGAAACAAAGGAAGATGTTTTTTTTTTTTTTTTTTTTTTTTTTTTTTTGGAATTGTATCTCGAAAAGTATAGTGGCGGGGATTGTATATTAAATGTGTGTACAATACATGTTTATAAGACATGACTACTACGAGAATTTATCAAAATTATAGTGAAAATACCACCTATCTACGGAGAATTATATGATAACATAGTTTTCAATTCATCAAAATTATCATTAGAGTATAAATGGTAGTATAAAGAGTAGTTTAATGAAGTATGTGTTAAATATTATTTTGAACAAAATATTATTAAAAATCATACCTAGAAAACAATTACAAACTATGTATTAAATATTATAATGAGTTAACTAACGAGTTGCTCTTTTATGGACAATGATTCAATGTGAAACACAACAACAACAACGTCAACAAAACTCAATCTCACATAAGTGAAATATGAAAGAGGTAAGATGTAGACAATTCTTTCTCGTAACTAGAATAAATAGAAGTCATTTCTCCACCCTGAATGAGACACTCCAGGAGTAGAGAAAGTCATCATTATCAATGTTTTATGAATTGAGAGGTTATTTTTGAATGGATCTCCGGCCAATAAGTATGTAAAAAAAAGTGTCAGACGTTATGAAAATAGTAAACATTTTAATGGGTTTAAAACCTACATGAAGTTCAATTTAGGCTCGAAGCAATAGTCAAGTCGCAAATAAATCAACGCTTGTTATTCGATTAATAGAGCACATAAAAAAAAAACCATGACCTGATTTTTAAGATCATTGCAAACAATGTATCACCCTTGTCTACCCGCCATCAACCCTCGAGGGTGTGATGGTAGTGAGCCCGCCCTAGCTCGTCATCGATCCCTCGCCCTCCTCTTCATCGTTATCTGGCACATCTCTTTACAAGAATCAAACGGTTATTATAGTCGTTACATAACAAAAAGAATATTAAATAATTATGAATGACTACTCTCCCATAGCTTAAATCTATTTAATTTACTTTTTTTCTCTCTAAAAATCCATTACATTCACATTATTTTCACACGAGATGTGCAACGTTTAACTTCTAAACATCACGAACTACATGATTTTCCGAAAATGCTCGGTCTCAACTGTATGCAATGGGCTTGGTAAAACTTTCAAGTAGCTTAGAAAGGTCATTATACATGAGGGGGTAAAGGTTGTGCAATAGTCATGCTGGAAGCGGTAGCATCGTAAGATTTGTGAATTTGGAACATTTTTGATGAACTCACATGTTCAAAAAAGTCAACTTACTAATTTAATCTGATGTATTCAATGATTTACTTTAATATATAGCTCAATATTGTAACTTTACGTTTGATGGAACACAATTCAGAAAAAAAAAAAAAGGTATTATCTAGCCGTTGGAATCTATCAGGACTAAACAAAAATTGTTGAAAATTTTTAAAGATCCCAGTAATCCAAAGACCACTAAATTCAAAAAGTAACAAGAAACTTCAAGACGATATAAAATGACCATTCGGAGTAGTACAATAAAGTTAGGAAATAATAAAAAAAATCAACAACACATTATTACTCTATATATCTATATGATAGCGGCCAAATGAATAGCAGCCCTCTATAGCTTCACAAACACCCCTCAAACTTTTAATATTTTCACAATTTAACCTCACCCTTTATAACAATTAACTTTATAATTTTTACAAATTTATCACATAGTTTTCACATTTTACACTTTAACCATGCGAAATAGTAGCCCTCTATAGCTTCACAAACACCCCTCAAACTTTTAATATTTTCACAATTTAACCTCGCCCTTTATAACAATTAACTTTATAATTTTTACAAATTTATCACATAGTTTTCACATTTTATACTTTAACCATTACACTTCTCATTCATTATAAATCGATCCCATAATTTTTACTAACTAACAACTATTTATTATTATTATTATTATTATTATTATTATTATTATTATTATTATTATTTTATAACTTTTACAAATTTATCACATAGTTTTCACATTTTATACTTTAACCATTACACTTCTCATTCATTATAAATCGATCCCATAATTTTTACTAACTAACAACTATTTATTATTATTATTATTATTATTATTATTATTTTATTATTTATTATCTAAATGATAGAGGGCAAATGAATAGTAGCCCTCAATAGCTTCACAAACACCCCTCAAACTTTTAATATTTTCACAATTTAACCTCGCCCTTTATAACAATTAACTTTATAGCTTTTACAAATTTACTACATAGTTTTCACATTTTATACTTTAACCATTACACTTCTCATTCATTATAAATCGATCCCATAATTTTTACTAACTAACAACTATTTATTATTATTATTATTATTATTATTATTATTATTATTATTATTATTATTATTATTATTATTATTAAATCAACCACATAATTTTTCACTTTATTATTGTTTAACTTTTTTCTTATTATAAATTAACTACGTAACTCATTATATATATATATATATATATATATATATATATATATATATATATATATATATATATATATATATATATATATATATATATATATATATATAATTCTCTACATCTCTAAAAGGCAGAGACTTTATGAATAGTTCTTTCCCATGTTTTAATCATTTATACGTCGTGCAAAAAGGTTGTATCCACAATGACACCACACTAAACATTGAGAACCATTATAAACTTTAGGGCGTCAAATGTAAATTTTTAGGGTAAAAAATGTAAACTCCATAGGGGTCTAAAGTTAAAGTTCAAGGGCCAAATCGTAACTTCTTTATTTTTCATAAAACTCCACAACAAATCCACCTAAATTTTTAACCACCTTTAAATTTTCGTACGACTTGGGATATGTTTAACCGACATAACCATTAAACATGAAATAATTTTACGAACCAAACACAACAAATTATATTCGAAACGGAAGTCCCGACGCGGAGCGAGGGCTTCTCCACTGGTTTTATCTAAACAAAAGAGAAATTATGTATGTTTGTATGATCATACACAATATGGTCACTTAGGGCAACAAAGACGCATTATGTGGACTTGAGGAAGAGTATCCCTCAGTACGTTGGCCTAGAAGATCATTCTAAGAGAGGGTTGAAGTGCAACTTCAAATGACCGAGAACTACAAAATTCGGACATGCATCAGCTACTTTGAAATACGTTTATCAAACACATTTTGAAATCAGTAGTAGATGCCGAATAATTAGTATTCCCTTTTGTGTTTCTTTTCTCGATTTTAACTTTAGTGATTTTTTTGGGATGCATCGGCTATTTGAGTGTTAGCGAGTTTAATTTGTGTAATATTGTTAAGGAGAATGCTATACTTACCTCTTAATTGTCTAAAAATTTATTACAAGGTGTTAATTTTTCATATTATAACGTATTTTTTATACTCTAATTTAACAATATGTTAATAGATATTTGTAAGCTTATATTTAAAAATGAACTTTATAATTAATGATTAATGATTAATCATAGCCGCTAGAGCTATGGTTATCATATTTCTATTAGTAATTATAACTATTAATTATAATTATAATTATTCACTATTAAATTATTAATATAATAACAGTCATTTAAAAGGATTGTTTCGGCTTCTAGAAATATAGTATATCTTCTTTTTTGCCAAAAATAACCAAAATTTATATAAAAATGAAAGATGATTTCGAAAATAGAACGTCAACAAAAAAGGGTACATGAGTGAAACCAGTGAGCCTCGAACTTAGAAAGAAGTTAAACAAAACTATCAATATAATTATCTTCGTCTTTTTAGTTAGGCTTAATTTTTTTTTGAACAGCAGAAAATAATTTTATTTCTCGAAGAAGATACAAGTACAAAAGTTACAACTCGAAGGCATAGAGATACCGAGATAGAATCCTACACCTAAAGAAAAACATAGTAACGTGTATGGTAATATTAATTACAAAAGTATAGATCTCGGATTATGGATCCAATCATGCCACTCAATCTTTTTCTTCTTGCAACGCTTCGCAACCCAATCGAAACTCTTGACTTGAATTTCGCTAAGCGCATTCGGGGTAGTCCACGAAGACTTCTCGAAAACCTTTTGATTCCTATTTTTTCAAATAAGATAGCCACAAATTCATTCCACCGATTGCCATATCTTGATTCCCAACTATGAACAATTAGCGGGAACAAGACCACAAAAAAGATTATCAAAAGAAAAGTTGCCCGAAACAAAACCCCACCAATCTCGAACCTTCTCCCAAACTTCTCGTACATGTGAACACGAAAATAAAGAGTGCCTCACCGATTCTATATCACCATCGCAAAGAGGGCAAAGCACAGAGTGAAGATCAACTCCCCGTTTGTCAAGTTCACTAAAAACCGGTAGTCGTTCTCTCTTTGCTCTCCATACAAAAACTTCAACTTTTTTTGGAACAAAATTATTTCTCATAGTCACCAATGAGGTGTTTCTTGAAGGATAGGCTTTTGCCATAATGTGTTTTGTTAGCTTTTTTGTGGTAAATATCCCTGACCCGCAAAGATTCCAACGAAATGAGTCTTCTTTCTCTAGATCAATTACCAAAGAGGATAGTAATTTTTCTAGATTTTCCAACTCATTTTTTGTACGACCCGAAACCTCGCAAGACCATTCCCACGAATACACCACCGAACCATTAGCTTGATGAATACGATTAGAGACCGTGGCATTGGGGTTTGATTCGAGACGGACCAATCTCTTGAAAATCTCTTTAAGTGGTTTGTCCGCAATCCAAATGTCATCCCAAAATTTTGTGTTGCGACCGTTGCCAATTACCTTGTCGAATGAAGTTGCGAATTCGACACCTATGTTGTTTATCTCAATCCCTGCTTTCACAATATTACTCCAAGAAGAATTATTAGTAGATAAGTTCCCGCCCAAGATAGAAAAACCCGAAACCCCATAAATGCTTTTAATAACCTTAACCCACAAGGAAGTAGTATCGGTTAGAAACCTCCACCACCACTTGCCGAGTAAGGCCAAGTTTTTACAACTAAGAGAACCAAGGTTTAAGCCGCCATCCGCCCAAGGACGAATGACGTCATCCCACTTTACCCATGAAATTTTATTAGTATCCCCCGACCCACCCCAAAAAAATTTACGTCTTACTTTCTCAAGTTTTTTGAGCACCGAAGGCGGAGCACGGAAGAGCGAAAAGTAGTACAACGGTAAGCTATTCAAAACCGCATTCACGAGGGTCAAACGTCCACCGAAAGAAATCGTACGACCTTTCCAATCCGACAACCTCTTCTCAAATTTATCTATCACCGGTCTCCAATTAGAGAGTTTTTTCATATTCGCACCAATAGGTAACCCAGATAAGTCATTGGAAAGGAACCTCTTTTGCACCCAAAAACACAAGCCATTTCCTCAATTTCAATCTTATCAACACCCACCCCGTAAAGACAACTTTTGTTGTAATTCACCTTTAAACCGGAAGTTAACTCAAAACACTTTAAAAGCTTCATTAGATTCTCGATATTTTCGAAACTCCATTTACCAAAGAAAATGGTATCATCGGCATATTGTAGATGGGATATGGGAATTTTACCCGCACCTATTTCGACCCCTTCGAAAAGATTACAATGAACCGCCGAATTCGCTAACCAATTAAGTCCTTCCGCTGCAATAATGAAGAGAAAAGGCGAAAGCGGATCACCTTGTCTAACCCCCCTCCCGAGCTTGAATTCTTTTGTTGGAGAGCCATTCACAAGTATCGAGATGGAGGTGGAATTGAGACAAGACGTGATCCAACTTCGCCATTTAGAGCCGAATCCCATTAAGACCATCATTTCGTCCAAAAACTCCCAACTAATGCTATCAAACGCCTTCTCGAAATCAACTTTGAAAACTATGCTTTTACGATGAGTAGACTTCAAAAATTCAAGAGTTTCATTTGCAACTAAAACGCCATCAATAATGTTCCTCCCTTTTATAAACGCACTTTGCTCAAATCCAACGAGATTCGGAATTACCTTCTACGGTTTGAGAGTAGCTTCACGATGATTTTATAGAAATTCCCGATAAGGCTAATTGGCCTATATTCGTTTAGACTAACTGGATTTGCAATCTTAGGGATTAAAGTGATGAACGAGGAGTTGAAACCTGGAGAGATCGCACCCGTTTGCCAAAAGCTACTAATTGCATCCACTAAGTCTTTATGAATAATTGACCAAATTTTTTTGAAAAATCGCATATTAAAGCCGTCCGGGCCTGGGGCTTTGTTACTTGCACAACTTTTTAGGGCCTCCCATATTTCTTCTTCACTAAAAAACAATTCTAGATCCCTTGCTTACTCACTGGTCCATTTAACACCCCCAAAATGTCCCTCAGCGTCAGATGGCCTGCTGGAATGGATTCTCGATGGCCCAACAGTAACAGAATCTGGATCAGAGCCTGCCACAGACCCAAAAAAATTGGCCCAGTAAAATCCATGTTCTGAATTCGAGAATTTGGGCCAGGAGAAATAGCAGCCTGTGATCTGGAAGCAGCAACTCTGAACCGGGGTCTTCGAACATCCCTTGGGCTGAAATTTTTTTGAAAATATTCCAAAATCGCATTTTTGACAACAATTGGGTCTTCTATCCAAGTACCATTAATATTGATGCCACGAAGATTACTTTTGTTATTTTTTCGACGGATCAACGCGTGAAAATATTTTGAGTTCTCGTCACCCTCCAAAGTCCACTTCACCCTTGCTTTTTGTTTTAACATGCTTGCTTTGGCATTCTCCTTTTCAATCCACCGACGTCTACATTCTAACCATCTATCTCGATCCGAATCTGAGAGACTAATTAACTCGGCTTTTAATTCCCAATCCATTGCCTCCTTCTTGAATGCATCAATTTCTTTATCTAATCCACCGAATTCTTTAGAGCTCCATTCTTTTAACACGAGTTTAACATTTTTTAGTTTATCTCGAAAATTACAATCTTTTCTCGATCCCCGAATCGGTTTTTCCCAAGCCTCCATTATGATTTTATCTACCCCAACATTGTTGAACCACTCATCAAAAACCTTGAAGGTCCTAGGGCCATAATCAACCACTTTGTCTCTTAACACTAAAGGACAATGATTCGAAAGATGTCGGTCGAGCGCAATGACCGAGAGATCCTCCCATAAACTTAGGAAGTCGTTGTTAACCAAGAACCTATCAATCTTGCTAAATTTCACCCCATCATCGCTAATACGAGTAAACTTTCTACCACTTATGTCAATCTCTACCAAGCCATTTCTTGTGATGAACTCATTGAACCTATCCGCCCTACTCTGGTGAAATTGGGAATTGAGTCGATCATCCAAAATTCTAACCTCATTAAAGTCACCCATTAGAAGCCACGAGGATTTAGCATTAATCATAAGATTTTCAAGCGAATCCCAAAACACTCTTTTGTCCCGATCATTATAAGGGCCATAAACATTTACAATAATTGACTCAACACCCGATTGCACCCACTTCCCTCTAATAGCTAAGAAATTTTCGCAACCAACACTATTAATAACATCAAAAACTCCAGGATCCCAAATGATTAAAAGGCCCCCCGATCTACCCGATTTACCAACCGCTTCTTTTTGAACGTACCCGAAATTTGTCTCGCCCCATAAAGAGCATACCTATAACGACCCTCATTTTTCCATTCTATATTTTTCCAATATTAAATGCCCAAACAATATAATCAAAACTTAATGATTAAACTTTAATCAACAATTGTTAAGTATTAAGAGTTAGAAAACATATTAATTAACTTTGTGCAATAATTGACAAGTTAATAAAAGATGAAAATAATAAACTGTTAGTCGACACTCACTGCTAATTAAAATTTATGCATTTATGTAATATTATAACTGATAACCTATAAGTAATAAATAAAAATTGACATTTATATAAATAATAAAACAATTGAGAACTAAATATATACAAGTCATGAATTAGTAAAAAGAAAATAATACTTATCATGTAGTAAATGTAAAAAATAATAATAGTAATAATAGTAATAATAATGAGACTAAAGAATCTTAAACAATTACATCCTTATGTTGACTAAAAATTTAAAATAATATATATATAAACTAGTACCACCTATTGTTGACTAAAAATTATAAAATAAAATAAAATCATTAATTAGAACATCCTTATGTTGACTAACACTCTAATACTTGCACTATATAAACTCCTAGTTTCTCATTCACAAATCACACCAAAATCCTCTCTCAAAAACAATCTCTCCCTCTCCCTCTCTTGTGGTATTCGGATCTTCAAGCTTGTTCTTCGTGTTCTTCAAGAATCTTCAAGGAGTTCTTCAAGATTTTTAAGGCTTTGATCTTCCATCTTCATCGTGTTCATCTTTTCTTTGTTAATTATCTTGAATCTTCAAAGGTATAACATAAACCCTAAACTATTTACATAAACTTTAATCTTTGTTAATTCATATTCATATTATAAACTTGTTATTCATAAGTATATACATAAACACTCCTAGATTTATATATACATATATACATGTAAAAAAAAAATATTTTTATGTATATATACGAATTATATATACATATACATATTAAAACCTTAAACCCTAATACTATTTATACTAGTACTTAACATGTATACACTATTACTATTACTAGCACCTATAACCTACTACTTATATTGTAGCACACAAACATTTTGGGATATGTATTAGAGATGTATAGATCTTCGAACTTTCTTGACGAATGGTTTCTACGAGATTCTAGGCAGAGGGTTTGGACTTCCGATTTAAAGGGTCCTATGGCTCAAGCCCCTAGATCTAAATTAGCCATTCGAAGGGAAAGGGGTGATTGGAAGCTTATCTAATACGGCAAGTATCCTAAAATGGAAACACTCATAAAAGTAGAAACTCTCTAGTCATAGAAACTTAGTAAAATAAGAAACTTTCTAAAAATAGAAACTTTATAAAAATAGTAACTTACTAGGAATAGAAACTTAGTAAAACAAACTATACTTAAACACATACTTAAACTTAAACATGGGCAAAACACTTAACTACTCTTAAATGTCAATAGGTTGACTTTCCTGCTCACTCGTTCAACTCTCTATTCTGAGGAATAACTCTCTCTCTACTTACTAAGGTGAATTTCATAGCCCCACTTTTTACTATTTCATTACTGTTTTGAAACTATGGGGTGAGACACATGCTTGCTTTTAAATTTTTAACATGCATTATTTTAATAACAGTTTTACAATATTTATATACGTGAATTCATAGCCCCACTTTTTACTGTTTCATAACTGTTTTATAACTTTTGGGGTGAGAATACATGCACAACTTTTATAACTGTTTTACACGTATTAACTATTAAACTGTGATATGTTGGACTATGACCAGCAAGCTCCCAACCGATAAGTATAAACGATAACTTGTTACGGGGTAAACTTGAAAGTCTAGTCTAAATATCAGTACTTACACGTATCTACTATTAAACTGTGATATGTTGGGCTATGACCAGCAAGCCCCCAACCGACAAGTATAAACGATAACTTGACACGGGGTAAACTTGAAAGTCTAGTCTAAATATCAGTACCAACTGTTAAAACTATGCTATACCCGGCTATGTCCGACTAAGTCCCTACAGTGATATTTTTAAGTGCTGCAGCATGCTTATTTATTGGGGGTAGGCCTATCGGGAGTAACGTCCCCGATACATTTGACTCAGTCTTTGTATTACTTGATAATGAAATTTAAACCGACAAGGACAGACACAACTTGTCATGGGGCAAACTTGAACGTTTAGTCTAAATATCACGCACTGGCATAACTTTTGGATCTGCGAGATCTACTTTTTGATCCTGCGGGAGATCAACCTTACAAATTAAATCTTGTGGTCTAAAACAAACGGTCAAACTTATTTGTTAAACCTATGAACTTCACTCAACCTTTTGGTTGACACTTTAGCATGTTTTGTCTCAGGTGCTGTTTGATTCAAGCTCTTATACTTACTGCTTATGTGATGCTACTTGGACATAGGATCAAGAGATATCGCATTTATTACTCCTGCATGTGAACTTTTCCATTATTGTTATTCCTATCATTGTAACTACGTTTCATTTTCCGCTGCGTGCTCAATAAAGTTTGTTTTATCATTTAGTATTGTTCTCGTATATTATAATATGTTGGTTGATTTGATATTAAGTCACATTTCACCCAGGCCCTAACTGGGGGTGTGACAGATTGGTATCAGAGCAAACCAGGCTGTTATAGAGAACCAGGATTGCATTTTTATGTGTGCCTTACTTGTTAGCTAGGGTGCCTTAGCAATCTAGGAAACTATAACCTTTCCTGCCTTGGACTTAAAGCACTTAGGATTGTCGTATAATCTTAACAATTATGCTTTAATAAACTTGACTCAAAGATTCTAATCAAGGTCTCTTTCCTAATGATAGGATGTCAAGCTCAAGCGTTAACAAGTCCAACAAAGCAACTCACAACCCTACCACCGAAGTAGGTGTTGGACACTCTTCAACTTCGAGACCAGTTCGAAGTCCTCTTTATAGTCCTACTTCACCACCACTGAATTATAGCCCGAATACTATTTTAGATTCACATGGGTCTCCTCAATACTACCCAACTCCGAGAACCCAAGATAAGGGAAAACGGCATGAAGAAGTTGGTCCATCAAGGAAGAGAGCCCGATCTCCTTTTTATGATGGTCCTAAGTATGAAATCATGAGATTACGAAACGATACCGAGAGAAACATTGGAGGTCTACTTCGCCACATGGAAAGAGTGGATCGTCGAATGAAGAAACTTATGAAAGAAAACGTCGAGCTAAGAAAGGAGTTGCTGATGCTAAAGTGCGAGGAAGAACGAAACACTCGCTGGGGAAAGCAATCACTTGCTTACCTCAAGGAGGATGTTGATGTCCGAATGAAAATGGAGAAAGGTCGAGTCGACGAACAACTTGCCATAAGAGAGTACAACACTAATGCCTTAAACAGTCGTGTTACCAACCTTTATGACAACTTCGAGTATCTCTATGAGAAACAAAAGTCGAAAAATGAGAAAGTTGAGGAGTTTATGAAGAAGGTTGGAGACGAAATATGAAGACTACTTCAATCTTAATATTTCCTAGTTATTTTTCCTATTTTCCATCTATGTAAAGGCTGTGCCTTAAACAATTTCTATTTCCGAATCGTGTAATAAAGGCTTATTTAATGCCTCGTTCTAATAATATAAAGTGTTTTATTAATATCATGCGATATCAATACTTTAGTTTATTCATACTTGTGATTACTCAAACTTATAACTTGTTAAACTTATCAAACATATGTTCACTTTTATGTAGTGACATCATGGTTCGTTCAGCTGCACCTACCGTTAACAACGTTGTGTTAACTACTGAGCAATTCCAACAGTTACTCGCTGCTGCCCAAGGCAACGCCCAAGCTAATCATGCTAATACTCAACCAAAACCTTGTTCCTACAAGGACTTTACAAACTGTCACCCTCCCGCTTTTAAGGGAAACGAAGAAGCTGTCGAACTAGTTCGTTGGTTCGAAAAGATGGAATCTATTTTCCGTATTTGCAACTGTGGTGATGATGATCGAGTAAAGTATGCCACTAGCTCGTTGGGTGGTAATGCTTTAACTTGGTGGACTGCTTATGCCAAGTCCGTAGGAATTGATAATGCTAATGCAATTCCATGGGACGAACTCAAAAGTATGATGGTCAACAAATTCTGCCCAAGGAGTCAAGTTCAGAAGCTTGAAGCTGAGTTCTGGGAACTCAGGGTCAAGGGTACTGACATTGAGAATTATACCAATCGTTATCTGGAGCTTTCTACTCTATGTCCTGAAATGTTTCCTACTGAAGCTAGAAGAATTGAGCGGTATATTGAAGGTCTTCCCGAGGATGTTCAAGGGAATGTTATTGCTGCTGAGAAGGTTACTTTGGATGCTGTGATTCTCATGGCACAAAATCTCATGTTGGCCAAGAGAAGAAGGGCGTCGGCCAATAAGCAAGTTGAAACCAAGGGTAATGATGGTAAGAGGAAGTTTGAGCCGTCTCAAGGTTCAAATCAGAATGTTAGTAAAAAGCTTATGGATAGTACAAGTACGAATTATAAGGGCACTTATCCTTTTTGGTGTTCGTTGTGAAAGGCATCACCCGGGGCAGTGCACTGCCACTTGTTCGTTGTGTAAGAAAGTGGGACACGTAGCTAAGACGTGTAGGACTCCTCCAAAGAATAAATCTATTGTTCCTGCCAAAGCTCCTCCTACTTGTTATACTTGTGGGGAAAAGGGACACATTAGTCCAAATTGCCCTAAGAAGAGAGATAATCCTGCTACTGGAGCCAATACTACTGCTGCAAAGGGTCGTGCATTTGTTATTACTGCTGCTGAAGCCCGAGATGAAGATGAGGTCATCACGGGTACGTATCTCGTCAATAATTGCTACGCAACTATTTTATTCGATACTGGTGCCGACCGAAGTTACGTATCTAATGAATTTTGTACCCTATTTACTGAAAAGCCTCAACCCTTAGAAACTAAACGATTAGTAGAAGTAGCCAATGGAAAGATCATGAAAGTTGATAAAATTTATAAAAACTGCAACCTAATCTTAGCCAGCAAAGAATTTAAGATAGACCTTTTGCCGGTCGAGCTAGGAAGTTTCGATGTCATAGTTGGAATGGATTGGTTACGTCCATTAAGAGCTGCGATCATGTGTTACGATAAAACCGTTCATGTTCCAATAGGAAATGGAGAGACTCTTATTATCCAAGGTGAAAAGAGTGGTTCCAATCTCAATATTATCTCCTGTATTAAAACCCGCAAATACCTTATGAAAGGTTATCCAGCTATTCTAGCCCACGTTAATCTGATTGAATCGAAAGAGAAGCGAATTGAAGATGTACCAGTAGTTAAAGACTTTCCCGATGTGTTTCCCGAAGATCTTCCGGGTATTCCACCTCCTCGACAAGTTGAATTCCAAATTGATTTAACTCCTGGTGCTGCTCCTGTTGCTAAAGCACCATACCGTTTAGCACCTTCCGAAATGAAGGAATTATCCAACCAACTCCAAGAACTATTGGATAAAGGTTTCATTCGTCCAAGCTCGTCCCCTTGGGGAGCTCCTATTCTGTTTGTTAAAAAGAAGGATGGTACATTAAGGATGTGCATTGATTACCGCGAACTTAACAAGCTTACTATCAAGAACCGTTATCCGTTGCCACGTATTGATGATCTATTTGACCAACTTCAAGGGTCAAGTGTTTATTCAAAGATTGATTTAAGATCCGGTTATCACCAACTCAAGGTCAAGGAATCCGATATTCCTAAGACTGCTTTTCGCACTCGTTATGGGCACTATGAATTCTGTGTCATGCCTTTTGGTTTAACTAATGCTCCTGCCGTGTTCATGGACCTCATGAATCGTGTTTGTAAACCGTATCTTGACAAATTTGTCATCGTATTCATTGACGACATCTTGATCTATTCGAAGAATGAGAAAGAGCATGAGCAACATTTGCGCATGATTCTTGAACTCTTACTAAAGGAACAACTTTATGCTAAATTTTCTAAGTGCGAGTTTTGGCTCAAAACCGTACAATTTCTCGGACATGTTGTTGATAGAAACGGAATACATGTCGATCCAGCTAAGATTACTGCTATTCAGAACTGGGAGATACCAAAGACTGCAAAGCATATTCGTCAATTTTTGGGACTTGCCGGTTACTATCGAAGGTTTATAAAAGATTTTTCTCTCATTGCCAAACCTCTTACAAAGCTGACTCAAAAAGGGAAGAAATTTGAGTGGTCCGAAGAACAGGAATCTGCTTTCAAGATTCTGAAGGAGAAGTTGACCACAGCCCCGATTCTTTCTTTACCTGAAGGTACCGACGACTTTGTTGTTTACTGCGATGCCTCAAAGCATGGCTTTGGTTGTGTTTTAATGCAACGAGAGAAGGTTATCGCCTATGCATCAAGACAGTTGAAGAAACATGAAGTAAACTATACCACACATGACCTAGAGTTAGGTGCCGTGGTATTTGCATTAAAGATATGGAGACATTATCTCTATGGTAATCACTTTACGGTGTACACTGACCATAAAAGTCTTCGACACATCTTTGATCAAAAATAGCTGAATATGAGGCAAAGTCGATGGCTCGAGACATTGAACGATTATTATTGTGAGCTGAAATATCATCCTGGCAAGGCGAATGTAGTTGCCGATGCCCTTAGTCGAAAAGACGATATTAAACGTGTTCGTGCTTTAAACCTAAAAATCAAATCGAATCTTATTTCACGAATCTGTGAAGCTCAATTGGAAGCTATTAGACCGACACTTATCGAAGGTGAAGGACCTATTGCTTTTGAGAACCAACTTCAAGTGAAAGCTAATGGTACACGGTACTTTGGCAATAGAATCTGGGTTCCTCGTTTTGGTAATCTTCGCGAACTAGTCTTGGATGAAGCACATAAGACTAGATATTCTATCCATCCCGGTTCCAGTAAGATGTATCACGATGTGAAGGAATTCTACTGGTGGCCTAACATGAAAGCCGATATTGCTACTTATGTTAGTAAGTGTCTCACTTGTTTGAAAGTCAAGGCCGAACATCAAAAGCCTTCTGGTCTGTTGACACAACCCGACATTCCGCAGTGGAAGTGGGAAGGTATCACTATGGACTTCGTTACTAAGTTACCTAAGACTTCGAACGGTAACGATACTATTTGGGTCGTAGTTGATCGTCTTACTAAATCTGCACATTTCATACCAATCAAGGAAACCGACAAGATGGAGAGATTAGCACAGCTTTATATTAAAGAAATCGTCTCACGTCATGGTGTTCCTATCTCGATCATTTCTGATCGCGATAGTCGATTTGTTTCTAGATTTTGGAAAACTTTACAATCTGCTCTTGGAACTCAACTCGACATGAGTACAGCTTATCATCCGCAAACCGATGGTCAAAGTGAACGAACCATTCAAACTATGGAGGATATGCTACGTGCTTGTGCAATCGATTTCGGCAAAGGATGGGATAGACATCTACCTTTGGTTGAATTTTCTTATAATAACAGTTATCACTCCAGCATTAAGGCTGCACCTTTTGAAGCTTTATATGGACGGAAGTGTAGATCTCCTTTGTGTTGGGATGAACTTGAGGACAGACATTTAACTGGTCCTGAAATTATTCACGAAACTACCGAAAAGATCGTTCAAATCAAGCAACGTTTAGAAACTGCCCGTAGCCGACAGAAAAGCTATGCCAATAAGAAACGAAAAGACATCGAATACCAAGTTGGAGATAAAGTCATGTTGAAAGTATCCCCTTGGAAAGGTGTTGTCCGCTTCGGTAAGCGAAGTAAACTCAGTCCACGATATGTTGGACCATTCACAATCACTGAAAGAGTCGGTCCCGTGGCATACCGATTAGAACTGCCAACCGAACTTAGTCAAGTACATGATGTGTTTCATGTCTCAAATCTTAAACGGTGTCTTGCCGATGACACACTCGTTATTCCTCTGGATGATGTCCGCATTGATGAGCAAATGCACTTCGTTGAAGAACCTATAGAAATCATGGAAGGAGAGGTCAAACAAACGCGTAAAAGCAATATACCTATCGTTAAAGTCCGGTGGAATTCGCGTAGAGGCCCCGAATATACCTGGGAACGCAAAGACCATATGAAACGGAAATATCCCCATCTCTTCTCAACTGCTGATGCAAACGAGAAAACTACCTAAAAACTTCGGGACGAAGTTTTCAATAACGGGGAGGTACTATAACGACCCTCATTTTTCCATTCTATATTTTTCCAATATTAAATGCCCAAACAATATAATCAAAACTTAATGATTAAACTTTAATCAACAATTGTTAAGTATTAAGAGTTAGAAAACATATTAATTAACTTTGTGCAATAATTGACAAGTTAATAAAAGATGAAAATAATAAACTGTTAGTCGACACTCACTGCTAATTAAAATTTATGCATTTATGTAATATTATAACTGATAACCTATAAGTAATAAATAAAAATTGACATTTATATAAATAATAAAACAATTGAGAACTAAATATATACAAGTCATGAATTAGTAAAAAGAAAATAATACTTATCATGTAGTAAATGTAAAAAATAATAATAGTAATAATAGTAATAATAATGAGACTAAAGAATCTTAAACAATTACATCCTTATGTTGACTAAAAATTTAAAATAATATATATATAAACTAGTACCACCTATTGTTGACTAAAAATTATAAAATAAAATAAAATCATTAATTAGAACATCCTTATGTTGACTAACACTCTAATACTTGCACTATATAAACTCCTAGTTTCTCATTCACAAATCACACCAAAATCCTCTCTCAAAAACAATCTCTCCCTCTCCCTCTCTTGTGGTATTCGGATCTTCAAGCTTGTTCTTCGTGTTCTTCAAGAATCTTCAAGGAGTTCTTCAAGATTTTTAAGGCTTTGATCTTCCATCTTCATCGTGTTCATCTTTTCTTTGTTAATTATCTTGAATCTTCAAAGGTATAACATAAACCCTAAACTATTTACATAAACTTTAATCTTTGTTAATTCATATTCATATTATAAACTTGTTATTCATAAGTATATACATAAACACTCCTAGATTTATATATACATATATACATGTAAAAAAAAAATATTTTTATGTATATATACGAATTATATATACATATACATATTAAAACCTTAAACCCTAATACTATTTATACTAGTACTTAACATGTATACACTATTACTATTACTAGCACCTATAACCTACTACTTATATTGTAGCACACAAACATTTTGGGATATGTATTAGAGATGTATAGATCTTCGAACTTTCTTGACGAATGGTTTCTACGAGATTCTAGGCAGAGGGTTTGGACTTCCGATTTAAAGGGTCCTATGGCTCAAGCCCCTAGATCTAAATTAGCCATTCGAAGGGAAAGGGGTGATTGGAAGCTTATCTAATACGGCAAGTATCCTAAAATGGAAACACTCATAAAAGTAGAAACTCTCTAGTCATAGAAACTTAGTAAAATAAGAAACTTTCTAAAAATAGAAACTTTATAAAAATAGTAACTTACTAGGAATAGAAACTTAGTAAAACAAACTATACTTAAACACATACTTAAACTTAAACATGGGCAAAACACTTAACTACTCTTAAATGTCAATAGGTTGACTTTCCTGCTCACTCGTTCAACTCTCTATTCTGAGGAATAACTCTCTCTCTACTTACTAAGGTGAATTTCATAGCCCCACTTTTTACTATTTCATTACTGTTTTGAAACTATGGGGTGAGACACATGCTTGCTTTTAAATTTTTAACATGCATTATTTTAATAACAGTTTTACAATATTTATATACGTGAATTCATAGCCCCACTTTTTACTGTTTCATAACTGTTTTATAACTTTTGGGGTGAGAATACATGCACAACTTTTATAACTGTTTTACACGTATTAACTATTAAACTGTGATATGTTGGACTATGACCAGCAAGCTCCCAACCGATAAGTATAAACGATAACTTGTTACGGGGTAAACTTGAAAGTCTAGTCTAAATATCAGTACTTACACGTATCTACTATTAAACTGTGATATGTTGGGCTATGACCAGCAAGCCCCCAACCGACAAGTATAAACGATAACTTGACACGGGGTAAACTTGAAAGTCTAGTCTAAATATCAGTACCAACTGTTAAAACTATGCTATACCCGGCTATGTCCGACTAAGTCCCTACAGTGATATTTTTAAGTGCTGCAGCATGCTTATTTATTGGGGGTAGGCCTATCGGGAGTAACGTCCCCGATACATTTGACTCAGTCTTTGTATTACTTGATAATGAAATTTAAACCGACAAGGACAGACACAACTTGTCATGGGGCAAACTTGAACGTTTAGTCTAAATATCACGCACTGGCATAACTTTTGGATCTGCGAGATCTACTTTTTGATCCTGCGGGAGATCAACCTTACAAATTAAATCTTGTGGTCTAAAACAAACGGTCAAACTTATTTGTTAAACCTATGAACTTCACTCAACCTTTTGGTTGACACTTTAGCATGTTTTGTCTCAGGTGCTGTTTGATTCAAGCTCTTATACTTACTGCTTATGTGATGCTACTTGGACATAGGATCAAGAGATATCGCATTTATTACTCCTGCATGTGAACTTTTCCATTATTGTTATTCCTATCATTGTAACTACGTTTCATTTTCCGCTGCGTGCTCAATAAAGTTTGTTTTATCATTTAGTATTGTTCTCGTATATTATAATATGTTGGTTGATTTGATATTAAGTCACATTTCACCCAGGCCCTAACTGGGGGTGTGACAATACCCATCTATCATCAATTGTACTGCATTTGGTTTCTTGAAATGCGGCCACACAAGGTTTCTCACTAACACAAATATTTCTAACCCACCCGAATTTACCCGACATCGCGAATCCACGAACATTGAGCGAAAGAACTTTCATTAAAAAACAAGAATAAACGAAGAACACGGGGAAAATAATCTTACTGAGAATCAGAGGTAGGCCAATCCAGGCCGATCTGCTCCCCGTAACCTTTCACATCATCCATGTTGAAAGACCTTGAAGAAACACAGGCCTTGTTCTTCCTCGAGGCTCTTTTTGACCTAAATCCACAACCTTTACACGAATACTTATTAGAGTCGCCACAATTAACACCCACCCTGGCTCTGTTTTTTAGTCTCAAGATCTGAAATGTCCCGTTCTTATTGATTAAAAACGTTCCATATTAATTGATTTCGTTGCGAGGTTTTGACCTCTATATGAGACGTTTTTCAAAGACTGCATTCATTTTAAAACAAACCATAACCTTTATTTCATCAATAAAGGTTTAAAAAGCTTTACGTAGATTATCAAATAATGATAATCTAAAATATCCTGTTTACACACGACCATTACATAATGGTTTACAATACAAATATGTTACAACAAAATAAGTTTCTTGAATGCAGTTTTTACACAATATCATACAAGCATGGACTCCAAATCTCGTCCTTATTAAAGTATGCGACAGCGGAAGCTCTTAATAATCACCTGAGAATAAACATGCTTAAAACGTCAACAAAAATGTTGGTGAGTTATAGGTTTAACCTATATATATCAAATCATAATAATAGACCACAAGATTTCATATTTCAATACACATCCCATACATAGAGATAAAAATCATTCATATGGTGAACACCTGGTAACCGACATTAACAAGATGCATATATAAGAATATCCCCATCATTCCGGGACACCCTTCGGATATGATACAAATTTCGAAGTACTAAAGCATCCGGTACTTTGGATGGGATTTGTTAGGCCCAATAGATCTATCTTTAGGATTCGCGTCAATTAGGGTGTCTGTTCCCTAATTCTTAGATTATCAGACTTAATAAAAAGGGGCATATTCGATTTTGATAATTCAACCATAGAATGTAGTTTCACGTACTTGTGTCTATTTTGTAAATCATTTATAAAACCTGCATGTATTCTCATCCCAAAAATATTAGAGTTTAAAAGTGGGACTATAACTCACTTTCACAGATTTTTACTTTGTCGGGAAGTAAGACTTGGCCACTGGTTGATTCACGAACCTATAACAATATATACATATATATCAAAGTATGTTCAAAATATATTTACAACACTTTTAATATATTTTGATGTTTTAAGTTTATTAAGTCAGCTGTCCTCGTTAGTAACCTACAACTAGTTGTCCACAGTTAGATGTACAGAAATAAATCGATAAATATTATCTTGAATCAATCCACGACCCAGTGTATACGTATCTCAGTATTGATCACAACTCAAACTATATATATTTTTGAATCAACCTCAACCCTGTATAGCTATCTCCAACATTCACATATAGAGTGTCTATGGTTGTTCCGAAATATATATAGATGTGTCGACATGATAGGTCGAAACATTGTATACGTGTCTATGGTATCTCAAGATTACATAATATACAATACAAGTTGATTAAGTTATGGTTGGAATAGATTTGTTACCAATTTTCACGTAGCTAAAATGAGAAAAATTATCCAATCTTGTTTTACCCATAACTTCTTCATTTTAAATCCGTTTTGAGTGAATCAAATTGCTATGGTTTCATATTGAACTCTATTTTATGAATCTAAACAGAAAAAGTATAGGTTTATAGTCGTAAAAATAAGTTACAAGTCATTTTTGTAAAGGTAGTCATTTCAGTCGAAAGAACGACGTCTAGATGACCATTTTAGAAAACATACTTCCACTTTGAGTTTAACCATAATTTTTGGATATAGTTTCATGTTCATAATAAAAATCATTTTCTCAGATTAACAACTTTTAAATCAAAGTTTATCATAGTTTTTAATTAACTAACCCAAAACAGCCCGCGGTGTTACTACGACGGCGTAAATCCGGTTTTACGGTGTTTTTCGTGTTTCCAGGTTTTAAATCATTAAGTTAGCATATCATATAAATATAGAACATGTGTTTAGTTGATTTTAAAAGTCAAGTTAGAAGGATTAACTTTTGTTTGCGAACAAGTTTAGAAGTAACTAAACTATGTTCTAGTGATTACAAGTTTAAACCTTCGAATAAGATAGCTTTATATGTATGAATCGAATGATGTTATGAACATCATTACTACCTTAAGTTCCTTGAATAAACCTACTGGAAAAGAGAAAAATGGATCTAGCTTCAACGGATCCTTGGATGGCTCGAAGTTCTTGAAGCAGAATCATGACACGAAAACAAGTTCAAGTAAGATCATCACTTGAAATAAGATTGTTATAGTTATAGAAATTGAACCAAAGTTTGAATATGATTATTACCTTGTATTAGAATGATAACCTACTGTAAGAAATAAAGATTTCTTGAGGTTGGATGATCACCTTACAAGATTGGAAGTGAGCTAGCAAACTTGAAAGTATTCTTGATTTTATGTAACTAGAACTTGTAGAATTTATGAAGAACACTTAGAACTTGAAGATAGAACTTGAGAGAGATCAATTAGATGAAGAAAATTGAAGAATGAAAGTGTTTGTAGGTGTTTTTGGTCGTTGGTGTATGGATTAGATATAAAGAATATGTAATTTTGTTTTCATGTAAATAAGTCATGAATGATTACTCACATTTTTGTAATTTTATGAGATATTTCATGCTAGTTGCCAAATGATGGTTCCCACATGTGTTAGGTGACTCACATGGGCTGCTAAGAGCTGATCATTGGAGTGTATACACCAATAGTACATACATCTAAAAGCTGTGTATTGTACGAGTACGAATACGGGTGCATACGAGTAGAATTGTTGATGAAACTGAACGAGGATGTAATTGTAAGCATTTTTTTTAAGTAGAAGTATTTTGATAAGTTTATTGAAGTCTTTCAAAATTGTATGAATACATATTAAAACACTACATGTATATACATTTTAACTGAGTCGTTAAGTCATCGTTAGTCGTTACATGTAAATGTTGTTTTGAAACCTTTAGGTTAACGATCTTGTTGAATGTTGTTAATCCATTATTTATTATAACAAATGAGATATTAAATTTTTATATTATCATGATATTATGATATATAATATATCTTAGTATGATGTATATACAGTTAAATGTCGTTACAACGATAATCGTTACATATATGTCTCGTTTCGAAATCATTAAGTTAGTAGTCTTATTTTTACATATGTATTTCATTGTTAATACACTTAATAATATATTTACTTATCATTTAACATAATTAACCAAGTGTATCAATATCTTAATATGATTCATATGTACCTAGTAAGACGTTGTTATAACGATAATCGTTATATATATCGTTTTCGAGTTTCTTAAATTAATAGTCTCATTTTTATGTATATAACTCATTGTTAAAATACCTAATGAGATACATACTTATAATAAAATCATGTTAAATATATATATAACCATATATATGTCATCGTATAGTTTTTACAAGTTTTAACGTTCGTGAATCACCGGTCAACTTGGGTGGTCAATTGTCTATATGAAACCTATTTCAATTAATCAAGTCTTAACAAGTTTGATTGCTTAACATGTTGGAAACATTTAATCATGTAAATATCAATCTCAATTAATATATATAAACATGGAAAAGTTCGGGTCACTACAGTACCTACCCGTTAAATAAATTTCGTCCCGAAATTTTAAGCTGTTGAAGGTGTTGACGAATCTTCTGGAAATAGATGCGGGTATTTCTTCTTCATCTGATCTTCACGGTCCCAGGTGAACTCGGGTCCTCTACGAGCATTCCATCGAACCTTAACAATTGGTATCTTGTTTTGCTTAAGTCTTTTAACCTCACGATCCATTATTTCGACGGGTTCTTCGATGAATTGAAGTTTTTCGTTGATTTGGATTTCATCTAACGGAATAGTGAGATCTTCTTTAGCAAAACATTTCTTCAAATTCGAGACGTGGAAAGTGTTATGTACAGCCTCGAGTTGTTGAGGTAACTCAAGTCGGTAAGCTACTGGTCCGACACGATCAATAATCTTGAATGGTCCAATATACCTTGGATTTAATTTCCCTTGTTTACCAAATCGAACAACGCCTTTCCAAGGTGCAACTTTAAGCATGACCATCTCTCCAATTTCAAATTCTATATCCTTTCTTTTAATGTCAGCGTAGCTCTTTTGTCGACTTTGGGCGGTTTTCAACCGTTGTTGAATTTGGATGATCTTCTCGGTAGTTTCTTGTATAATCTCCGGACCCGTAATCTGTCTATCCCCCACTTCACTCCAACAAATCGGAGACCTGCACTTTCTACCATATAGTGCTTCAAACGGCGCCATCTCAATGCTTGAATGGTAGCTCTTGTTGTAGGAAAATTCTGCTAACGGTAGATGTCGATCCCAACTGTTTCCGAAATCAATAACACATGCTCGTAGCATGTCTTCAAGCGTTTGTATCATCCTTTCGCTTTGCCCATCAGTTTGTGGATGATAGGCAGTACTCATGTCTAGACGAGTTCCTAATGCTTGTTGTAATGCCTGCCAGAATCTTGAAATAAATCTGCCATCCCTATCAGAGATAATAGAGATTGGTATTCCATGTCTGGAGATGACTTCCTTCAAATACAGTCGTGCTAACTTCTCCATCTTGTCATCTTCTCTTATTGGCAGAAAGTGTGCTGATTTGGTGAGACGATCAACTATTACCCAAATAGTATCAAAACCACTTGCAGTCCTTGGCAATTTAGTGATGAAATCCATGGTAATGTTTTCCCATTTCCATTCCGGGATTTTGGGTTGTTGAAGTAGACCTGATGGTTTCTGATGCTCAGCTTTGACCTTAGAACACGTCAAACATTCTCCTACATATTTAGCAACATCGGCTTTCATACCCGGCTACCAAAAATGTTTCTTGAGATCCTTGTACATCTTCCCCGTTCCAGGATGTATTGAGTATCTGGTTTTATGAGCTTCTCTAAGTACCATTTCTCTCATATCTCCAAATTTTGGTACCCAAATCCTTTCAGCCCTATACCGGGTTCCGTCTTCCCGAATATTAAGATGCTTCTCCGATCCTTTGGGTATTTCATCCTTTAAATTTTCCTCTTTTAAAACTCCTTGTTGCGCCTCCTTTATTTGAGTGGTAAGGTTATTATGAATCATTATATTCATAGATTTTACTCGAATGGGTTCTCTGTCCTTCCTGCTCAAGGCATCGGCTACCACATTTGCCTTCCCCGGGTGGTAACGAATCTCAAAGTCGTAATCATTCAACAATTCAATCCACCTACGCTGCCTCATATTCAGTTGTTTCTGATTAAATATGTGTTGAAGACTTTTATGGTCGGTATATATAATACTTTTGACCCCATATAAGTAGTGCCTCTAAGTCTTTAATGCAAAAACAACCGCGCCTAATTCCAAATCATGCGTCGTATAATTTTGTTCGTGAATCTTAAATTGTCTAGACGCATAAGCAATCACCTTCGTTCGTTGCATTAATACACAACCGAGACCTTGCTTTGATGCGTCACAATAAATCACAAAATCATCATTCCCTTCAGGCAATGACAATATAGGTGCCGTAGTTAGCTTTTTCTTCAATAACTGAAACGCTTTCTCTTGTTCATCATTCCATTCAAATTTCTTCCCTTTATGCGTTAATGCAGTCAAGGGTTTTGCTATTCTGGAAAAGTCTTGGATGAACCTTCTGTAGTAACCAGCTAGTCCTAAAAACTGGCGTATGTGTTTCGGAGTTTTCGGGGTTTCCCACTTTTCAACAGTTTCTATCTTTGCCGGATCCACCTTAATACCTTCTTTGTTCACTATGTGACCGAGGAATTGAACTTCTTCCAACCAAAATGCACACTTTGAAAACTTAGCGTACAATTCTTCCTTCCTCAATACTTCTAACACCTTTCTCAAATGTTCACCGTGTTCTTGGTCATTCTTTGAGTAAATAAGTATGTCATCAATGAAAACAATGACAAACTTGTCAAGGTATGGTCCACACACTCGGTTCATAAGGTCCATGAACACAGCTGGTGCATTAGTTAAACCAAACGGCATGACCATAAACTCGTAATGACCGTAACGTGTTCTGAAAGCAGTCTTTGGAATATCATCTTCTTTCACCCGCATTTGATGATACCCGGAACGTAAGTCAATCTTTGAATAAACAGACGAGCCTTGTAGTTGATCAAATAAGTCGTCGATTCTCGGTAGTGGGTAGCGGTTCTTGATGGTAAGTTTTTTCAACTCTCGGTAGTCGATACACAACCTGAATGTACCATCTTTCTGCTTGACAAACAAAACAGGAGCTCCCCACGGTGATGTGCTTGGTCGAATGAAACCACGCTCTAAAAGTTCTTGTAATTGGCTTTGCAGTTCTTTCATCTCGCTGGGTGCGAGTCTGTAAGGAGCACGAGCTATTGGTGCATCTCCTGGTACAAGATCTATTTGAAATTCAACGGATCGATGTGGGGGTAATCCCGGTAATTCTTTCGGAAATACATCGGGAAATTCTTTTGCAATGGGAACATCATTGATGCTCTTTTCTTCAGTTTGTACTTTCTCGACGTGTGCTAGAACAGCATAGCAACCTTTTCTTATTAGTTTTGTGCCTTCAAATTACTAATAAGATGTAGCTTCGTGTTGCCCTTTTCTCCGTACACCATTAAGGGTTTTCGTTTTTCTCGTATAATGCGAATTTCATTTTTGTAACAAACAATCTCTGCTTTCACTTCTTTCAACCAGTCCATACCGATTATCACATCAAAACTCCCTAACTCTACTGGTATCAAATCAATCTTAAATGTTTCGCTAATCAGTTTAATTTCTCGATTCCGACATATATTATCTGCTGAAATTAATTTACCATTTGCTAATTCGAGTAAAAATTTACTATCCAAAGGCGTCAATGGACAACTTAATTTAGCACAAAAATCTCTACTCATATAGCTTCTATCCGCACCCGAATCAAATAAAACGTAAGCAGATTTATTGTCAATAAGAAACGTACCCGTAACAAGCTCCGGGTCTTCCTGTGCCTCTGCCGCATTAATATTGAAAACTCTTCTGTGGCCTTGTCCATTCGTGTTCTCCTGGTTCGGGCAATTTCTAATAATGTGGCCTGGTTTTCCACATTTATAACAAACTACATTGGCATAACTTGCTCTGACACTACTTGCTCCGCCATTACTCGTTCCGACACCATTTGTTCCTTTCGTTCTATTAACCCCTGGTCCGTAGACCTCACACTTCGCCGCGCTATGACCATTTCTTTTACACTTGTTGCAAAATTTGGTGCAGAACCCCGAGTGATACTTTTCACACCTTTGGCATAGCTGCTTCTGATTGTTGTTGTTGTTGTTGCGGTTATTATTGTTGTTGGGATGATTGTTGTAGTTGCTGTTGTTATTGTTGTTGTTGTTGTTGTAGTTGGGCCGTTTGTTGTAGTTGCGATTGATGTTGCGATTGTTGGGATAATTATTGCGATTATTGTTGTAATTGCTGTTGTTGTTGTATTGGTGATTCTTATCACCATTTTCCTCCCACTTTCTTTTGACTTGCTTTACATTGGCCTCTTCAGCAGTCTGTTCATTAATTCTTTCTTCAATCTGGTTCACTAGTTTGTGAGCCATTCTACATGCCTGTTGTATGGAGGCGGGCTCGTGTGAACTTATATCTTCTTGGATTCTTTCCGGTAATCCTTTCACAAACGCGTCGATCTTCTCTTCCTCATCTTCGAATGCTCCCGGACACAATAGGCACAATTCTGTGAATCGTCTTTCGTACGTGGTAATATCAAATCCTTGGGTTCGTAACCCTCTAAGTTCTGTCTTGAGCTTATTGACCTCGGTTCTGGGACGGTACTTCTCGTTCATCAAGTGCTTGAATGCTGACCACGGTAGTGCGTACGCATCGTCTTGTCCCACTTGCTCTAGATAGGTATTCCACCATGTTAACGCAGAACCTGTGAAGGTATGCGTAGCGTACTTCACTTTGTCCTCTTCAGTACACTTACTTATGGCAAACACCAATTCGACCTTTTCGGTCCACCGTTTCAATCCGATCGGTCCTTCGGTTCCATCAAATTCCAAAGGTTTGCAGGCAGTGAATTCTTTGTAGGTGCATCCTACATGATTTCCTGTACTGCTAGATCCAAGGTTATTGTTGGTATGTAGCGCAGCCTGTACTGCGGCTATGTTTGAAGCTAGAAAAGTACGGAATTCCTCTTCATTCATATTCACGGTGTGTCGAGTAGTCGGCGCCATTTCCTTCAAAATAGTCAAATGGAACAAGTTAATCATACAGAATATTAAGAGTAGTTAATAGTATTTCGTAGCATAATATGAACTCATTTATAAAATCTTTTTCTTCATATTAGCGTTTTATAAGTTTAAATTTGGGTAGTACCTACCCGTTAAGTTCATACTTAGTAGCTAATATACAATTCAACTACTACAATTCTATATGAAAAACTGATTATAATAATATTTCGCGTTCAAACTTTTACACAATATTTTACAAACTTACAATACCGCTTATTTTACATATAGCATGAAATATAGCACACGATAAATTTGATACAAGATGGTTGTGAAGATAATTCTAGCTAGTACACAAGTCGTTAACCAAAGGCAATAAAGACACGTAATTCATACGTCCAGAAACAAGTCATGCATTCTGGTTTTACTAGGATTACTTCCCATCCTCGGTCTTGAGGAACATAACCGTTATGGCCGTTGATAAGACAGCGTGTTGTAACGTCGTCAAAGGGACGAGGGTTATGTAATGTCCAACAGTCCCGTAACAATCTAAAAACCTCATTTCTTACCCCAATTACCGACTCCGTCACTTGTGGGAACGTTTTGTTTAATAGTTGTAGCCCGATGTTCTTGTTCTCACTTTGGTGAGAAGCGAACATTACTAATCCGTAAGCATAACATGCTTCTTTATGTTGCATGTTAGCCGCTTTTTCTAAATCACGAAGTACAATATTCGGATATATTGAGTCAAAATAATTTCTTAACCCATTGCGTAAAATAGCATTTGGGTTCCCCGTAATATATGCGTCAAAGTAAACACATCGTAACTTATGGATTTCCCAATGTGATATCCCCCATCTTTCGAACGAAAGCCTTTTATAAACCAAGGCATTCTTGGAACGTTCTTCGAATGTCTTACAAACTGATCTCGCCTTAAATAGTTGTGCCGAAGAATTCTGACCGACTCTAGACAAGATTTCATCAATCATGTCTCCGGGTAGGTCTCTTAAAATATTGGGTTGTCTATCCATTTTGTGTTTTTATACTGTAAAATAGACAAGAGTTAGATTCATAAAAAAAATACTTATTAATACAAGCAATTTTTACATATATCATAAAGCATAAGCACACTATATTACATATATTACACCACACGAATACAACTATCTTATTCCGACTCGCTTGTTTCTTCTTCTTCGGTTTTGGTTCGTTTTGCCAAGTTTCTAGGGATATATGATGTTCCCTTAATACGAACCGTCGTTTTCCACATTGGTTTAGAAAAACCTGGTGGTTTAGAGGTTCCCGGGTCATTGTTACAACTTAAGGACTTCGGAGGTTGACGATACATATAAAGTTCATCGGGGTTGGAATTAGATTTCTCTATTTTTATGCCCTTTCCCTTATTATTTTCTTTTGCCTTTTTAAATTCAGTTGGAGTAATTTCTATAACATCATTGGAATTCTCGTCAGAATCCGATTCATCGGAGAATTGGTAATCCTCCCAATATTTTGCTTCCTTGGCGGAAACACCATTGACCATAATTAACCTTGGTCGGTTGGTTGAGGATTTTCTTTTACTTAACCGTTTTATTATTTCCCCCACCGGTTCTATTTCTTCATCCGGTTCCGATTCTTCTTCCGGTTCCGATTCTTCTTCCGGTTCCGACTCTTCTTCTGGTTCCTCTTCGGGAACTTGTGAATCAGTCCACGAATCATTCCAATTTATATTTGACTCTTCATTATTATTAGGTGAGTCAATGGGACTTGTTCTAGAGGTAGACATCTATTACATAATATCAAACGCGTTAAGAGATTAATATATCACATAATATTCACATGTTAAAAATATATAGTTTCCAACAAAATTTGTTAAGCAATCATTTTTCAAGTAAACACGGTCGAAGTCCAGACTCACTAATGCATCCTACAAACTCGATAAGACACACTAATGCAAAATTCTAGTTCTCTAAGACCAACGCTCGGATACCAACTGAAATGTCCCGTTCTTATTGATTAAAAACGTTCCATATTAATTGATTTCGTTGCGAGGTTTTGACCTCTATATGAGACGTTTTTCAAAGACTGCATTCATTTTAAAACAAACCATAACCTTTATTTCATCAATAAAGGTTTAAAAAGCTTTACGTAGATTATCAAATAATGATAATCTAAAATATCCTGTTTACACACGACCATTGCATAATGGTTTACAATACAAATATGTTACAACAAAATAAGTTTCTTGAATGCAGTTTTTACACAATATCATACAAGCATGGACTCCAAATCTCGTCCTTATTTAAGTATGCGACAGCGGAAGCTCTTAATAATCACCTGAGAATAAACATGCTTAAAACGTCAACAAAAATGTTGGTGAGTTATAGGTTTAACCTATATATATCAAATCATAATAATAGACCACAAGATTTCATATTTCAATACACATCCCATACATAGAGATAAAAATCATTCATATGGTGAACACCTGGTAACCGACATTAACAAGATGCATATATAAGAATATCCCCATCATTCCGGGACACCCTTCGGATATGATATAAATTTCGAAGTACTAAAGCATCCGGTACTTTGGATGGAGTTTGTTAGGCCCAATAGATCTATCTTTAGGATTCGCGTCAATTAGGGTGTCTGTTCCCTAATTCTTAGATTACCAGACTTAATAAAAAGGGGCATATTCGATTTCGATAATTCAACCATAGAATGTAGTTTCACGTACTTGTGTCTATTTTGTAAATCATTTATAAAACCTGCATGTATTCTCATCCCAAAAATATTAGATTTTAAAAGTGGGACTATAACTCACTTTCACAGATTTTTACTTCATCGGGAAGTAAGACTTGGCCACTGGTTGATTCACGAACCTATAACAATATATACATATATATCAAAGTATGTTCAAAATATATTTACAACACTTTTAATATATTTTGATGTTTTAAGTTTATTAAGTCAGCTGTCCTCGTTAGTAACCTACAACTAGTTGTCCACAGTTAGATGTACAGAAATAAATCGATAAATATTATCTTGAATCAATCCATGACCCAGTGTATACGTATCTCAGTATTGATCACAACTCAAACTATATATATTTTGGAATCAACCTCAACCCTGTATAGTTAACTCCAACATTCACATATAGAGTGTCTATGGTTGTTCCGAAATATATATAGATGTGTCGACATGATAGGTCGAAACATTGTATACGTGTCTATGGTATCTCAAGATTACATAATATACAATACAAGTTGATTAAGTTATGGTTAGAATAGATTTGTTACCAATTTTCACGTAGCTAAAATGAGAAAAATTATCCAATCTTGTTTTACCCATAACTTCTTCATTTTAAATCCGTTTTGAGTGAATCAAATTGCTATGGTTTCATATTGAACTCTATTTTATGAATCTAAATAGAAAAAGTATAGGTTTATAGTCGGAAAAATAAGTTACAAGTACTTTTTGTAAAGGTAGTCATTTCAGTCGAAAGAACGACGTCTAGATGACCATTTTAGAAAACATACTTCCACTTTGAGTTTAACCATAATTTTTGGATATAGTTTCATGTTCATAATAAAAATCATTTTCTCAGAATAACAACTTTTAAATCAAAGTTTATCATAGTTTTAAATTAACTAACCCAAAACAGCCCGCGGTGTTACTACGACGGCGTAAATCCGGTTTTACGGTGTTTTTCGTGTTTCCAGGTTTTAAATCATTAAGTTAGCATATCATATAGATATATAACATGTGTTTAGTTGATTTTAAAAGTCAAGTTAGAAGGATTAACTTTTGTTTGCGAACAAGTTTAGAAGTAACTAAACTATGTTCTAGTGATTACAAGTTTAAACCTTCGAATAAGATAGCTTTATATGTATGAATCGAATGATGTTATGAACATCATTACTACCTTAAGTTCCTTGGATAAACCTACTGGAAAAGTAAAAAATGGATCTAGCTTCAATGAATCCTTGGATGGCTCGAAGTTCTTGAAGCAGAATCATGACACGAAAACAAGTTCAAGTAAGATCATCACTTGAAATAAGATTGTTATAGTTATAGAAATTGAACCAAAGTTTGAATATGATTATTACCTTGTATTAGAATGATAACCTACTGTAAGAAACAAAGATTTCTTGAGGTTGGATGATCACCTTACAAGATTGGAAGTGAGCTAGCAAACTTGAAAGTATTCTTGATTTTATGTAACTAGAACTTGTAGAATTTATGAAGAACACTTAGAACATGAAGATAGAACTTGAGAGAGATCAATTAGATGAAGAAAATTGAAGAATGAAAGTGTTTGTAGGTGTTTTTGGTCGTTGGTGTATGGATTAGATATAAAGGATATGTAATTTTGTTTTCATGTAAATAAGTCATGAATGATTACTCACATTTTTGTAATTTTATGAGATATTTCATGCTAGTTGCCAAATGATGGTTCCCACATGTGTTAGGTGACTCACATGGGCTGCTAAGAGCTGATCATTGGAGTGTATATACCAATAGTACATACATCTAAAAGCTGTGTATTGTACGAGTACGAATACGGGTGCATACGAGTAGAATTGTTGATGAAACTGAACGAGGATGTAATTGTAAGCATTTTTGTTAAGTAGAAGTATTTTGATAAGTGTATTGAAGTCTTTCAAAAGTGTATGAATACATATTAAAACACTACATGTATATACATTTTAACTGAGTCGTTAAGTCATCGTTAGTCGTTACATGTAAATGTTGTTTTGAAACCTTTAGGTTAACGATCTTGTTGAATGTTGTTAATCCATTATTTATTATAACAAATGAGATGTTAAATTTTTATATTATCATGATATTATGATATATAATATATCTTAGTATGATGTATATACAGTTAAATGTCGTTACAACGATAATCGTTACATATATGTCTCGTTTCGAAATCATTAAGTTAGTAGTCTTATTTTTACATATGTATTTCATTGTTAATACACTTAATAATATATTTACTTATCATTTAACATAATTAACCAAGTGTATCAATATCTTAATATGATTCATATGTACCTAGTAAGACGTTGTTATAACGATAATCGTTATATATATCGTTTTCGAGTTTCTTAAATTAATAGTCTCATTTTTATGTATATAACTCATTGTTAAAATACCTAATGAGATACATACTTATAATAAAATCATGTTAAATATATATATAACCATATATATGTCATCGTATAGTTTTTACAAGTTTTAACGTTCGTGAATCACCGGTCAACTTGGGTGGTCAATTGTCTATATGAAACCTATTTCAATTAATCAAGTCTTAACAAGTTTGATTGCTTAACATGTTGGAAACATTTAATCATGTAAATATCAATCTCAATTAATATATATAAACATGGAAAAGTTCGGGTCACTACAAGATCCTTGATAATGCCATGTAGTTGCACATAATCTTCCAGTAGCAATTGTTACAATTGGAGACCTCCGCTGTTTTGGAGCTATTGGTTTTTGAAACCTTATTCTGTCTTTGTCGGTTAGCATTCTTCACCACTTTTTCTTTTGAGCAACCTGCATTACTATGATGATCTGTCAATTTCTCAGGTCCACTTTCCTTTTGATTATCCCCCTGGTTTGTCCCATAGATATCACAACCATCGACCCCCTGCCCTTTTCTTGTTAATTCGACCTCAGCCCCAACCTCAGTTATTTCTTCATTTATTATTTTTCCAGGATATTGCACAGGCCCATTACTGTTTGGCCCAATGATCTGTTCCACATTATCAGGCCCAACTTCATTAATTCCCTTATCCAAATTCTCATCATTAACATTCGGCCCGTTTAAAACACCAATGTTATCCATAGGATTAAAACCGTCTGATGGGACCCATGAATAATTAAAACCGTTACCAGAATTGCAAGGGTTGGAATTACGGTTATCTTTGCCACGCATGACCTCGGGAGTATAACTGTAATTTTATGAGACAAAAGTGTATATGGATAAAAAAGTTTGTATCGCAAAAGTATGCCTATTTGTGATGACCCGGAAATTTCTGACCAAATTTAAACTTAATCTTTAACGTTTCCGACACGATAAGCAAAGTCTGTAAAGTTGAATCTCAAAATTCTTGAACTATTCAGATACCATTCGATTGTTCTCAATGACTCGCGAACAATTATATGTAAATAGATAAATATATATACTATAACTTGAAAATGTAACAAAGTGTTAGGTAAATGATGTTGTGCGTTAAACTTATTGGTTTGATTATTTGATTGATATATCTAGCTACAGAGTTAAAAGATTATGCCAAACAATTGAATTAAAAGAGATTTACTGAGTCCCTTAAGGATTATGATATTATTACGGGTCTCTGTTATAAAGTCCACGCTGATTTGAGAAATCATTCCTTTTTAACGATATTCGAAATAAATGGTAAAGTGTTAGATAATGAAAGTTAGATAAAAGTTAATGGAGAACTAAACTGCATAATATACAATTGATTTTGTTTCAAACGTGCGAAAACGTTTTTCGATATAATAGAATTTGTTAATTAAGTGTGTTTGTTTAAATAACGTAATTTGGACACATACAATAATAAGGAATATTAACTGTTATAAATAGATATATGAATAACGTGCGATGTGTATTTTAGAATATGTTTATGAATATTAAAAATATATTTTAACTTGGTCATAAAACGATTTGATATTATATATATATTCACAAATAGCGAGATAATGATTTATAGAAGTAAATGACCAAAACACTTGAAATTTAAGATATACTTTGAGTGATATAGTTTATGGATAATTTAAGTTTATATTTTGACAAAGGTACGAGTCACGAAACGAAAAATGCAAGTTTTTTCAACGTACGAAAAGACGTTCAAAAAACCAGAACCAGGACATGAGTCGAGTGACGACGTACGACTTATCGGAACAAAAATTACAAGACACCTATACACGAGAATATAATATAATATATAATTAATTAATTTAAATTATATATATTATATTAATATTTAAATATGTCGACAAACTAGAAGTTAAACGAATGTGAGCTGGAACAGAGGGCCATGCGGTCGCATGGCCTTGATGCCCAAAAACCATGCGATCGCATGGGGTCTGAGGACAGGCCACATCTATATAAATCGATCATTTTCTGGTTCACAAACACACATATCTATCCATTTATCTCCGTATTATTATTATAATTTATATTATTATTATTATTATTATTATTATTAAGATTATTAATATTAATCTTATTATTATTATTATTATTATTATTATTATTATTATTATTATTATTATTATTATTATTATTATTATTATTATTATTACATAAAATACTACGATGAGGTTATGAGCGTGTCACTTTCAAAATGGGTTTTTCGAGCGGGATAGAGCTAAGAAAATTATGGGTTATAGCTATGGAGATTATGGGTATGGTTCGAGGGTTTTGCTCGTGAGTCAAACTAGTGTTTATCATCTCTGTTGCGTCTACGTACTTTCCTACAATATTGAATCACAATATTGATACGTGAGCATTCATATCTTATCTTTTATATATATTAATAGTGTATCCATGTCTAGTGCTCGAACATATATGTTTATGCATGTTTGTATGCTAAATTTCGTCGTTAAACAGTTTATGATGAATCACGAATTAAATACATATAATACTGATAAAAGGTATATGATATGCATGTTTTTGGAAAGCTGACGAAAAATCAATAACTTTTCATTTAGAAATCGCGTAATTTCGATGAACGAATTTAAAGATATGATCAACTGAATTATGATTGACATTAATTGCTTTTAAATCTGCAATTGATATTTAAATAGCTTGTTTGTAAGATTGATAAATTGGATTTTTGAATATTACCAGCCTGGTAAATGAATCCTTATATAAGGCACGTCTCGTTTTGTTGAACTATAGTCAAAATTGACTTTTTAAAATTGACTTTTGATAACTCTTGTATGTCGATCTCGAGCATTAGGATTGTGATACACTATGACCTGACCTAGCTTGATAGACATTTATTGATCAACATATGTTCTCTAAGTTGAGATCTACGGTTATTTGGTATTCCGAGTTTCGATCACGTTTTGGTGAACAACTTTATGTGCTGATAAGGTGAGTTTCATTTGCTCCCTTTTTAATTTCTTTTGCAATCTATATTTTTGGGCTGAGAATACATGCAATTTATTTTAAACGCAATGGATACAAGTACATACTAAATTCTACACTGAGTTTAAACCGAAAATCCCTTAGCTTTGGTAACTAGTAACTGCCAGTTAAAAGAACTGGTGGGCGCGAGTAGTAGTATATGGATCCATAGGGCTTGATATCCTCGTCCGAGCTAGAGCACTAGCCTTTTAACGGACGTATGCTATTTGAGAAGCGTACACGTTGGTTTGCGTATAATATTAAGATGATTATACAAAGGGTATAAATTATATATACGTTAAGTTTAGTTACCAGGGTGCTCAATTTCGTAGAATATTTTGATAAACGTTTCTGGATGAAACAACTGAAAACTTGTGATTCACCTTTATATACAGATTATACGAAACATTAAAACTATGAACTCATCAACCTTTGTGTTGACACTTTCAAGCATGTTTATTCTCAGGTTCCTAGAAGTCTTCCGCTGTTTGCTTATATGTTAGATAAGCTATGTGCATGGAGTCTTACATGGCATATTTTTTCAAGGAAACGTTGCATTCACCAAATCATCACCATGTATCTTATTTTGACTGCATTGTCAACGAAAGTAATATTGTAAACTATTATTTACGGTGATTGTCTATATGTAGAAATCATCAGCTGTCGAAAACCTTTGATTTAAATATTCATTTATGGTGTGCCTTTTCAAAAGAATGCAATATTTACAAAACGTATCATATAGAGGTCAAATACCTCGCAATGAAATCGATGAATGACGTGTTCATCCATATGGATTTGGAGCGATCGTCACAGTTGGTATCAGAGCGTTGGTCCTAGCGAACCAGGTCTTGCATAAGTGTGTCTAACTGATAGTTGTTAGGATGCATTAGTAAGTCTGGACTTCGACCGTGTCTGCATGTTAAAAGTTTTGCTTATCATCTCTTGTCGGAAATTACATGCTTATCATTCTTAAGTCTAGACACGTTTTTCTGCATTTATTGCATAAATAGTGTATAGACAAAAATTCATATCTTAGCGTATCTGTTATTGTAAACTTTTCCTGACACTTTCCAAAAATTTCTCCGTGATTTATGGAATTTGGTATTATATATACATATGTAAATTATGTATTGAAGAATACCAAACTAAATTCTATAATCTAATTCATATCAAAAATCATCTCCCTAATTATACAAGATGGATCCCGTATCTAGTTCAAATTCCTTAAACTCCGACAGCTATTCCGATATGGATATTCACCTGAATTCCAAAGACAGTGTAACCGGAATGGATCAACCAATCAGCCATTACCTATTCTGGATGAATTGGAGATGGGTTCGTAGCCTGCTTAGTCATTAGAGACAAGAAGAATGTGATCCCTTCCATCCACCACATTGCCCTCTTGGCGAAGAACCTGAAGAACTTACCGGCGAACCTATTCGAGACACCATTTTCTCTCTCATTTTCAGGGTGTCTCGTCACGATTATATATTATCTCAAATTCTAGAACTTATTCGTCCACTCGTCTGAACTGACAATCACCCCGGTGTAATAGAAGAAGTCAACGAGCTTCGCGCTCGGGTAGTAGCTTTGGAGAATGCGGTGCAAAGGTTACAAACACCAGCAGCAGCACCGACAGCAACAGTACCACCATCAGCAACACCAATAGTACCATCACCACCACCAACAACAACATCCGCATCCCACACCTCAACACCATAATCTGTACCTCGAACATCAACGTCATACGCACCATAGATACCAAGGAATACCAACAACAACAAACGATGAAGTATTGATTCATAACTTCATCGAAGAAATATTTTGCAGAGAATATGTAGTTTCTAAAAGTTTTAGAGATTATATATTCTAGTCCTAGTCGAAAACCAGATGAGATTAATATTATGTTAACTCACTAAATCCATGATTACATCTAAGGAAAATATATATGTAGGTATATTTTCATAAAGATTGTAATTAAGAAAATTCTTTTGTACAAACTGTTAATGGTGAGGATATTTTAACGGGTAGGAAATACCCGAGAGATATATAAATTCACAATTAATATGTTACATTCTTCTATTCTGATTCAACAAATCATCAACTATACTCACTATTTTCACAACAATAAATATTCTTTTATAAAAATCAAAGCAACCATCCTCACCCAAATTTGATTACATATTTTAATTTTGACAAATCAAAATTCAAGTCAAGATTTAACAAAAGACATCATTCTTAGATTCCTACATCTTTCGAAGCTATTTTGACTTCAAAACTTAGCTAGAACATCATAGAACCCAGAAAAGTATTTGTATCATTCAAATTCCTAGAACATCATATGAATATTAACGATTACAATCTATGTTCAAATCCCTCGAAATTCCTGAAGACACTTCAAATAATGAATCATCGAGATGATGATCCAACCACATGTTACCGCAGTCTTGTACCTGAAAAACCCTCAAAATCAAAGTCATAGTTTAACATGTATCCGTGTCAGACCCTTTGGCATTTATTAGCTAAAATAACTTTTCAATCTCTTTTTAAAATAGGCAGTTTTGTCACCACTCCAGCAAAATCACCTTCAATTGTTCATTCAAATAAGCCTTATTATAACAATTACCCCTTCATCATTGTTACCGGGAAACCTTTCATATTCCACCACATTAGCAGTAAACTTATCAACAACTTCATTGATCGTAAAGCCTCTCCGAAGAATCACTATACTTATTCATTGAAACTGAAAGGACCTGTTCATATACATTATAAACGATTCACAATAATTTATTACATCGCGAGGTATTTGACCTCTATATGATACGTTTTACAAACATTGCATTCGTTTTTAAAAGACAAACTTTCTTTACATCAAAAATTGACGGCATGCATACCATTTCATATTACATCCAACTATAATTGACTTAATATTAATCTTGATGAACTCAACGACTCGAATGCAACATGTCTTGGATGACTCCAAGTAATATCCTTAAAATGAGCTAATGCACAGCGGAAGAATTCTTTAATACCTGAGAATAAACATGCTTTAAAGTGTCAAGCAAAAGGTTGGTGAGTTCATTAGTTTATCATAATCCATCATTTTCGTAATAGTAATAGACCACAAGATTTCAGTTTCTATAAATATCCGTACACTCGCAAGTGTATAAAAGTATTCTATAAGTTGTAGGCACTCGGTAACAAGCCTTAACGTTCATGTTTTACCCTCTGAAAGTACACCGAATCAGGTGTGTTATATAAATCTCGAAGTACTAAAGCATCCCATAGTCAGGATGGGGTTTGTCAGGCCCAATAGATCTATCTTTAGGATTTGCGCCTACCAGTCATACACCAGTAGTTATAGTTACCAAGCTAAGGGAATATTTCTGGTTTAAACCCACATAGAATTAGTTTTAGTACTTGTGCCTATTTCGTAAAACATTTATAAAAATAGCGCATGTATTCTAAGTCCCAAAAATATATATAAAAGGGAGCAAATGAAACTCACAATACTGTATTTCGTAGCAATTATGTATATGACGGCACTGAACAAGTGCAGTGTTTGTCTCGGATTCACGAACCTATATTAAGTATATATATTTATATGTTGGTCAATATCTGTCTAACAATTTAGGTCAAGTCGTAGTGTATCACAATCCTAATGCTCGAGACCGACATGCAAATGTCAACAAAAGTCAACTTGACCCAAAATGACTTCCAAAATCTATACATGTTTATTATATAACTTATATATAGTAGTTTTATATATTTAAATATATTTATCAGATCTTATTATACTAAATAATACAAGTCATTTATTAATAAATAAAAATTTATATTAAAATTCATATATGATAAAAATATACTTTTATATATCTCAAATAATAAAATTTATAAAATTCACTTAATATCATAAAAATATAGTGGTACGTATTATTAATGTAATTACATTACGTGTGGTAAAAATATCTTTGTACGCATATTTATTTGATAAAATAATATTGATAATAATAATAATGATAAAAATAATAAAATGATAGTTTCAATAAAAATATTAATTTTTAGTAATAAAGATAATTTTAGTAATAACATCAACTGATAACAGTTATAATAATCGTTTTAATAATAATATTAAAATTAATGATAATTCAGTTGACCATATCTTTTAATCCGTTCATCGAAACCACACGATTTCTAAATGAAAAGTTATTAATTTTTTTCTTCGGATTTTCAACGACATGCATATCATATAACTTATCTCAGTAGCATATGTATCGAATTCGTGATTTATCATAAACTATTTAACGACGAAACTAAGCATACAAACATGCATAATCATATATACTCGAGCACTAGTCAGGGATACACTATTAATATATAAAAGATAAGATATGAATGCTCACGTATCAATATTGTGATTCAATATTGCAGGAAAGTACGTAGACGCAACGAAAATGATAAATGTTAGGTTGACCTCACGAGCAATACCCTCGATCAATACCCATAACCTTCATAGCTATAACCCATAATTTCCTTAGCTCTATCCCATTTGAAAACTTATTTTGAAATCGTCTGAATATAACTCCGTCGTAGTATTTTATGTATACTAATAATATCTTGAAATAATACTAAGTAATATATATATATATATATATATATATATATATATATATATATATATATATATATATATATATGTAATTCGATTGAGAGAGTTTAGAGAAATATATTTTCAAGTTTCTATGAAATAATGAAACCTATTGAATTCTATTTATAATAAATTTTGAATTATTAAAGTTAATTATTAAAGTATGAATTATTAAAGTTAATTATTAAAGTATGAATTATTAAAGTGAATTATTAAAGTGAATTATTAAAGTATAAATTATTAAAGTGAATTATTAAAGTATGAATTATTAAAGTGAATTATTAAAGTATGAATTATTAAAGTGAATTATTAAAGTATGAATTATTAAAGTGAATTATTAAAGTATGAATTATTAAAGTGAATTATTAAAGTATGAATTATTAAAGTGAATTATTAAAGTATGAATTATTAAAGTTAAAGTAAAGTAAAAGTAAAGTAAAGGTAAAGTTAAAGTATAGTAAAAGTATAAAACTATGTACATATAATACGCGTATAAAAATATATATAATATTAATTTAAATTGTTATATATATATATATATATATATATATATATATATATATATATATATATTAATAAAATATAAATATCGTTATCTTTATCATACTGGTTAAGTAATGAGTTGTCAAAAAAAAAATAGATTTCTTAAATCACAGTGGACCTCATAACATAGGCCCGTAATCATATCATAATGTATCTGATAATTCAATCATTTGATATTATCTCTTAATTCTGTTGATAAATATATCGAAGCAAATATGTTTATGTAAAGTATCATATATCTAATACTTTGTTAATGTTTTCAGTTAATATTATATATTATATATACATATCTATATACACATAATTGTTCGTGAATCGTCGAACACGGTCAAAGGGTAATTGATTACATGAATGTAGTTCCAAACTTTTTGAGATTCAACATTACAAATTCTACTTATCGTATCAGAAACATATAAAGGTTAAGTTTAAATTTGGTCGGAAATTTCCGGGTCATCACAGTACCTACCCGTTAAAGAAATTTCGTCCCGAAATTTGATCGAGGTCGTCATGGCTAACTATAAAAATGTTTTCATGACGAATATGAGTTGATAAATAGAGTTTTATCATCATTGAGTAATATAGATAAAACAATTTGATTACGCAAAGAGTATAAGTGAAGCTATCGCAAGAGAGTGAAATGAGTAAACGTATATTCGTTTTAACCGATGACGTAGTTATGATTGATTTCCGGAATTCATGGGATTTAAAGAAAATCTTTGCAATAAGATTTGGTTCTTCGGCGATTAAGGAAATCAGGATCTTCTTTGATTAAATGCGATAATCTATCTCGATTTCTCTGTCTGATATTTTACTATAATTCCACCCCCTTCGTTTCTTTATTTCCACAGCTCACACCTTCTAGTCTTTCTCCCCAATTCATACTTTAAAGCATTCGTTAATATGCTTCATCCAGTATTGATTCTTGATATACTTTTAACTTTCATATCTGTCATTCTTCTTTTTCATCTACCACCGGAGGAAGTTATTTTCTTCTACCATTACCTTGGGGTTATTGTGTTTTTCATTCTCCCGTGTCTTTATATTGCTATACACATTTATATACACGGTTTGTAATTTCGGGGTTGTTATCGGGCTTTATATTCTCCATTATATTTCGGAGCTTCATGCTTTCGTTTTCTCTTCCCGATCTTAAGTCAAGCGGATAATAGTCCAGAATTCGTAGATATGAATTTTTGGATGAACATAGTTAATGTTCCAAGAAGAAAATCGTAATGGCACGATCTTGATTTGTCAAATTACCAGAATATCCGAAAATATAGAGTTATCAAGATGATATGTTCTTAATATGTTTGAAAATTGGGTAGAATGTAAGAGTCGTGTAAACAGTACATGATGACGGTATGTTCTGTGAATCATCACGTTCCATTAGAAACTCAGCATGACTTACTGTAATATAATCACGTTGATCAAGTGTCATTATATTATACTAACTCATGCTTCAGTTCCCAACACTACTTCAAAAATATTCCTATTTTAAATTCAAAATTTTTTTTTTTTAAATTTAGAAACTAACACAGTTTCTTTTTATGTTGTAACGCAGATATTGCGAAGAGATAAAAGATATCGGATAAGAATAGTTGTGAAAATATCTTCAGGAATATCGAAGATATTATAATAAAAGATACGATAATATGGATGATGAAGAAGATTTGTCTGTGAAGGTTTAGAATGAGAAGTAAGGTGTTTGCTAACGATTTCAGTAGACACTGAATCATTTAGATCCTTTGAAGGCAGGTTTAGTCTTTGTGATTTGTCCACAGCCTCCTTCATGGTCTGCTCAATCCGTTTTCTAGTTTCAAACCTTCTCTTTTTCTCAGCTTTACCACCATACTATTCTTTATCATCAAACTTTTGACTGTTAAAGTCGTTTACAGTTTTTGCTGCTTCATCAGCATTTTTACAATTTCAGAGAACTAGTTCATAGTTTGGGATGTTTTTCAGAAAATTCACATTCGAAGTATGTAAGTCTAGGAGATAGACGTTATATGTATAACTTTTGACGTAAAATTGTCGCGAAATTCAAAATACTGATTGCTAATTCCCAGTAGTTGGTGTGACAATTATTGTTACAGGATGTAGGTGAGTACATGATGGGGTTTTAATGAATAAGTATAGTGGATTTTCGGAGAGGCTTAAGTCGAAGGTTAATGAAGTTGTTGATAAGTTTACTGCTAATGTGGCGAGATATGAAAGGTTCCCCGGTAACAATGATGAAGGGGTAATTGTTATAATAAGGTTTATTCGTATAAAAAAATGAAGGTGATTTGCTGGAGCTGTGACAAAACTGTCTATTTTGGAAAGAGATTGAAAAATTATATTTGGTAATAAATATCAAAGGATCTGACACGGATACGTGTTAAACTATAACTTTGGTTTCGAGAGCTTTTCAGATGCATGACAGTGGGTAATATGTGGTTGGATCATCATCTCGCATGTCTTTAGGAATTTCGAAGTGTTTGAACACATATTGTAATTGTTAATATACATATGATGTTCTAAGATTTTGAATGATACAAATATTTTTGTGAGTTCCATGAATAGAAATGAGGTTCTAGGACAGTTTTGAAGTCAAAGTATAGTTTTGAAAGATGTAGGAATCTAAGAGTGATGATTTCGGTTATATCTTGAATCGAATTCTGAGATTTCAAAATCAGAATATGTAATTAGATTTTGAATGAGTATGGTTGTTTTGATTTCTATAAAAGAATGTATATTGTTGTGAAAGTAGGGAGTATAATGGATGATTTGCTGAATCAGATTCGAAGAATGTAACATATTAATTGTGAATTTATATATCTCTCGGGTATTACCTACCCGTTAAAAAAAAATTTCACAATTAATATTTTGTACAAAAGAATTTTATTACAGTCTTTATGGAAATATATATGTGTATATTTCTTCAGATGTAATATTGATTTAATGAGTTAATATTAAATTAAACTCATTTGATTTATGGTTAAGGCTAGGATAGATAATTTCTAAACTTTAGAAATTACATAATCGCCATAGAATGTTTCCCCAATGAAGTTATGAATCAATACTTCATCGTTGTGGTATTCCTTGGTATCTACATGGCGTATGACGTCGATGCTCGTGGGACAGATTGTGAAGTTGAGGTTTGCGATGCGGTTGTTGTTGGTGGTGGTAATGGTACTGTTGATGTTGTTGATGGTGGTACTGGTTATGCTACTGGTGCTACCGCTGGTGTTTGTAACCTTTGCACCATATTTTCCAAAGCCACTACCCGAGCGCGAAGCTCTTTGACTTCTTCTATTACACCGGGGTGATTGTCGGTTCGGACGAGCGGATAAATAAGATCTAGAATTTGGTGTAGTATATAATCATGACGAGATACTCTGGAAATGAGAGAGAAAATGGTTTTTCGGACAGGTTCGCCGGTAAGTGCTTCAGGTTCATTGCCAAGAGGGCAATGTGGTGGATGAAAGGGATCGCCTTCTTCTTGTCTCCAATGGTTAAGTAGATTACGAACCCATCCCCAATTCATCCAGAATAGATGATGGCTAATTGGTTGATCCATTCCGGTCACGCTGCTTTCGGAGCTCATGTGAAAATCCATATCGGCATAGCTGTCGGAATCCGAGGAACTCGAACTGGTTGAGGGATCCATCTTGTATGATCAGGGAAAGAATTTTTTTTTGGTATGAAATAGATTGTAGAATTTAGATTTGGTATTCTTCAATATATAATTTACATATGTATATATAATACCAAAATTCCATAAATTACGGAGGAATCTTTGAAAGATGTCAGTCAAAGTTCACAGTAACAGATATGCTAAGATAAGAATTCGTATATACACTATTATGCAATAAATGTAGGAAAACGCGTCTAGACTTAAGAATGATAAGCAGGTAATTTCCTAAGGATGGTAAGTAGATGATTTCCGACTAAAAATGATAAGCAAAACTTTTGACATGCAGACACGGTCGAAGTCCAAACTCACTAATGCATCTTAACAACTATCAGTTAGACACACTAATGCAAGACCTGGTTCGCTAAGACCACCGCTCTGATACCAACTGAAAGGACCCGTTCATATACATTATAAACGATTCACAATAGTTGATTACATCGCGAGGTATTTGACCTCTATATGATACGTTTTACAAACATTGCATTCATTTTTAAAAGACAAACTTTCTTTACATCAAAAATTGACGGCATGCATACCATTTCATATTACATCCAACTATAATTGACTTAATATTAATCTTGATGAACTCAACGACTCGAATGCAACGTCTTTCAAAGTATGTCTTGGATGACTCCAAGTAATATCCTTAAAATGAGCTAATGCACAGCGGAAGAATTCTTTAATACCTGAGAATAAACATGCTTTAAAGTGTCAACCAAAAGGTTGGTGAGTTCATTAGTTTATCATAATCCATCATTTTCGTAATAGTAATAGACCACAAGATTTCAGTTTCTATAAATATCCGTACACTCGCAAGTGTATAAAAGTATTCTATAAGTTGTAGGCACTCGGTAACAAGCCTTAACGTTCATGTTTTACCCTCTGAAAGTACACCGAATCAGGTGTGTTATATAAATATCGAAGTACTAAAGCATCCCATAGTCAGGATGGGGTTTGTCAGGCCCAATAGATCTATCTTTAGGATTCGCGCCTACCAGTCATACACCAGTAGTTATAGTTACCAAGCTAAGAGGATATTTCTGGTTTAAACCCACGTAGAATTAGTTTTAGTACTTGTGCCTATTTTGTAAAACATTTATAAAAACAGCGCATGTATTCTCAGTCCCAAAAATATATATAAAAGGGAGCAAATGAAACTCACAATACTGTATTTCGTAGCAATTATGTATATGACGGCACTGAACAAGTGCAGTGTTTGTCTCGGATTCACGAACCTATATTAAGTATATATATTTATATGTTGGTCAATATCTGTCTAACAATTTAGGTCAAGTCGTAGTGCATCACAATCCTAATGCTCGAGACCGACATGCAAAAGTCAACAAAAGTCAACTTGACCCAAAATGACTTCCAAAATCTATACATGTTTATTATATAACTTATATATAGTAGTTTTATATATTTAAATATATTTATCAGATCCTATTATTCTAAATAATACAAGTCATTTATTAATAAATAAAAATTTATATTAAAATTCATATATGATAAAAATATACTTTTATATATCTCAAATAATAAAATTTATAAAATTCACTTAATATCATAAAAATATAGTGGTATGTATTATTAATGTAATTACATTACGTGTGGTAAAAATATCTTTGTACGCATATTTATTTGATAAAATAATATTGATAATAATAATAATGATAAAAATAATAAAATGATAGTTTCAATAAAAATATTAATTTTTAGTAATAAAGATAATTTTAGTAATAACATCAACTGATAACAGTTATAATAATCGTTTTAATAATAATATTAAAATTAATGATAATTCAGTTGACCATATCTTTTAATCCGTTCATCGAAACCACACGATTTCTAAATGAAAAGTTATTAATTTTTTCTTCGGATTTTCAACGACATGCATATCATATAACTTATCTCAGTAGCATATGTATCGAATTCGTGATTTATCATAAACTATTTAACGACGAAACTAAGCATACAAACATGCATAATCATATATACTCGAGCACTAGTCAGGGATACACTATTAATATATAAAAGATAAGATATGAATGCTCACGTATCAATATTGTGATTCAATATTGCAGAAAAGTACGTAGACGCAACGAAAATGATAAATGTTAGGTTGACCTCACGAGCAATACCCTCGATCAATACCCATAACCTTCATAGCTATAACCCATAATTTCCTTAGCTCTATCCCATTTGAAAACTTATTTTGAAATCGTCTGAATATAACTCCGTCGTAGTATTTTATGTATACTAATAATATCTTGAAATAATACTAAGTAAATATATATATATATATATATATATATATATATATATATATATATATATATATATATATATATATATATATATATATATATATATATATATATATATATATGTAATTCGATTGAGAGAGTTTAGAGAAATATATTTTCAAGTTTCTATGAAATAATAAAACCTATTGAATTCTATTTATAATAGATTTTTGAATTATTAAAGTGAATTATTAAAGTATGAATTATTAAAGTGAATTATTAAAGTATGAATTATTAAAGTATGAATTATTAAAGTAAATTATTAAAGTATGAATTATTAAAGTGAATTATTAAAGTATGAATTATTAAAGTGAATTATTAAAGTATGAATTATTAAAGTATGAATTATTAAAGTGAATTATTAAAGTATGAATTATTAAAGTGAATTATTAAAGTATGAATTATTAAAGTTAAAGTAAAGTAAAAGTAAAGTAAAGGTAAAGTTAAAGTATAGTAAAAGTATAAAACTATGTACGTATAATACGCGTATAAAAATATATATAATATTAATTTTAATTGTTATATATATATATATATATATATATTTAATAAAATATAAATATCGTTATCTTTATCATACTGGTTAAGTAATGAGTTGTCAAAAAAAATAGATTTCTTAAATCACAGTGGACCTCATAACATAGGCCCGTAATCATATCATAATGTATCTGATAATTCAATCATTTGATATTATCTCTTAATTCTGTTGATAAATATATCGAAGCAAATATGTTTATGTAAAGTATCATATATCTAATACTTTGTTAATGTTTTTAGTTAATATTATATATTATATATACATATCTATATACACATAATTGTTCGTGAATCGTCGAACACGGTCAATGGGTAATTGATTACATGAATGTAGTTCCAACTTTTTGAGATTCAACATTACAAATTCTACTTATCGTATCAGAAACATATAAAGGTTAAGTTTAAATTTGGTCGGAAATTTCCGGGTCGTCACAGAAACCCTATCAAGTACTCATCCACATCTTGTAACAATAATTGTCATACCAACTACCGGGAATTAGCAATCAGTATTTTGAATCTAGCAGTATTTCTACGCCAACAGTTATATATATGCATATAACGTCTATCTTCTAGACTTATATATTTCGAATGTGAAGTTTCTGAAAAACACCCCAATTTACGATTTAGTTCTCGAAATTTTGAAAAATGGTGATGAAGCAGCAAAAACTGTAAACGACCTTAACCGAAAAAAGTTTGATGATAAAGAATAGTGTATTGGCAAAGCTCAGAAAAAGAGAAGTTTTGGAACTGGAAAAGGGATTGAGCAAACTATGAAGGAGGCTGTGGACAAATCACAAATACTAAACCTACCTTCAAAGAATTCAAATGATTCAGTATCTGCTGAAGTCATTAATGAATACCTTGCTCCTGACTCTAAACCTTTGCGGACAATATTCTGCATCATCCTCTGATCTTAAATGTTCTAAGATATCATCATATCTTTCATTATAAATATCTTAGATGTTTCTGAATATATCTTCACAACTATTGTTATTCGAAATCATTTACTTATTCGCGCTATCTGTGTAATATCACAAAAGAAACTATTTTAGTTTCTAAATTCTGAAACCTTCGAGTTTAAAATATGAATGTTATTGAAGTAGTGTTGGGAACTGAAGCATGAGTTAGTATAATATAATGACACTTGATCAACGTGATTATATTATAGTAAGTCATGCTGAGCTTCTAATGGAACGTGATAAAGGTTCACATATCATACCTTCATCATGAACCATGTTACATAACTCTTTCATTCTATTTAATCTCTAAATATATCAAGAAAATACTTTTCTTGATGATTCGGTCTTTCCAGATTTTCTAGTAATTTGACAAATCAAGATCGTGCGATTACCATTTCTTTCTTAGCACATTAGTTATGTTCATCTGAAAATTCATACCTACGAATTCTGGACCATTATTCGCTTGACTTAAGGTTGGGAAGAGAAAATGAAAGCATGGAGCTCCTAAATATAAGGAAAAATATAAAGCCTAACAACAACACATATATTACAAACCGTGTATATCAATGCGTATAGCAATATAAAGACACGAGAGAATGAAAAATACTATAACCCCAAGGTAATAGTAGAAGAAAATAATTTCCTCTGGTGGCAGATGAAAAAGAAGAATGAAGGATACGATAGCCAAGAAAATATCAAGAATCAGAACTGGATTAAGCATTTCACAATCTTTTAGAAGTATGAAATAAGGAAGAAGATGTAGGAGTGGTGAAAATAATGAAACGGAAGTGGTTAACTTATAGCAAAATATCAGACATAGCAATCGAGGCAGATTACGCATTTAAAGGAAATCTTAATTTCCTTAAATTTCGAAGAATCAAATCTTATTTAGATTATGAAGATTTTCTATTCCTTAAATTCCGGAAATCAATCGTAACTACGTCAAAAGTTAAGACGAATCTTTATTCTTTCATTTCACTCTTTTACGATAACTTCTCTCATACGCCTCGAGAAATCGTATTGTTTTATCCATATTATTCAACGGTGATAAACTCTATTTATCAACTCATGTACGTCATGAAAACATTTTTATTGTTAGCCATGACGACCTCACTCAAATTTCGGGACGAAATTTCTTTAACGGGGAGGTACTGTAATGACCCGAAAATTTCTGACCAAATCTAAACTTAATCTTTAACGTTTCCGACACGATAAGCAAAGTCTGTAAAGTTGAATCTCAAAATTCTTGAACTATTCAGATACCCTTCGATTGTTATCAACGAATCGCGAACAATTATATGAAAATAGATAAATATATATACTATAACTTGAAAACATAACAAAGTGTTAGGTAAATGATGTTGTGCGTTAAACTTATTGGTTTAATTATCTGATTGATATATCTAGCTACAGAGTTAAAATATTATGCCAAACAATTGAATTAAAAGATATTTACTGAGTCCCTTAAGGATTATGATATTATTACGGGTCTCTGTTATAAGGTCCACGCTGATTTGAGAAATCATTCATTTTTAACGATATTCGGAATAAATGGTAAAGTGTTAGATAATGAAAGTTAGATAAAAGTTAATGGAGAACTAAACTGCATAATATACAATTGATTTTGTTTCAAACGTGCGAAAACGTTTTTCGATATAATAGAATTTGTTAATTAAGTGTGTTTGTTTAAATAATGTAATTTGGACACATACAATAATAAGGAATATTAACTGTTAGAATTAGATATATGAATAACGTGCGATGTGTATTTTAGAACTTGTTTATGAATATTAAAAATATATTTTAACTTGGTCATAAAACGATTTGATATTATATATATATATATATTCACAAATAGCGAGACAATGATTTATAGAAGTAAATGACCAAAACACTTGAAAGTTTAAGATATACTTTGAGTGATATAGTTTATGGATAATTTAAGTTTATATTTTGACAAAGGTACGAGTCACGAAACGAAAAATGCAAGTTTTCTCAACGTACGAAAAGGCGTTCTAAAAACCGGAACCATGACATGAGTCGAGTGACGACGTACGACTTATCGGAACGAAAATTACAAGACACCTATACACGAGAATATAATATAATATATAATTAATTAATTTAAATTATATATATTATATTAATATTTAAATATGTCGACAAACTAGAAGTTAAATGAATGTGAGCTGGATCAGAGGGCCATGCGATCGCATGGCCTTGATGCCCAAAAACCAAGCGATCGCATGGGGTCTAAGGACAGGCCACATCTATATAAATCGATCATTTTATGGTTCACAAACACACATATCTATCCATTTATCTCCGTATTATTATTATAATTTATATTATTATTATTATTATTATTATTATTATTATTATTATTATTATTATTATTATTATTATTATTATTATTAATATTAAGATTATTAATATTAATCTTATTATTATTATTATTATTATTATTATTATTATTATTATTATTATTATTATTAATATTATTAATATTATTACATAAAATACTACGACGAGGTTATGAGCGTGTCACTTTCAAAATGGATTTTTCGAGCGGGATACAGCTAAGAAAATTGTGGGTTATAGCTATGGAGATTATGGTATGGTTCGAGGGTTTTGCTCGTGAGTCAAACTAGTGTTTATCATCTCTGTTGCGTCTACGTACTTTCCTACAATATTGAATCACAATATTGATACGTGAGCATTCATATCTTATCTTTTATATATATTAATAGTGTATCCATGTCTAGTGCTCGAACATATATGTTTATGCATGTTTGTATGCTAAATTTCGTCGTTAAACAGTTTATGATGAATCACGAATTAAATACATATAATACTGATAAAAGGTATATGATATGCATGTTTTTGGAAAGCTGACGAAAAATCAATAACTTTTCATTTAGAAATCGCGTAATTTCGATGAACGAATTTAAAGATATGATCAACTGAATTATGATTGACATTAATTGCTTTTGAATCTGCAATTGATATTTAAATAACTTGTTTGTAAGATTGATAAATTGGATTTTTGAATATTACTAGCCTAGTAAATGAATCCTTATATAAGGCACGTCTCGTTTTGTTGAACTATAGTCAAAATTGACTTTTTGAAATTGACTTTTGATAACTCTTGTATGTCGATCTCGAGCATTAGTATTGTGATACACTATGACCTGACCTAGCTTGATAGACATTTATTGATCAACATATGTTCTCTAGGTTGAGATCTACGGTTATTTGGTATTCCGAGTTTCGGTCACGTTTTGGTGAACAACTTTATGTGCTGATAAGGTGAGTTTCATTTGCTCCCTTTTTAATTGCTTTTGCAATCTATATTTTTGGGCTGAGAATACATGCAATTTATTTTAAACGCAATGGATACAAGTACATACTAAATTCTACACTGAGTTTAAACCGAAAATCTCTTAGCTTTGGTAACTAGTAACTGCCAGTTATAAGAACTGGTGGGCGCGAGTAGTAGTATATGGATCCATAGGGCTTGATATCCCCGTCCGAGCTAGAAAACTAGCCTTTTAACGGACGTATGCTATTTGAGAAGCGTACATGTTGGTTTGCGTGTATTATTAAGATGATTATACAAAGGGTATAAATTATATATACGTTAAGTTTAGTTACCAGGGTGCTCAATTTCGTAGAATATTTTGATAAACGTTTCTGGATGAAACAACTGAAAACTTGTGATTCACCTTTATATACAGATTATGCGAAACATTAAAACTATGAACTCACCAACCTTTGTGTTGACATTTTCAAGCATGTTTATTCTCAGGTTCTTAGAAGTCTTCCGCTGTTTGCTTATATGTTAGACAAGCTATGTGCATGGAGTCTTACATGGCATATTTTTCAAGGAAACGTTGCATTCACCAAATCATCACCATGTATCTTATTTTGACTGCATTGTCAACGGAAGTACTATTGTAAACTATTATTTACGGTGATTGCCTATATGTAGAAATCATCAGCTGTCGAAAACCTTTGATTTAAATATTCATTTATGGTGTGCCTTTTCAAAAGAATGCAATATTTGCAAAACGTATCATATAGAAGTTAAATACATCGCAATGAAATCGATGAATGACGTGTTCGTCCATATAGATTTGGAGCGATCATCACACTATTCCTCAATTGCACTTTCCATATACAAAAGTATACACCCGTAACTTTTGTCTCATAAAGTTTTTTTATCCATATACACTTTCCTCAATTGCATTATAAGACCATTTGTTTCGCAAGCTCCTCAACGGCGTTGGCATCTTGGTGGCAAGCCCAAAACGCCGGAAGGTGGCCGTATCGCCGCTTTGGACCACCGCGTTTTGGAGGCGTTCCGGTGGCTCCAACGGTTCATTCAACGTACGTTGTTTATATTTTATCATTTTTTATTATTATAAAAAATATTATTTTTATCCTTTTTTTAATATTTACCCAATTATATTTTGACACATCATCACAATATTCCTAACCAACACCAACATCCAACACCACCACTACTCCACTCAACAACACAACACGTCCTAGTCATCAAAAAAGTGCAAAAAATGCACAACACGAACCCACAACATGAACTACCACTACAAATGGTGTAAGTGTCCTATATTTATTTTTCAAAATCCTTTTTTTAACTTTTACTTTAAATATGTTTTCATAAACAGAGGTGATCCTCACACACACCACTTTTTGATCCATATACACCCAATTACCTATTATACCCTTAATTATACTTAGAATAATAATATAAGTTCAAACTCCCTAAATTAATCTAGGAGTATAACTGTAATTTTATGAGACAAAAATGTATATGGATAAAAAAGTAGTGTGTGAGAATCACCTTCCTTTCATAAATATAACTTTTATCAATTATTATATAACACAAATAGTGAAATTTACTGTCAAAATTGAAAAAAGAGTGACTTTTAAAAGTTAATAATATAGACTTATAATATGACATAAGGAGTAATTTACGCAAAATAACGTTGTATGGTTCTGATGTGTTGAAACTCAGCATTCAAAATGCTGGAAACCACTATTCCGCCTCTCCCATCCAACGTTTCGGCCGCTTTCTTTCTAAAGTTTCATTCATATATATAATACCTTGAACTCAACAATTTACTTGAAATTCAACGAACCAATCAGAGCGTGACATGTGGTGCGATAATCACATGTGATTGAAAAAAAATTAAAGCTATTTTTTTGAAAAAAAATTTCGAAACGTTTTTTTGAAGTTTTTTTTTTAAAAAAAATTAGCATGCCAAATCCAGTCACATGTGATTGTAACACTCAGTCATATGTGATTCTGCATATCAAATCCAATCATATGTAATTGAACAAAAAAAAAATTCAAAACTTGTTTTTTTTCAAAAAAAAATTATATTTTTTAATTTTTTTCAATAACATGTGATTGGATTTCACATGCAGAATCACATGGGATTTTACAATAAAATAACGCGTGTCCCAATTAAAAATCCCATTAACCTAATTTAATTATAATAAATCATACGGGAAAAATCACGGTACACACTCTCTCTCTCTCTCTATCAAATTTCTCACAACCTAGACAATTCCACCGGCGATTATCGCCTCCGGCGTTCATAATCGCCGTTGCTGCTACAACAGAGTTATTCCCTACAATTTTACGAACCGAATGGTACAATTTTTATATAATAACTCCGGTATAATTAAACTCGTTGGTACGTCAGTTTCTTCGAATCGCCGGAAATCATCTGGTGGTTGGAATACACATGAAGACGACGTGTGTTTGCAGCAATTTAGGGTTTGGAAAGATTTAGGTTTTACGTTGTTTCAATCAGAGGTTTGTATATTATTTTTTTGTGATTTGTATTTTTTTTGTATTTGTATTTTTGACGGCGTGTATTTTTTTGTGATTTGTATTTTTGACGCGATTTAGGGTTTGTATTTTTCTTTTCTGATTTGTTTTTTTTTGTCTGATTACATGTGTAGCGAATCAAATGCAGTTCAATCAATCGAGTTGTTCAATCGAATTATTATTCAATTTTGTTAACCGATTTCGCTTTCGGTTGAATACAGGCTTTTGTTGGATATCTTGACAAAAAAAGGTGCTAAAACAGAGGGTTCCTCAGGTTCATTTTTGTTTATTTTATTTTCAACATTTCTAAATGTTTGTATTCAAGTGGATATTATAAAGATGTTACGGAATGTTGTTATTGTTATAATGCTGATATTGGTCCAGGTTATAAAGACAAATTGGGTTTGGGTCAATGTTGTAGCTATAGTTGGTTAGTGGGTCTTCTTTGTAGTTGGGTTACTGAGTTTTTGAGATGCAGAGGTCTCCCTTGATTCTTTATTGAAGAATATACTGTTATTGATAGAATAGTAGGGCTCAAAGGTGCACCGGAACAGGTATCCATGCATTGCGAGTGCTTTATCTCAAATGGGTCGCATCTAAGATTATTTTTTAAAAAGAGAACCGAGTGAAAGTTCCCAAACTAAATTAGTCATTGTCATTGTCATTGAATTTCTTTGTAAGCATAATTAACACTTAAGTTTTTTATATAACAAATTGTAACTAAAGTTTATAGTTTAACCATCATGAGTTGGCCCAAATTTAATCATACTAAAAAATCTATTTCAATGGATGACTGTTTTGTATCACCTGTCTAAGTTACTACATTTGTCTACATGTTAAACTCAATAACCAATCAATGTATATCACAAATCATATACAACTTATTTTCAAATGTTAATTCCATTTTCGTTTCATATGACTATTAGATGAATCTGGCGAAAAACAAAATCCGAGATAGAAAATTGGGTACACTCGATTATTGCAACATTTGCCGAATGTGGACTTTGCCCTCTTGGAGTAGCTCGCCAGGTAACAAATAACATCTTTTTAGATTATAAGTTTTTTTATTTCTTTCATATGTGTTCTTTATTTAATGTTTTTTTCTTGGTGCAACGCTTTTATTTTACGTACAAGAAGTACCTGCTAATAGCAAAGATAATCCCGGTTCTCCGTGGGAATTTGTAGGCCTTCTTCCTTTTTTTTATCCACCTCGTCATGATAGTACAAAGACGATTAGAAGGGCTTTAGACCTTGGAGTGAGTGTTAAGATGATCACAGGTATGTAAATGGGTCAAAACATGACTGACTATCCACGTCGACCTACTCTTATGTAAATGGGTCAAGATTCCCACCTTTGTTACTATATCGAGTATAACCCTGACATTCAAAATTTCAGGTGATCAACTGGCCATTGCTAAGGAGACAGGAAGACGCCTTGGGATGGGTGTCAATATGTACCCATCATCATCTTTGCTTAGCAATCATAAGGATCAGCTGGTTGCAGTCCTTTCCATTGATGAACTCACTAAGAAAGTTGATGGGTTTGCTGGTGTTTTTCCAGGTATCCGTTATAGTTTGGTTGCTAGATTGGTGGTTGGGTATAAGGTCATACGGTTCAGATTGGCGGGTCAATGTTGATGATGGGCTCAAAGGGTCAGACTTGGTTTAGGGTGGCAAACAAATACTTTTTTGCCCAAATTAACCCATTCATGAGTACACTGTCCGAAATTACCACCAACGATTATCAACTGTATTAATACTTATGCGATTTCTATTTTCTTGATTTATTTACAGAGCATAAGTATGAGATTGTCAAGATTATGCAAAGTAAAAAACACATTTGTATCAGTATGTTTATTTTTTCAATTTTACTTTACCACTACTATTAATAACTCATTCATGTATTATAATGCTACTGATTCAGAGCATTTACCAAACTCTTTTTTTAACATTTGTTTAGTTTCAGTACGTATAATACTAGTGTGTTGCGACATAAACATGTTATCAGCATCAAACGTACAAATATTGACAATTACAAAAACTATCATTTAGAGTTATCGTGCAACGCACAGGCTCTTAATAATTAATGTTGTGACAACAGTTTCATTTCCAGATGTCCCACTGAATGCAGTGCAGGTTTCTTATCTGTTCACTTTCATGCCAATATATGAATATAAAGTACTGTGCAATGATAAATGGAACAATTTTATGTAGGATAGTAAACGAGTTGATCATACGAGAGACATGGTCGATGATGAATGGGACCAGAGTGCAGAGTGCTGAATGTTGTGATATAATTGACCCATTAAGATCATGCTAAGATGTTTATCTCAGTCTTATTAAGTTCAAAATCCTTTGGTTAGTTATTGTTTTTAAAATTGTTTCTACTTATTTGTTCTCTTCCAGTCTTCCTAAACGGGGTTCCTTAGATTGAACAAACTTACTTTATATGAGTCCCTTCTTGTATTTAGATCCTAAAGTTTGACTCTAGCCAGCTCATATATGTGCATACAAAATGAAGCCGAGTTCGTGTGGACGGATTCAACACAGGTAACTTATACTTAAATCATTGCACACATCTAGTACAAAAAAAAAATAAAAAATAAAAAATATTAACAGATATCATCACAGACTACATATGTTGTATTCACATCGTTAGCAATATTAGACCAACATGAGGCAAAAACAAAAGAGTTATTGAGCTAATCAAATTCAGGTATGTAATCAGACTATGTCCTAACCATTATTTTTTCTATATATGTTGTGCGTTCGATTACTAATTATTCGTTAAAAAATTAGTGGTAACATCATATCTATGGCACTATGGGCACCCATGCTTATGACTTTGAAATTGTAACATCCCGCGTTTTTCCGTTAAATTTATTTTTAACACTGTCTTTTTTTTGATAATATCTTTCATTATCTAAATTCGTATCTTTCGTTAACTAACGTTCTTAATATTCCCATTATTTAATTATAACATCACTCGGTTACTCGAACGTTTTTAAAATATTCGTTTGGTTAATTTTCGCACTCGCTTTGAAACTCGGGGGACCAAAGTTGCAAAGGGGCCTAACTAGTTGACTAGGTCAACTAGTAAAACCCCACCATCACCACTCATTCACTCTTCACCTCCCACCTCTCTTTTTCTCTCTAGCAACAAAACCCCATTTTCATCTTCATCAAAGATTCATCATCCAAATCCGAATCAAGAAGCAAACATCAAAACAAATTACATATTTGGAATCCTCTCTTCATCCTCTACATTTTGGTACCAATTTCATCACGCTAGGGTAATTTTCTAAAAACACTAGATTTCTCTAAATTCGTTTTATATACTTGAAATAGTGTTAGTTAGTGTCTATGGCTCGTGTCTAGCATGAATATATGATTTATTTGCTCGATCTTGTTGTTTTGCATAAACTAGCATGAACTTAAAATGGGTGTGCTTAATCCTTGCTTTTGGTTGATTAAATGTTATTTAAATGTTAAAGTTCATGTATTAAATGTGTTACTAGCATCATTAGCGTCATTTTGATGTGTAGGTTGATTTAGAAAAGCTTCATTTACAAAATGGTTGAATTCATGATTTTGATTAGGGTTTGATGAACTCTAAAAAGAACTTTTGATGCTTTGAATGCCATGAAATGTTATTAGTTAGTGATTAGTTGTATTGTATGTTTCATTACCTTCAAACGGCGTATCGTATGTGTAAATTGGATTCCCGAGTCAAGAAATGCGTTTTGTGAACTTGCAACTTTAATTTTGAACGTTTAATGATCATTTGATGAGGTTTTTATTATTGTTAATGATGGATTTGATTCATGAAATGTATTTAGTTGTATTCCTTGTTAAATTACCTTTCTAACGATATAAGATACGTGTTTTGAATATTTACGGTTCATAAGTTATGGTTGTTTGAAGTTGAAATCGTCTAAGTGTTAAACTGCCCAGAAATGGCTGATACAGATGCAGATGCGGCGCATCTGCCTCAGATGCGGCGCATCTGAGGCAGACTGCCCAAAAATGTTAATTTTCGCTTAATTCTAAGTATGCTACGCACCCTCGATCAACATGAAACTTGGCCAACATGCTTATACATGACTTCTAAGCTCAGAAAAATAGTTCGGGACCCGGCCCGAGCGTGTTGACTTTTTCGTTGACTTTGACCAAGTTTGACTTTTAGTCAAACTTAACCAAACGTTTATGCAATCGTTCTAACATGCTTTTATACTTGATTCTTGCATAAACTTGATAACGTGACTCACATGCTACATATTCGAGTCGTAACGAGCCATAGGACTAATTGAACACATTTCGACTGACCTTGTTTGTGTCTTACCCGGTATTGATACAACTTACTTGTTTAGGTCAAGGCTAAGCCACTTTCATGCACACGTTTACTTTGTGAAGTACATTTATACTCGTGCACTCGAGGTGAGATCATAGTCCCATCTTTTCAACAACTTTTATACTTTTAAATCATGGGATGAGAAACATATACGGTTTTATACTACATACTTTATACTTTGAACACAAGTACGAAAACAAACATTCCACAGCGAGTTAGAACAAAAAGCCTCAATTCGATTATCATTAGTTACACTTGCAGGGTGTAAACGAGAACTTATATTATGTGATCACATGGGCTTGACGAGCCTCATTCGAACAGTTCGCTACCGTTAGCGGATGAAATATATTTTCGGGTTTAGTGTATGTTCTAACACTACGCAACAGGGTGCAAAACAGCTAAGTCTTGATAATTGGGTGCTCGCGAACAAACTTTTGGAATGAAAACGATTTAGATAATCAACGTTATGGAAATACAAAATCTTGTGGTTCAAAAATAACGTTTACAAACACCTATGATTTCACCAACGTTTTTCATTGACAGTTTTCTATATGTTTATCAGGTTCATGAATGGCTATTTGATACATGTTTCCGCGTACACTCATACTTGCTTGGGGTCAAGCATACATGCATACACTCTGATTACTTGGAGTCAAGCATACATACATACATACGCTAGCGATAGCACTTTTGGATTCAAACATATTGTTTACATACTTACGCTATTTATAACAACCGTGATTTTCAACTTATTATGTCGCAAGTTATTTCATTATACTTTATAACTTTTGTAAACTTAAACTTGTTGTCGTCGATTCGTTTGGTAAACTAAACTTTGTAAGTCTTGTACTTTTCAAATGAATGCGACATAATTTTGGTCAAACGCGTCTTATATAGGGACTACGACCACGCAACGGGACCTAAGTTAACGACGCCGTCAATGACGATTTTGTCGGGTCGCTACAGAAATGGCTACATACAACTCACTTGAAAAGGTTCTTTCAACCAGGTATGTTTTTGATTTTGTTCGAGTGATTCTTAATTCAATTTTATGTTAAATAAATATTATTCTATTTTCATATTATTCATACATTGATTGATAATGATAATTGATATTTGATTATTTTCTCTAATAAGGATTATACATATGATCTTCTACCATCATTTTTCTTCATTATCAAAACATGTATCATTTTAACTTTTACTTATTTTTTCAAGTTTCCATACTTTTGTCATGATCCGCATTTGTAAACTAAGTTTATTATTTTTACTCATCAAACTCTATCAAAATAAAACATATCCTAAGCCGATTAATCCATCTTTAAGTGGGTCGAAATAGCCACCTCTTCATTTCTTACTTCATTAAAAGGAACCAGGCCGATTTTTTTTATCGGCATTGTGTAAAAACTTTATTGATCCGAAGCTTACTAATAGTCAATGCATAGTACTATAGCAGATATTATCGTGCAGGCTCTTAAGGGTGGGGCTGTTGACACCAATTTTGGTGTGTGCCTCAACATACCTCTAGAGGTAATGCTTTGCTTTTGGGAAATAAGTATCTTTCTCATTTCTTTGTCTTAGTACTTGGTCAAACAATAAATTTGTAGAAAAAGGCTGAAAAATGTGGCTGTGGTGGTAAGAGTTTTGAGTAGCTCGAGTTTTGGTCATTATTTTAGTCCGATCAAGTATTATGCCTATTGTAGCTCTTCTTGGTTTTTGTAAGCTCAAAGATTCAATCTTTTTGTTGAAAATTAAACTTAAACTCCAGTTTTATTGAATTATAATCTTGATCTTGATTTTTTGCAGTGTTCTCCATACTCAGATTACACGTTTGTTTGTAAGTGATCTTGATGATTTTTCATAGCTTATTACAGTTTCATTTGTGAACAATCTTATTTTAATGTGCTTTACTTAATCAAAATCTCCATTGCAGGTTCGTGATTCTTGGTTGGATTCTTTATACAGCTACATTAATATTATGTGGCATATTTCTTGCACTACACAAGTATGTAACTTTCTAATTACATAAAGTATATCTTAAGGTGGCAATTAGGATCCATTTAAAAAGCTAACTATCACTGTTATTTATGGTTGTAGCATTGTAGGATACACTTGTTGTAGCAATGGACGAATGGGTTGCAAACCCGACGGATAATACAACTTTAGACGATATTCTTCCATGTAACAGTTGATATCTTTATACAAAACATATGAATCCTAAAGAATTACCCTTCAATTCTATCGATTCATAATATAAATGCTACATCCAAACAATATAAGAATATGTGATACTCTTTATGATACCGTTAATTCATATAACATATACGTTTTCAGTTTGTTTGATTAAGAGTCGCCGTGCAACGCACGGACTCTTAAAGGCTAGTATATATAATACCTTGAACTCGACAATTTACTTGAAATTCAACGAACCAATCAGAGCGCGACATGTGGTGCGACAATCACATGTGATTGAAAAAAAAATTAAAAAATTTTTAAAAAAAAAAATTTCTAAACTTTTTTTTGAAGTTTTTAAAAAAAAAAAAAATTAGCATGTCAAATCCAGTCACATGTGATTGTAACACTCTGTCACATGTGATTCTGCATATCAAATACAATCATATGTAATTGAACAAAAAAAAAAAAAATTCAAAACTTGTTTTTTTTTTTTCAAAAAAAAAAATTTTTTTTTAATTTTTTTCAATAACATGTGATTGGATTTCACATGCAGAATCACATGGGGTTTTACACTCACATGTGATTGACATGCAGAATCACATGTGATTTACTGAATGTCAAATCCAATGATATATGATTGAACAAAAAAAAATTCGAAAAAAAAGAATTTTTTGAATATTCCTCCTAACATCCGTTCGATCTTTTACATTAAATTAAAATTTATTCTAAACGACTACTTTTTTGAATTTCTTTTTTACTTTGATGTTTACACTTTTTTTCCCTTATAAATACACCAAATTTTTAACACAAATTTAAACACATCAAAACAAGGACCTTGATACATTGATGAGCTTTGACGATAACAGTAGAGTAGTTAACTACTTTCCGAAACTCATCAAAAAAAAAAAAATTATAAAAACGAAAACGCCGCAAATTCCTATCAAATTGGATTTTTGGGATAATGGATTGTGATCATCCGACATTTGCTTCTCTAGAAATTGTTATCTCATTTTTATTTGTTCCACAAAATTTGCAACGTATAATAAAAATAATAAAAGTAATTTACTTTATTTAATATAAGTTTCTATTTGTTTTAATTAATTAAATTATTTTAATTTTACAGATAATAAATACTCCGTAGAAGTTAGACGTGACATCTTTGTTTATGTCTCTATTTATTGAGTTAATAGCAATCGTCGATTTATTGGCGATTTAACTAATACCTAGAGCGTAAATTGAACTTCAGATATGTTTAAAACTTATGAAAATTTGATTCTACCATTTTCATGACGTTTCACACTTATTTTATTTTATTTTATATTTTGTTTTTTTTAACCTACTGGCCGGAGGTTTATTCAGAAGCAATCTCTCTATCCATAGAACAGAAGGACTTTCTCTATTACTCTTGCGGTGTTTCACTATGAGTGGATAAATGACTTCTCTTTATTTTAGAATAGATGAAGGATTGTCTACATCTTATCTCCTCATACCTCACTTTTATGGGATTGAGTTTTGTTATTATTGTTGTTGTATAGTAGATCATGTCTCGTGGTTCCTTCGAATCTAGGCACACACAACAACCCTTGTAAAGAATTATATCAGGGTTGCGTTAAAACTTAAAACAATTAAAATTCTTTGTCAACTTGAAAATGGTTGAGTTTCGTGTTTTCAAATAGATAATTAAAAATTAAAAGAAACAAGAGTAGAAAGGGGTTCCATCAGGTGAAAAAGAGGTTCGACAAGAAAAATTAGTGAAAATCTGAAATGATATTGATGTTTCAATTCAATTTGAAAAAGTTATATTTACCACTATCGATACTTAGATTTAATTCTTAACTAGAAAAGATACTTAGATTGAATTCTTAACTAGAAAAGCAATTGGATAACCATCTACGATTATTTTTCGTACCTCTTACAAAGTGGACATTTGAATAAAAAAAGAAAATCTATCTTTAAAATTACAACTTATTTTATGATATATATATATATATATATATATATATATATATATATATATATATATATATATATATATATATATATATATTTTGACAGCGATTGGGATCACCCGAGGGGGACTAAACTACCCGTTGCGATAATCTCTCGTTTCGACTATGCCGATGCAGCGATAATAACCCCGCCCCCATCGCTGCCCGGAAGGAAAACCTTGAAACCGATCCAACCGTCGGCCCAGAAGTCAACGTTGTCGGCTCCGCATCACATCATTGTAAAAAACCAAATGCCCAGAAGTCAACGTCATCGTTCTCCATAGATATTATGAGTCTAAGAATATATATTTTAAGGCAAAGTAGGTAGAATATACTACTTGAATAAAAAAAAAAAAAGTACTAAAAACTTTGTTTTGGCCTATTTTAGACAATTCAACATTTTACACCCTAACTAACAACTATTATGGATTTTTGTATGTTTAAAGCATATTTTGTGAATATTAGAGTTACAATATGGATGATATCACTCGTAAAAACATGATTTTTCAAATGATATCACTTATCAAGCCATTTGTTGAATGAGTGGTCATAATATTTAGTTTCATAGATTATAAATGCTCTGAATTTCTCCAACATTATATTTATCGTAGTTTTTAAAAATACATTTATCTCTTGGGGCGGTTTTATGTAGGGGCAGGGGCATCCGCCCCAGTGGATTTACAATTTTCAATGTAAAATTTTTGAATTTTTCAACTTTGCCCCAGTGTATTTTTTTTGCCCCAAAACCTACTTATTTTGCCTCGAACCTTCAAAAGTTGTCCAAAAACATCAAAATTTTGCCCCAAAACGTTCAAATTTTGCTCCAAGACCTCAATATTTTGTCCAAAATCTCTATATTTTACCCCAAAACCATCAAATGTTGTCAAAAAACATCCAAATTTTGTCAAAAAAACCTTCAAATTTTTCCTAAAAACCTCCACATTTTGCCCAAATTTTTTTTTCTACGTTTTAAAAAAAATTTCGCCCTCGGTTAAAAAAATCCTACTTCTGCCACTATTTATCTCGAGTCTTATACTCTGTGTCTGGCCTAATCTATCAATTTCTAGAACACTGGCCATCATGATTCTAAAGGATAGAATAGTTAACACACTTGTGTACATTTTACCACATTACAAGTTAGATAAACTTTATATAAATTCACAAAAACTCACTTCGTCTATAAATAAAACATTAAATCAAACACTTATAATGATTTAAATAACAACAAAACTAATCATCCTAAACTAGCATCATAATAAACACGGAAAGTTACTCTAATCTATTTTTATAATATTTTAATCAATGAATATTATAACATATATTATATAAAAGCATGAAAATAAGTAGGGATAAATAACAAACCTTGAGTATATATATATATATATATATATATATATATATATATATATATATATATATATATATATATATATATATATATATATATATATATATATATATATTAATGTTCTGCAGGCAATAGGATTACATTAAGCTTCTCGAATTTCTTTCCTACAACATGTCCTTTATTTATTTACATAATAATTAACCTACTAAAGAACAAAGAAAGCTTGATAGTATTTTTAGAGAGAGATTTTAGAGAGGGAGAGTGAAAGAGAGATGAAAATGGAATGTATATATATATATATATATATATATATTAATGTTCCGTAGGCAATAGGATTACATTAAGCTTCTGAGTTTCTTTCCTGCAACATGTCCTTTATTTATTTACATAATAATTAACCTACTAAAGAACAAAGAAAGCTTGATAGTATTTTTAGAGAGAGATTTTAGAGAGGGAGAGTGAAAGAGAGATGAAAATGGAATGTGTTAAATTAATCGATCATCAGTTTAATTTATAAGAAAAGCGAGTCGTCAGTTTTGTGTTCGAGTCGTCAGAAAGAAAAGCCCGAGTTGCCAGTTTGGCACCTGGGTCGCAAGTTGGCATTCTTGGGTTGCCAGTTGGTGATCTGGGTCGCCAGTTTATAGGCCCGGGTTGCCAGTTTGTTAACTGGGTCGCGAGTTTGCATAACTGAATGGTAACCAGGGTCACCAGAATGCTAATTGGGACGCCAATTTTCATAACTGAGTCGCCATTTTTCATGTTAGGTCGTCAGTTTGCAATCTCCCGAATAGTTGGTGGATTTTGCGAATGTTTCTTCAAAGTTGCTGCAGTCTTCATTAAGCACCTATTGAAATGTCCCGTTCATATTGATTATAAACGTTCCATATTAATTGATTTCGTTGCGAGGTTTTGACCTCTATATGAGACGTTTTTCAAAGACTGCATTCATTTTTAAAACAACCATAACCTTTATTTTATCAATAAAGGTTTTAAAAGCATTACGTAGATTATCAAATAATGATAATCTAAAATATACTGTTTACACATGACCATTACATAATGGTTTACAATAGAAATATATTACATTGACATATGTTTCTTGAATGCAGTTTTTACACAATATCATACAAACATGGACTCCAAATCTTGTCCTTATTTTAGTATGCAACAGCGGAAGCTCTTAGTATTCACCTGAGAATAAACATGCTTTAAACGTCAACAAAAATGTTGGTGAGTTATAGGTTTAACCTATATATATCAAATCGTAACAATAGACCACAAGATTTCATATTTCAATACACATCCCATACATAGAGATAAAAATCATTCATATAGTGAACACCTGGTAACCGACATTAACAAGATGCATATATAAGAATATCCCCATCATTCCGGGACACCCTTCGGATATGATATAAATTTCGAAGTACTAAAGCATCCGGTACTTTGGATGGGGTTTGTTAGGCCCAATAGATCTATCTTTAGGATTCGCGTCGATTAGGGTGTCTGTTCCCTAATTCTTAGATTACCAGACTTAATAAATAGGGGTATATTCGATTTCGATAATTCAACCATAGAATGTAGTTTCACGTACTTGTGTCTATTTTGTAAACCATTTATAAAACCTGCATGTATTCTCATCCCAAAAATATTAGATTTTAAAAGTGGGACTATAACTCACTTTCACAGATATTTCCTTCCTCGAAAATAAGACTTGGCCACGGATCGATTCACGAACCTATACAAATATGTACATATATATCAAAGTATGATCAAAATATAATTACAACCATTTTTATTATGTTTTAAAGATTTGAGTGTATTAAGTCAGCTGTCCTCGTTAATAACCTACAACTAGTTGTCCACAATTAGATGTACAGAAATAAATCGATATATATTATCTTGAATCAATCCAGGACCCAGTGTATACACGTCTCAGGCTAGATCACAACTCAAAGTATATATATTTTTGGAATCAACCTCAACCCTGTATAGCTAACTCCAACATTACTGCATATAGAGTGTCTATGGTTGTTCCAAATAATATATATACATGGGTCGATATGATATGTCAAAACATTTGCATACGTGTCTATGGTATCCCAAGATTACATAATATATTAGAATACATGTATAATACAATATAAGTTAGCTAGGATATGATTTGTATAGATTTGTTAAACATTTTCCATAGCTAAAAAGATCAAAAATATCCAATCTTGTTTTACCCATAACTTCTTCATTTTAAATCCGTTTTGAGTGAATCAAATTGATATGGTTTCATATTGAACTCTAATTTAAGAATCCAAACTGAAAAGTATAGGTTTATAGTCAGAAATTTAAGTTACATGCCAATTACTAAAGAGGTAGTCATTTCCGTCGAAAGAACGACATCTTGATGACCATTTTGAAAAACATACTTTCACTTTGAGTTTAACCAAGATTTTTTTGATATAGTTTCATGTACATATGAAAAATTATTTTCCCAGAAGAACAACTTTTAAATCAAAGTTTATCATAGTTTTTAATTATCCAAACCAAAACAGCCCCCGGTTTCACTACGACGGCGTATATCCGATTTTATGGTGTTCATCGTGTTTCCAGGTTTTAAATCATTAAGTTAGCATATCAAATAGATATAGAGCATGTGTTTAGTTGATTTTAAAAGTCAAGTTAGAAGGATTAACTTTTGTTTGCGAACAAGTTTAGAATTAACTAAACTATGTTCTAGTGATTACAAGTTTAAACCTTCGAATAAGATAGCTTTATATGTATGAATCGAATGATGTTATGAACATCATTACTACCTCAAGTTTTCTGGATAAAACTACTGGAAATGAGAAAAATGGATCTAGCTTCAAAGGATCCTTGGATGGCTTGAAAGTTCTTGAAGTAGAATCATGACACGAAAAAAGTTCAAGTAAGATTTTTACTCGAAACAAGATTGTTATAGTTGTAGAAATTGAATCAAAGTTTGAATATGAATATTACCTTGAATTAGAAAGATAACCTACTGTAAATAACAAAGGTTCCTTGATCTTAGATGATTACTTGGAATGGATTAGAAAGCTTGGAAGTAGACTTGCAAACTTGGAAGTATTCTTGATTTTTATAAAACTATACTTATGGAATTTATGAAGAACACTTAAAACTTGAAGATGGAACTTGAGAGAGATCAATTAGATGAAGAAAATTGAAGAATGAAAGTGTTTGTAGGTGTTTTTGGTCGTTGGTATATGGATTAGATATAAAGGATATGTAATTTTGTTTTCATGTAAATAAATCATGAATGATTACTAATATTTTTGTAATTTTATGAGATATTTCATGCTAGTTTCCAAATAATGGTTCCTACATGTGTTAGGTGACTCACATGGGCTACTAAGAGCTGATCATTGGAGTGTATATTGTAGTGACCCGAACTTTTTCATGTTTATATATATTAATTGAGATTGATATTTACATGACTAAATGTTTCCAACGTGTTAAGCAATCAAACTTGTTAAGACTTGATTAAATGAAATAAGTTTCATATAGACAATTGATCACCCAAGTTGACCGGCGATTCACGAACGTTACCAATTTGTAAAAACTACATGTTGTAGTATATATAGACATATATATATGGTTGACATGAGATTATGATGAGTAAGTATCTCACTAAGTATATTAACAATGTGTGATATACATAAGAAATGAGATTACTAAGTTAAGAAACTCGAAATGATATATATAACGATTATCGTTATGATAACGTCTACTAAATACATATGTATCATATTAAGATATTGATACACTATATTTAACATGATAAAATGATATTTAAATATATCATTAAGTGTGTTAACAATGAACTACATATGTAAAAACAAGACTACTAACCCAAGAATTACGAAATGAGACTTATATGTAACGATTATCGTTGTAACGATATTTTAATGTATATATCATATTAAGAGATATTCATACATCATAATATCATGATAATATAATAATTTAACATCTCATTTGATATAATAAACATTGGGTTAACAACATTAATTGAGATCGTTAACTTAAAGGTTTCAAAACAACACTTACATGTAACGACTAACGAAGACTTAACGACTCCATTAGAATGTATATACATGTTGTGTTTTGATATGTATTCTTACACTTTTGAAAGACTTCAAGACACTTGTCAAAATACTTCTACTTAACAAAAATGCTTACAATTACATCCTCGTTCAGTTTCATCAACAATTCTACTCGTATGCACCCGTATTTGTACTAGTACAATACAAAGCTTTTAGATGTATGTACTATTGGTATATACACTCCAATGATCAGCTCTTAGCAGCCCATGTGAGTCACTTAACACATGTGGGAACCATCATTTGGCAACTAGCATGAAATATCTCATAAAATTACAAAAATATGAGTAATCATTCATGACTTATTTACATGAAAACAAAATTACACATCCTTTATATCTAATCCATATACCAATGACTAAAAACACCTACAAACACTTTCATTCTTCAATTTTCTTCATCTAAGTGATCTCTCTCAAGTTCTATCTTCAAGTTCTAAGTGTTCTTCATAAATTCCATAAGTATAGTTTCATAAAAATCAAGAATACTTCCAAGTTTGAAATTCTACTTCCAAGTATTCTAATCCATTCTAAGTAATCATCTAAGATCACGGAACCTTTGTTATTTACAGTAGGTTATCTTTCTAATTCAAGGTAATATTCATATTCAAACTTTGATTCCATTCCAAGTAATCATCTAAGATCAAGGAACCTTTGTTATTTACAGTAGGTTATCTTTCTAATTCAAGGTAATATTCATATTCAAACTTTGATTCAATTTCTACAACTATAACAATCTTATTTCGAGTGAAAATCTTACTTGAAGTGTTTTCGAGGCATGATTATGTTTCAAGAACTTTCAAGCCATCCAAGGATCCTTTGAAGCTAAATCCATTTTTCTCATTTCCAGTGATTTTATTCAGAAAACTTGGTTTAGTAATGATGTTCATAACGTCATTCGATTCATACATATAAAGCTATCTTATTCGAAGGTTTAAACTTGTAATCACTAGAACATAGTTTAGTTAATTCTAAACTTGTTCGCAAACAAAAGTTAATCCTTCTAACTTGACTTTTAAAATCAACTAAACACATGTTCTATATCTATATGATATGCTAACTTAATGATTTAAAACCTGGAAACACGATGAACACCATAAAATCAGATATACGCCGTCGTAGTGAAACCGGGGGCTGTTTTGGTTTGGATAATTAAAAACTATGATAAACTTTAATTAAAAAGTTGTTCTTCTGTGAAAATGATTTTTCTTATGAACATGAAACTATATCCAAAAATCATGGTTAAACTCAAAGTGGAAGTATGTTTTCCAAAATGGTCATCTAGACGTCGTTCTTTCGACTGAAATGACTACCTTTACAAAAATGACTTGTAACCTATAATTCTGACTATAAACTTATACTTTTTCTATATAGATTCATAAATTTAAGTTCAATATGAAACCATAGCAATTTTATTCACTCAAAACGGATTTAAAATGAAGAAGTTATGGGTAAAACAAGATTGATTATTTTTACTTGTTGTAGCTACGTGAAAATTGGCAACAAATCTATATTAATCATATCCTAGATAACTTATATTGTATTATACATGTATTCTAATATATTATGTAATCTTGGAATACCATAGACACGTATGCAAATGTTTTGACATATCGTATCGACCCATCTATATATAGTATTTGGAACAACCATAGACACTCTATATGCAGTAATGTTGGAGTTAGCTATACAGGGTTGAGGTTGATTCCAAAAATATATATAGTTTGAGTTGTGATCTAGCCTGAGACATGTATACACTGGGTCCTGGATTGATTCAAGATAATATATATCGATTTATTTCTGTACATCTAATTATGGACAACTAGTTGTAGGTTACTAACAAGGACAGCTAACTTAATAAACTTAAAACAGTAAAACGTATTAAAAATGTTGTAAATATATTTTGAACATACTTTGATATATATGTACATATTTGTTATAGGTTCGTGAATCGACCAGTGGCGAAGTCTTACTTCCCGACGAAGTAAAAATCTGTGAAAGTGAGTTATAGTCCCACTTTTAAAATCTAATATTTTTGGGATGAGAATACATGCAGGTTTTATAAATGATTTACAAAATAGACACAAGTATGTGAAACTACATTCTATGGTTGAATTATCAAAATCGAATATGCCCCTTTTTATTAAGTCTGGTAATCTAAGAATTAGGGAACAGACACCCTAATTGACGTGAATCCTAAAGATAGATCTATTGGGCCTAACAAACCCTATCCAAAGTACCGGATGCATTAGTACTTCGAAATTTATATCATATCTGAAGGGTGTCGCGGAATGATGGGGATATTCTTATGTATGCATATTGTTAATGTCGGTTACCAGGTGTTCACCATATGAATGATTTTTATCTCTATGTATGGGATGTATATTGAAATATGAAATCTTGTGGTCTATTATTATGATTTGATAATATATAGGTTAAACCTATAACTCACCAACATTTTTGTTGACGTTTTAAGCATGTTTATTCTCAGGTGATTATTAAGAGCTTCCGCTGTTGCATACTAAAATAAGGACAAGATTTGGAGTCCATGCTTGTATGATATTATGTAAAAACTGCATTCAAGAAACTTATTTTTGATGTAATATATTCTTATTGTAAACCATTATGTAATGGACGTGTGTAAATGGTATATTTTAGATTATTATTATTTGATAATCTACGTAATACTTTTAAACCTTTATCGATAAAATAAAGGTTATGGTTGTTTTAAAAATGAATGCAGTCTTTGAAAAACATCTCATATAGAGGTCAAAACCTCGTGACGAAATCAATTAATATGGAACGTTTATAATCAATATGAACGGGACATTTCATATATACCAATAGTATATACATCTAAAAGCTGTGTATTGTACGAGTACGAATACGGGTGCATACGAGAAGAATTGTTGATGAAACTGAATGAGGATGTAATTATAAGCATTTTTGTTAAGTAGAAGTACTTTGATATGTGTCTTGAAGTCTTTCAAAAGTGTAAGAATACATATCAAAACACAACATGTATATACATTCTAATGGAGTCGTTAAGTCTTCGTTAGTCGTTACATGTAAGTGTTGTTTTGAAACCTTTAAGTTAACGATCTCAATTAATGTTGTTAACCCAATGTTTATTATATCAAATTAGATGTTAAATTATTATGTTATCATGATATTATGATGTATGAATATCTCTTAATATGATATATACATTAAAATATCGTTACAATGATAATCGTTACATATAAGTCTCGTTTCGTAATTCTTGAGTTAGTAGTCTTGTTTTTACATTTGTAGTTCACTGTTAACACACTTAATGATATATTTAAATATCATTTTATCATGTTAAATATAGTGTATCAATATCTTAATATGATACATATGTATTTAGTAGACGTTATCATATTAAGATATTGATACATATATATATCATTTCGAGTTTCTTAACTTAGTAATCTCATTTCTTATGTATATCACACATTGTTAATATACTTAGTGAGATACTTACTCATCATAATCTCATGTCAACCATATATATATGTCTATATATACCACAACATGTAGTTTTTTTACAAATTTGTAACGTTCGTGAATCGCCGGTCAACTTGGGTAATCAATTGTCTATATGAAACTTATTTCATTTAATCAAGTCTTAACAAGTTTGATTTCTTAACACGTTGGAAAAATTTAGTCATGTAAATATCAATCTCAATTAATATATATAAACATGGAAAAGTTCGGGTCACTACAGTACCTACCCGTTAAATAATTTTCGTCCCGAAATTTTAAGCTGTTGAAGGTGTTGACGAATCTTCTGGAAATAGATGCGGGTATTTCTTCTTCATCTGATCTTCACGCTCCCAGGTGAACTCAGGTCCTCTACAAGCATTCCATCGAATCTTAACAATCGGTATCTTGTTTTGCTTAAGTCTCTTAACCTCATGATCCATTATTTCGACGGGTTCTTCAATGAATTGAAGTTTTTCATTGATTTGGATTTCGTCCAACGGAATAGTGAGATCTTCTTTAGCAAAATATTTCTTCAAATTCGAGATGTGGAAAGTGTTATGTATAGCCGCGAGTTGTTGAGGTAGCTCCAGTTGGTAAGCTACTGGTCAGACACGATCTATAATCTTGAATGGTCCAATGTACCTTGGATTTAGTTTCCACCGTTTACCAAATCGAACAACGCCTTTCCAAGGTGAAACCTTAAGCATGACCATTTCTCCAATTTCAAACTCTATATCCTTTCTTTTACTATCCGCGTAGCTCTTTTGTCGACTCTGGGCGATTTTCAATCGTTGTTGAATTTGGATGATTTTCTCGGTAGTTTCTTGTATTATCTCCGGACCTGTAATTTTTCTATCCCCCACTTCATTCCAACAAATCAGAGACCTGCACTTTCTACCATAAAGTGCCTCAAACGGTGCCATCTCAATACTAGAATGATAACTGTTGTTGTAGGAAAATTCTGCTAACGGTAGGTGTCGATCCCAACTATTTCCGAAATCAATAACACATGCTCGTAGCATGTCTTCAAGCATTTGTATCGTCCTTTCGCTCTACCCATCAGTTTGTGGATGATAGGCAGTACTCATGTCTAGACGAGTCCCCAATGCTTATTGCAACGTCTGCCAGAACCTTGAAACAAATCTACCATCCCTATCAGAGATAATAGAGACGGGTATTCTATGTCTGGAGACAACCTCCTTCAAATACAATCGCGCCAACTTCTCCATTTTGTCATCTTCTCTCATTGGCAGGAAGTGTGCTGACTTGGTGAGACGATCAACTATTACCCAAATAGTATTATAACCACTTGCAGTCCTTGGAAATTTAGTAATGAAATCCATGGTAATGTTTTCCCATTTCCATTCCGGGATTTCAGGTTGTTGTAGTAGACCTGATAGTTTCTGATGTTTAGCTTTGACCTTAGAACACGTCAAACATTCTCCTACATATTTAGCAATATCGGCTTTCATACCCGGCCACCAAAAGTGTTTCTTGAGATCTTTATACATCTTCCCCGCTCCGGGATGTATTGAATATCTGGTTTTATGTGCTTCCTTAAGTACCATTTCTCTCACATCTCCAAACCTTGGTTCCCAAATTCTATTAGCCCTATATCGGGTTCCGTCTTCCCGAATATTAAGATGTTTCTCTGATCCTTTGGGTATCTCATTCTTCAACTTTCCTTCTTTTACAACCCCATGTTGCGCCTCCTCTATTTGAGTAGTAAGGTTAGTACGAATAATTATATTCATAGCTTTTATCCGTATAGGTTCTCTGTCCTTTCTACTCAAAGCGTCAGCTACCACATTCGCCTTTCCCGGGTGGTATCGAATCTCAAAATCATAATCATTCAACAGTTCAATCCACCTGCGTTGTCTCATATTCAGTTGCTTCTGATTAAATATATGTTGGAGACTTTGGTGGTCGGTATATATAATACTTTTGACCCCATATAAATAATGCCTCCAAGTCTTTAATGCAAAAACAACAGCACCCAATTCCAAATCGTGAGTCGTATAATTTTGCTCGTGAATCTTCAATTGTCTAGACGCATAAGCAATCACCTTCGTTCGTTGCATTAATACACAACCGAGACCTTGCTTTGATGCGTCACAATAAATCACAAAATCATCATTCCCTTCAGGCAATGACAATATAGGTGCCGTAGTTAGCTTTTTCTTCAATAACTGAAACGCCTTCTCTTGTTCATCCTTCCATTCAAATTTCTTCCCTTTATGCGTTAATGCAGTAAAGGGTTTTGCTATTTTGGAGAAATCTTGGATGAATCTTCTGTAGTAACCAGCCAATCCTAAAAATTGACGTATATGCTTCGGAGTTTTTGGGGTTTCCCACTTTTCAACGGTTTCGATCTTTGCCGGGTCCACCTGGATACCTTCTTTGTTCACTATGTGACAGAGGAATTGAACTTCTTCCAACCAAAATGCACACTTTGAAAATTTAGCGTACAATTTTTCTTTCCTCAATACTTCTAGCACTTTTCTCAAATGTTCTTCGTGCTCTTGATCATTCTTTGAGTAAATAAGTATGTCATCGATGAAAACAATGACAAACTTGTCAAGATATGGCCCACACACTCGGTTCATAAGGTCCATGAACACAGCTGGTGCGTTAGTCAATCCAAACGGCATAACCATAAACTCGTAATGACTATAACGCGTCCTAAAAGCAGTTTTTGGAATATCATCCTCCTTTACTCGCATTTGATGATATCCAGAACATAAATCGATTTTCGAATAAACCGACGAGCCTTGTAGTTGATCAAATAAGTCATCAATTCTCAGCAGTGGATAACGGTTTTTGATGGTAAGTTTATTCAACTCTCTGTAGTCAATACACAACCTAAATGTACCATCCTTCTTCTTTACAAACAAAACAAGAGCTCCCCATGGTGATGTGCTTGGTCGAATGAAACCACGTTCTAATAGTTCTTGCAGTTGGCTTTGCAGTTCTTTTATCTCGCTGGGTGCGAGTATGTAAGGAGCATGAGCTATTGGTGCAGCTCCTGGTATAAGATCTATTTGAAATTCAACAGATCGATGTGGAGGTAGTCCCGGTAATTCTTTCAAAAATACATCGGGAAATTCTTTTGCGACGGGAACATCATTGATGCTCTTTTCTTCAGTTTGTACTTTCTTGACGTGTGCTAGAACAGCATAGCAACCTTTTCTTATTAGTTTTTGTGCCTTTAAATTACTAATAAAATGTAGCTTCGTGTTGCCCTTTTCTCCGTACACCATTAAGGGTTCTCCTTCTTCTCGTACAATGCAAATTACATTTTTGTAACATACGATCTCTGCTTTCATCTCCTTCAGCCAGTCCATGCCAACTATTATATCAAAACTCCCTAACTCTACTGGTATCAAATCAATCTTAAATATTTCGCTACCCAGTTTAATTTCTCAATTCCGGCATATATAATCTGCTGAAATTAATTTACCGTTTGCTAATTCGAGTAAAAATTTACTATCCAACGGCGTCAATGGACAACTTAATTTAGCACAAAAATCTCTACTCATATAGCTTCTATCCGCACCCGAATCAAATAAAACGTAAGCAGATTTATTGTCAATAAGAAACGTACTCGTAACAAGTTCCGGGTCTTCCCGTGCCTCTGCCGCATTAATATTGAAAACTCTTTCGTGGCCTTGTCCATTCGTGTTCTTCTGGTTCGGGCAATTTCTAATAATGTGGCCCGGTTTTCCACATTTATAACAAACTACATTGGCATAACTTGCTCCGACACTACTTGCTCCGCCATTACTCGTTCCGACACCATTTATTCCTTTCGTTCTGTTAACCCCTGGTTCGTAAACCTCACATTTCGCCGCGCTATTACCATTTCTTTTACACTTGTTGCAAAATTTGGTGCAGAACCCCGAGTGATACTTTTCACACCTTTGGCATAGCTGCTTCTGATTGTTGTTTTTGTTGCAGTTGTTATTGTTGTTGGGATGATTGTTGTAGTTGTTGTTGTTGTTGTTGTTGTTGTTGTGCCGTTTGCTGTAGTTGCGATTGATGTTGCGATTGTTGGGATAGTTGTTGTTGTATTGGTGACTCTTATCACCGTTTTCCTCCCACTTTCTTTTGACTAGCTTCACGTTGGCCTCTTCGGTCGCATGTTCTTTAATTCTTCCCTCAATCTAGTTTACTAGTTTGTGAGCCATTCTACATGCCTTTTGTATGGAGGCAGGCTCGTGTGAACTTATATCTTCTTGGATTCTCTCCGGTAACCCTTTCACAAACGCGTCGATCTTCTCTTCCTCATCTTTGAACGCTCTCGGACACAATAGGCACAATTCTGTGAATTGTCTTTCGTACGAAGTAATATCGAATCCCTGTGTTCGTAACCCTCTAAGTTCTGACTTGAGCTTATTGACCTCGGTTCTGGGACGGTACTTCTCGTTCATCAAGTTCTTGAATGCTGACCACGGTAGTGCGTAAGCAGCATCTTGTCCCACTTGCTCTAGATAGGTATTCTACCATGTTAATGCAATACCTGTGAAGGTATGCGTAGCGTACTTCACTTTGTCTCCTTCAGCACACTTACTTATGGCAAACACCGATTCAACTTTCTCGGTCCGCCGTTTCAATCCAATTGGTCCTTCGGTCCCATCAAATTCTGAAGGTTTGCAGGCAGTGAATTCCTTGTAGGAGCATCCTACACGATTTCTTGCGCCGTTAGCTGTATTGCTAGATTCAAAGTTATTGTTGGTATGTAGCGCGGCCTGTACTACGGCTATGTTTGAAGCAAGAAAGGCACGAAATTCCTCTTCGCTCATATTCAAGGTGTGTCGAGTAGTCGGTGCCATTTCCTTCAAAATACTCAAATGAAACAAGTTAATCATACAGAATATTAAGAGTAGTCAATAGTGTCTCGTAGCATAATATGAACTCATTTATAAAAGCTTTTTCTTCATATTAGCATTTTATAAGTTTAAATTCGGGTACTACCTACCCGTTAAGTTCATACTTAGTAGCTAATATACAATTCAACTACTACAATTCCATATGAAAAACTGATTATAATAATATATCACATACAAATATTCTTCAAACTTATAACTTCGCTATATTACATATAACATGAAATATAGTACACTATGATACAGGACAGTTTTGAAGATAAATCTAGTTAATACGCAAGTTGTTCAGCAAAGGAAACAAAGACACGTAATTCATAAGTCCAGAAACAAGTCATGCATTCGGGTTTTACTAAGACGACTTCCCATCCTTGGTCTTGTGAAAAATAACCGTTATGACCATTGGATAGGCAACATGTTGTAATGTCGTCAAAAGGACGAGGGTTTCGTAATGTCCAACAGCCCCGTAATAATCTAAAAACCTTGTTTCTCACCCCAACTACTGAATCCGTCACTTGTGGGAAAGTTTTATTTAAAAACTGCAATCCGATGTTCTTTTTCTCACTTTGGTAAGAAGCGAACATCACTAACCCGTAAGCATAACATGCTTCTTTATGTTGCATGTTAGAAGCTCTTTCTAATTCACGAAATCCTATGTTGGGATATGTTGAGTCAAAATAGATTCTTAACCCGTAGTGTAAAATTGCATTTGGGTTCCCCGCATTTAACGCTTTAAAGAAAACACGGCGTAACTTAAAGTCTCCCCAATGTGATATACCCCACCTATCAAAGGAAAGCCTTTTATAAACTAAGTCATTTCTGAAAAGTCTTTCAAATGTTTGACAAGTTAATTTCGCCATAACTAAATGTGCTGATGAATTCTGACCTACTCTAGACAAGATTTCCTCAATCATATCCTCTGGTAGGTCTTCTAAAATATTCGGTTGTCTCCTCTTAACGTCCATTTTGTTTTTATACTGTAAAATAGACAAGGATTAGATTCTTAATAACAAACAATACAAGCAATTTTTACATAGAACATAAAAGTACAAGCACACTACAATACATTTATTACACAACATGCTCACACCCCTCTAATCTGAATCACTGGTTTCTTCTTCTTCGGACTTGGTTCTTTTTCCTAATTTTCTAGGGATATATGATGTTCCTCTAATACGAGCCGTCGTTTTCCACATTGGTTTAGAAAAACCTGGTGGTTTAGAGGTTCCCGGGTTATTGTCACGATATTGAAAATACGGGTGTTGACGGTACATATAAACTTCATCGGGGTCGGAATCAGATTTCTCTATTTTGAGGCATTTTCCCTTATTATTTTCTTTTGCCTCATTAAATTGGGTCGGGGTAATTTCTATAACATCATCGGAATCCTCATCAGGATCCGATTCATCGAAAAATTGGTAATTTTCCTATTATTTTGCTTCCTTAGATAAAACACCATTGACCATTATTAACTTTGGTCCATTGGTTGAGGATTTTCTTTTATTTGACCGGTTTTCTGTGGTTCCTACTATTCCCCCCTCCGGAACCTCTTCTTCTTCCAGTTCCTCTTCTTCTGGTTCCTCTTCTTCCGATTCCTCTTCTTCCGGTTCCATTTCCTCTTCTTCCGGTTCTTCGGGAACTTGTGAATCTTGCCAATATATATTCGACTCTTCGTTATTATTAGGTGAGTCAATCGGATTTGTGCTAAAGGTAGACATCTATCACACAATATCAAACATGTTAAGAGATTAATATATCACATAATATTTACATGTTAATAATATATAGTTTCCAACAAAAATGTTAAGCAATCATTTTTAAAGAAAACACGATCGAAGTCCAGACTCACTAATGCATCCTAACAAACTCGATAAGACACACTAATGCAAATTTTCTGGTTCTCTAATACCAACGCTCGGATACCAACTGAAATATCCCGTTCATATTGATTATAAACGTTCCATATTAATTGATTTCGTTGCGAGGTTTTGACCTCTATATGAGACATTTTTCAAAGACTGCATTCATTTTTAAAACAACCATAACCTTTATTTTATCAATAAAGGTTTTAAAAGCATTACGTAGATTATCAAATAATGATAATCTAAAATATACTGTTTATACATGACCATTACATAATGGTTTACAATAGAAATATATTACATCGACATATGTTTCTTGAATGCAGTTTTTACACAATATCATACAAACATGGACTACAAATCTTGTCCTTATTTTAGTATGCAACAGCGGAAGCTCTTAGTATTCACCTGAGAATAAACATGCTTTAAACGTCAACAAAAATGTTGGTGAGTTATAGGTTTAACCTATATATATCAAATCGTAACAATATACCACAAGATTTCATATTTCAATACACATCCCATACATAGAGATAAAAATCATTCATATGGTGAACACCTGGTAACCGACATTAACAAGATTCATATATAAGAATATCAACACCTGGTAACCGATATTAACAAGATTCATATATAAGAATATCCCCATCATTCCGGGATACCCTTCGGATATGATATAAATTTTGAAGTACTAAAGCATCCGGTACTTTGGATGGGTTTTGTTAGGCCCAATAGATCTATCTTTAGGATTCGCGTTAATTAGGGTGTCTGTTCCCTAATTCTTAGATTACCAGACTTAATAAAAAGGGGCATATTCAATTTCGATAATTCAACCGTAGACTGTAGTTTCACGTACTTGTGTCTATTTTGTAAATCATTTATAAAACCTGCATGTATTCTTATCCCAAAAATATTAGATTTTAAAAGTGGGACTATAACTCACTTTCACAGATATTTCCTTCCTCGGAAATAAGACTTGGCCACGGATCGATTCACGAACCTATACAAATATGTACATATATATCAAAGTATGATCAAAATATAATTACAACCATTTTTATTATGTTTTAAAGATTTGAGTGTATTAAGTCAGCTGTCCTCGTTAATAACCTACAACTAGTTGTTCACAGTTAGATGTACAGAAATAAATCGATATATATTATCTTGAATCAATCCACGACCCAGTGTATACACGTCTCAGGCTAGATCACAACTCAAAGTATATATATTTTTGGAATCAACCTCAACCCTGTATAGCTAACTCCAACATTACTGCATATAGAGTGTCTATGGTTGTTCCAAATAATATATATACATGGGTCGATATGATATGTCAAAACATTTGCATACGTGTCTATGGTATCCCAAGATTACATAATATATTAGAATACATGTATAATACAATATAAGTTAGCTAGGATATGATTTGTATAGATTTGTTAAATATTTCCCGTAGCTAAAAAGATCAAAAATATCCAATCTTGTTTTGCCCATAACTTCTTCATTTTAAATTCGTTTTGAGTGAATCAAATTGCTATGGTTTCATATTTAACTCTAATTTAAGAATCCAAACAGAAAACGTAGAGGTTTATAGTCAGAAATTTAAGTTACATGTCAATTACTAAAGAGGTAGTCATTTCCGTCGAAAAAACGACATCTTGATGACCATTTTGAAAAACATACTTTCACTTTGAGTTTAACCAAGATTTTTTTGATATAGTTTCATGTTCATATGAAAAATCATTTTCCCAGAAGAACAACTTTTAAATCAAAGTTTATCATAGTTTTTAATTATCCAACCAAAACAGCCCCCGGTTTCACTACGACGGCGTATATCCGATTTTATGGTGATCATCGTGTTTCCAGGTTTTAAATCATTAAGTTAGAATATAATATAGATATAGAACATGTGTTTAGTTGATTTTAAAAGTCAAGTTAGAAGGATTAACTTTTGTTCGCGAACAAGTTTAGAATTAACTAAACTATGTTCTAGTGATTACAAGTTTAAACCTTCGAATAAGATAGCTTTATATGTATGAATTGAATGATGTTATGAACATCATTACTACCTCAAGTTTTCTGGATAAAACTACTGGAAATGAGAAAAATGGATCTAGCTTCAAAGGATCCTTGGATGGCTTGAAAGTTCTTGAAGCAGAATCATGACACGAAAACAGTTCAAGTAAGATTTTTACTCGAAATAAGATTGTTATAGTTGTAGAAATTGAATCAAAGTTTGAATATGAATATTACCTTGAATTAGAAAGATAACCTACTATAAATAACAAAGGTTCCATGATCTTAGATGATTACTTGGAATGGATTAGAAAGCTTGGAAGTAGACTTGCAAACTTGGAAGTATTCTTGATTTTTATGAAACTATACTTATGGAATTTATGAAGAACACTTAGAACTTGAAGATGAAACTTGAGAGAGATCAATTAGATGAAGAAAATTGAAGAATTAAAGTGTTTGTAAGTGTTTTTGGTCATTGGTATATGGATTAGATATAAAGGATATGTAATTTTGTTTTCATGTAAATAAGTCATGAATGATTACTAATATTTTTGTAATTTTATGAGATATTTCATGCTAGTTGCCAAATGATGGTTCCTACATATGTTAGGTGACTCACATGGGCTGCTAAGAGCTGATCATTGGAGTGTATATACCAATAGTATATACATCTAAAAGCTGTGTATTGTACGAGTACGAATACGGGTGCATACGAGTAGAATTGTTGATGAAACTGAACGAGGATGTAATTGTAAGCATTTTTGTTAAGTAGAAGTACTTTGATATGTGTCTTGAAGTCTTTAAAAATTGTAAGAATACATATCAAAACACAACATGTATATACATTCTAATGGAGTCGTTAAGTCTTCGTTAGTCGTTACATGTAAATGTTGTTTTGAAACCTTTAAGTTAACGATCTCAATTAATGTTGTTAACCCAATATTTATTATTGCAAATGAGATGTTAAATTATTATGTTATCATTATATTATGATGTATGAATATCTCTTAATATGATATATACATTAAAATATCGTTACAACGATAATCGTTACATATAAGTCTCGTTTCGTAATTCTTGAGTTAGTAGTCTTGTTTTTACATATGTAGTTCATTGTTAACACACTTAATGATATATTTAAATATCGTTTTATCATGTTAAATATAGTGTATCAATATCTTAATATGATACATATGTATTTAGTAGACGTTATCATAACGATAATCGTTATATATATCATTTCGAGTTTCTTAACTTAGTAATCTCATTTCTTACGTATATCAGACATTGTTAATATACTTAGTGAGATACTTACTCATCATAATCTCATTTCAACCATATATATATATGTCTATATACCATAACATGTAGTTTTTACAAATTTGTAACGTTCGTGAATCTCCGGTCAACTTGGGTGATCAATTGTCTATATGAAACTTATTTCATTTAATCAAGTCTTAACAAGTTTGATTGCTTAACACGTTGGAAACATTTAGTCATGTAAATATTAATCTCAATTAATATATATAAACATGGAAAAGTTCGGGTCACTACACCTATAATCCTGGTCAGTATATATTTGAGTAGATGTCTTATTTTAGGCTTCTTGATCAAGATTATTAGTGTACAAAAGTCCCTGGATCAGTGTTTGATGTTCATGGTGATCAAACATGAAGCTGAGATAGATTATGGTTTAGTGTGTGTTTGAGTGTGTGTAAGTCTTGTTCCTTCTTGATCTTTGGCATAGGTATCTTGACAGCTTCAAGGTCATTGACATATTTTTAGTAATAGCCTTCAATTATGTGTCGGTAAGTCTGCTAGCCTACTTGATCTTCTGGAGTAGGTCTGTTGGCTGCATCCTAGAGTATTCGGAAACCCTAATTCGTACTTGTCTTGTTTTTCATCAACTAAGCTTTGTGGATCAATACTCCAAGAGTTTATCATTCATTTTATGAGTTCTTGAATCCCCGATTTTAGACTAAGTAGGTAGAATATACCTCTTGGATAGAAATTGTACTAAAAACCTTTTTAAAAACACACTTTTGGACAATTTTTGACATTTAAGCACTTTCAGCCTTTCAGCCCTTAATAATAATTATTGTGTGATTTTACATGTTAAGCTCTTTTAGTTTTTATTAAGGTTAAAATATGAGTGATATCATTAGTAAAAAAATGACCAATTTGAGTGATATCAGTCCTAATATTAGGTTATAGCCACGCGGGGTAATTGGAAAGAGTGATCCATAAATTTGACTCCTAAGTCAGAAAAATTTTCAGCATAACAACAACATAAAATTCAAATAAATATGCAGCATACGAATAACAGATAGACAAGTATATGATGAAAGCAATTTAAAATAACATAACTATAACATTAGATTAAGGAAAGCATTAACCGTATACAGACGAGGTCTTGACCGTCACAAATGTTGATATTCCCTAGACGCATACGATCCTAATTAGAATCTACCACGTTCGTCTCTAAATGTGTTTCTAGATAGAGATGAGAAGGTTCCGGGAGTAACTACCTTTATAGTGAGAGAAAGCTATAGAGAGAAAGTAACATGATTAATTTGTATATGACTTAGAAAGTGTGTTGAAATGGAAACAAGTGAGGGTACTTATAGATTTTTCTGGCTTAGGCAAGTAATATCAGCTAATAAGTCACATTTTTACCTCGATATTAGGACCCAAAAATAATAAAGTTCCAACCTTGTAATCACTTTGTCAGTTGATTTTGTAGGTTTAGTAATTACGAAGACGATGCAAAAAGAATCAAGAGAATCAGAGCTAAAACGAAGATTCTAGAGCGAAAACGGTGAAAGACAAGTTACGACCCCAGAAACCAATTTACGATCCAAGGAACAAGCAAAAAGATCCAAGCAAAATGCCAAACCAGGAAGCCATACGGCCTGCCATACGACCTGTCACATCACGTACGGCCTGCCATGCAAATGGGCCAAGAAAACGGCTTGCATGGTCAAACGGCTTGCCAGCCATATGCCAGCCACATTTTCACTATTTAAAGGGCACATGTCATCCATTTTCCACACACCTCTTCACACTCTTTCTCACTACAATACACTTTCTCTCACTAGAAGTTTTCAAAGCCTTCTCACCTCCAAGCGGAAATCAAGTACCAGAGGCGAACGCCGAAGATTGTAGTAGGAACGGTCTAGAGGATGTTAGCACTTGTAATGGTCCAGATCTCGTCTGTAAACGGTGAACGCCTTCCTTAATCTAATAAAATTACTTTGTTACTTTAAGTTGCTTTCATCTTGCATGGTTGTATATCCATTATAAATGTTTATTATATGCTGAATATCTTATCTGAAACTTATGCTATTGTTATGCTGAAACCATGACGGTTTAGAAGTCTAATTTACATACCACCCTTTCCATTTACTCACGTGGCGATAACCTAGTATTACGATCTGATCAACCCTAGGGTACAAGGTAAGTAGTTATGTGTGCTTAACGTCACAATAGGAAAATAGTACCTATGTATGGTTAATCACTTATCCGTTAAAGAAGAGCTGCCCATTTAGATTGTGATTGGAGTAGGCAATATAGAGTTCAGTGAACACTGGCTTACTCAAAAGCATGATTCGCGTCAGAATCAATGTTCTTGAGATATTGTAAGATGATCCGGGGTTGAGTAAGTGATCGCAAAGGAGATACCTCCAATCCAATTAATAGTACCTTAGGATATCTAAGATTGCACATCTGTTAATGTTAAGGTATAGCTTAGTATTAAGTGGATGAATGTTACTATAGTTAAACCAACTAGGATTAAGAAAAGCTAAGACTTTACTTTCGGGATATACCACTTTATTCATGTACCTAGGATACTATCCTTAAGGCCGTTTAAACCTTTTTAGGTTGACATTGGGAGTAGGGATATCCGTCTTAGCTAGAATCTTCAAAGCCTAAACTCTTAGTGAAAAATTGATTAGGTTCTTAACCCGATTTATTGAGGTTTATTGTTCATTCTAGGAAGTTGAACTCTTTTGAGAATTCTCCATCAGTATCCTATTCTTCATACATATGCCTTTTTTATCTTTATAGTTTATATTACCTTAGTTAAGCTTAATCTATCACCATTTGTCACTAGGGTTAACTATTTAGGCACTTTTGTCCCACATTACTGAGCAAACATGAAAAAAATACGAACTTAAGTTATACTTACCACTTACTCGTTAAAAGGAAGAGAAGTAGGTGAAATATAGCTAGAAAAACCAGCTAAATATAAATGATAAAACCATTACTCCCTTTCTGTAACTGATCCTGACGTTTTGCAACCTAATGATACCGCATAAATAAAACCGTCCGTTTTGGTCATATCATAGGAGGAGTATGTTTTTGGCGCCGCTGCCGGGGACTCGAATTTTCTCTTTGTTAAGGTAATCGTTGATTCTGTCAAGATATCTGAGATTCTTAAGTGATGTCTAAGAAAGGCAATTATGCACGAACTTGGTTGTTGGATTTTCTGAACAGTCACCAATTATATTGGAACCAAAAGGATCATGCCTCTCCATTGTCGATCTATCCACTTGTTTCAAAGATAAATTGATGAGAAACACATATGCTTAATAAAAAGAGAGTTTGTCGGTATAGGATTTAAAGTCACCATTATAGTAAACCTTTTATAAAACTGTAAAAAAAAAAATATTAATTATGGTATCAATTTCTATAGATTCCAGTTCAAACTTAACCAATTACGATGAAAGTACGAAAGGTAGTTGCTCTCCCACCCCTTCGGAAATCGGAGAAGTTTTCCTTTATAAAAATTAAAATGAAATAAGGATAAACCCTGATGATTCTCATGAAGAACTACTTCTTGATTCTTGTAGTCCAAGAAGTCGGATAACTTCATCCGACTTAGAGATTTCATTGCTTTTAGATAAGTTTTACTCAAACAAACAAGAATTCGGCCCTCTACATGATCCAAAAGGGAGACTCAGTCTTAATGAACTCCTCATTAGGGAAGATGAAATACGGGAATAATACCCAACTATTTTCAAATATTCAGACTTGTTTGAATATATTCTAAAATAGAAACGACACGTTGATAAATTAAATGCTCCGTTTACTAGAAATCTGTTAAATCCTAGCAGAAGGTTAGACGTATATAGAGAATTCGTTAGGCACCTCTATTCCTCAGATTTTCCGTTTTCGAAATTTCAAGTAAATCTACTAAAAGAGCTGCGTAATCAAGTTCGTTTTCTTTACAAACTGTTAAAGGAATGTGAGGAAGATATTTTTGTCAAGTATCGGTATGCAGAAATTGACCTCAAATGTGATTTAGAGTCATTTGTCAGTTTTCTACCTCATATCGATGATAAAGAGTTTTCTCAAATTCATATCAACCGTTATTTCACCGCAGTGATTTTAGAATTAGAATTTTGAATTGAAAGCAAAAAACCTAACCCTATTTCAAAATATGGAGACCGAGATTTCTTCTACTTTGATCCAGCATCATTTCTCATTAAATGGTTAATCGAAGTTTTTTCGGATTCATCCGAGGAAAAAATACATCATAATTTATTAGCAGAAAGAAAGGAAATATATTCTGAACTCATGCAAATCCTCAATACGTCAAAATTTCCATTTACAACTCCGTAAAGAAAGGTCATTCGAGAAATATCTGAAAATTTAAAATTTACTATTGGTGATCCTGACTCCGCAGAAGATCTTTTATTTCAAGACACGGTGTCAAAACTTCTTTTCGAGCTTAATTATCGAGATACTTGACCAATGGATGGAATTTCAAACACTAAGAAAGTTAGAAGGGCTTTGGTTAAATTAATGGATGACATCGGGGATTTACAAAAGCGTGAGCGTAAAATGCTAAGTGAATTTTGAAATATTTTCAGTACACTCCGCTGATTTACTCTGGATGGTCAAAGAAGCTTTAAACTTATCTTTCTTTCCACATCATTTCCAGAACTTAGTATTTGAACCTGTGTAATTTGTGTAATTAATAAAATAAGAATTTTATTTTACTCTGTCCGTTTTTCTTTTTCTTTTTAAATTTTAGTTTAATCTCTTAAAATAACCGGATTAAAATTCGAAACAAAATTTCATAAATCTTTTATAAATTTAGTGATAAAATTTAAAATATTAAAATATAAAAAAATCATGAGTCGGGTAGGGAAAATAAGCCCGTGTGCCACACGTGCCTATTTTTATTTTTCTTTTCCTTTCTTCTTCTTCTTCTTCTTCATCATTTCTTTCTTTTTTCTTCTCCCTTTCCCTTTGCTACGGCCGACGACTCCCCAGACCACCACCATCATCAAACCTTGACCAATTTTAACAATTCAAAGCTCCAATCTAAGTCTCTCGTGTCTCCTAAACTCATTACCGTTGTCAATTTCGCGATTAAGATGGCACGTAGATATCAGCTTCCAGACGAGTACGAATTGCCCCATTTCATTCACGGGCAAGACAACCTGGGGATATATGAACCGTTTATGAGGAATTGGATAAATAGGCTGAAAGGGCACAATAAGTACATTAATTGGGAGATAATGGAGCAATGTGGTTCGGCGGATGAGTTAAGGAATCTTGTAAGACCCTGTTTCCATTTCAGTTGATCGGGACACCATCCAGGATTCGGGACGCCGTCCAGCAAAGAAGAGCTGGACGCCGTCCAATATTTGGGACGCCGTCCAGTTGGCCTGTCGGGCCAGCTGTGATATTTTAGATTTTAAAAAGGGGCAAATGGGTAATTTCACTTGGGTGTCGGTTTGGAGCCCTCAAAACTGATCCATTGGTCATTTGTGGATCACATTTCATCCTCACAAACACTCTCATCCATATCTAGTGAGAGAGTAAGGGTTTAGAGAGAGAGCTTGATTTGGAGAAGAAGGAGTCGGATTCTCACCAAAGCTCGGATTCTAAAGTTGTTCATCTCGCTCCTAGCTATGTTGTGGTAGTATTGGTAAGCTCAAACTCAGAATTTCATTTGTTAGATTTGATATTTAAGTTAGGGTTTTGAGCTAGTTTGTTGTGAAACCCTCTTAGATGATGAAATGGTTTTATGGTGACTAGTTATTCTTGTCACTTGGTAGGTTTTGGGTTGGTTGATGATTTGGCCTTGATTAGGCTTTAATCTTGAGTCTAATCACTAGGTTTAGTGGTTATGGAAGTGTGGGAACACTTTTGGGTGTGTTAGGTTAACTCATTTTGAAATGGGTCAAAATTAGGGTTTTGGTGTCAAAATGGGTGAGACACGTGTTTAACACTTGTGTTCAGGTTTAATCAGTGTATTACGACCATTATCACTCGTGTTAGTGATTTATTGGTTAGTTTGAGTGCGGTTTGTGCTTGGAAGTGCATTTGGGTCGAAATTGAACTAAGTGTAAATTGGGTTGGTTTGTAAATACACCCTAATTGTGTTGTTGAATTGTGATAATGGAATAGGTACATTCCATCGGCGAGTTGCGGATTATTCGGTAACATTCATCAAGGCGACAATGTGAGTGTTAATATCCTATATACATGTGTATGTGTAGGATGGGTGCGGGTCGGGTGAAGTGATTCTCAGTTATAGAGCTCACTTCACATATAGGTGGATTTGATGGACTTGCGTTTAGGTCCAATTGGCACAGTTGTGCGTTTGGGTTGTCCACATTTGGCGAGGTACACGTTTTGTGTGTACGTTATCACACGTGTTTGTGATGTGGAGTATATAACCCCAATGGCGAAGGGTTGATATTGTTGTGATGTGGATAACCCCGATGTGGTGGATTTTATAATCCCGTGACTGTGGGTTTTAGGTTGGAGAAGTGGATCACGTGTGGATGCGGATTCACGATGACGTGTGTAGTTCGGTCATCCTATCGGAAGTGAGTCTCGTGTAGTTCGGATTCACGATGACGCGTGTAGTTCGGTCATCTTATTGAGGTAGTGATCTCGTGTAGTTCGGATTCACTAAGGCTCGTGTAGTTTGGCCAATCTCGATGTTGTGTTAGTGAAGATAGTAGTCTCATGTGGATGCGGATTTACTAAGGCTCGTGTAGTTCGGCCAATCTTCATTGTGGTATTTGGTTTTCGGTATTGGGTTAAGAGGTTAACCTTGGACGTTTATATATTGTTATATATGTATATATATATATATATATATATATATATATATATATATATATATATATATATATATATATATATATATATATATATATATATTAATGTATTGTTGTGATGTAGCTAGCCCTCCGGGTGTAGCTTATTGGCGTTGTTCACATCGTCGTGGGTGAACTTATATTTGACGTTGTATCTTAGCTTGTTGCTTAATGATCGTACGGTATGCTTAGCTTCGCTCGCCTTTATGCTTGGATGCTCCGGTATGCGGTATTTGTTTAATTGTGTGGCGTGTCCATTTTATGCATATATATGTACGTAGTGTATTTTCACTCACTAAATGTTAGCTTACCCTCTCGTTGTTTACATTTTTATAGATTGCATGGATGCGGTGGCTCGGGTAAGCGCAGTAACTAGTGGACTTGCGTAGTTGCTTTAGAAGACTTGCTTTTGGATTTGATTAGGATTGGGTAGCGTATCCCCAATCCCATGCTCGGCCTATGTTTTGTATAAACTAAATTGGGTCAAAATGGTCACTTTGTGGTAATTTGGGTCGATGTGGGCCCGGTGTTGTAAAACTCGGTTTTATCATGGAAAACTCTTAGTTTTAATTATTATAACATATTGTGAAAGTGTTTTGGTTTTAAAGTGTTGGGAAGTGGGTTTTTCACCCCGTATATAAGAAAAAAACTTATCAGAACTTTTTAGTACAACTGGACGCCGTCCCAGATGGCTGGACGTCGTCCTGGTCTTCACAAATGGACGCCATCCAGATGAACTGTCCCAGAATTTTTTTTAGCACGTTTTTGGATGCATAACGGGTTGGGTCATTACAAATCTTTTAAGTTTTCGAACGACTGGGAATACAGATAGCACTTGGCTAAAACTGCTTGAGATTAATGATCGTGTGTATCAGGATCCATTTGCAGAGTTTATGGCCACGTGGGAGTTTGAGGCGAATATTGATACTGACGAGTATAACACTCGTAATTGTATCCACTTCCACCGTCAGAACGTCTCTCACCAACTTACTCTTGCACAGTTCGTCCATCATATGGAACTGTACAAGAAATCTCACTTGAACTGCCCGATATTTAAGCAAGGGTACACTTCTTTAGATCTATCTGTCGATCATCATATTTTCTGACAGACTTATACTACTGATCAAATGGGTTGGAGGTCAGGGAAAAAGGCCTCCTGTTTCATCAACCCAGTTCACCACATCCTTCATCACCTCTTGTCAAAGACAATCCATCTGAATACCCAACATAGTGGAGTCATCAAAATTGCTGACATTCAGCTTATGCACTCCATGTTCCAGAATCGGAACATGTAAGTTGCATACCTTTTGGCTCAGGCGTTCACTGTTGAAACGCTTGCATCATGCACGGTTGAGCCAGGTTTAGGGGCTGTTGTCACAAGATTACTTAAGCGGATGCACATTATTGGTAACATAGAAACAATGGGTTATAAGAGAGAAACTGAGTCGGAGGAGATTGGGTGCAAGCTGCTACACAATTGGCAGTTTATTCAGATTCAGAATCAGCAGCAGATAGTTTTAGCTAACCCATGGGTTTTAGGTTCAGTCGATCGGACTGTACCTAATGTGGTGATTAGAGGTTTTAGGCCCGATCCTATGACTAGGGATGGTAGGAGGAGAGCTCGAGGTTCGCAGGAACCAAGGGATGAAGATGATTTCACTTCACATAGTGAGCCCACTGATAGCGATACTTAGAGACACTCACCAGTGCACCAAGAGGCCCCACCATACTACGAGCCGTATCATTATCATATAAGAGACATATCGGGTCCGGATAGGTGGTTTGTTGAGTCTGCGATGCTCCAGAACCTTCAGCATTTCACACATCATGCAGGAAGGCAGCTTAACGTCCCACCATATCCCTGGCACCATCCTTTGATTGTTGCCTATGCAGAGCCCAGAGACGCCATCACCAGTCATCAGCGTCCACCACCTCCTCCTCCCTAGCATCATTACACACAACATAGAGTCTTTCCTTCTCCACCTAGAGAGCAGAGCACAGGGTTTGAGGGGCTGGCCAACAAAATTTTTAGGAAACCCCTCCTTAGTATGCACAGAGACACATCTGCCGGTGCACACACTTCTGCATGGGATCAGGCTGTTAGACAGGGTATAGCTGAGGGTGTGACTCAGGGTCTTGGAAGAATGGATATGACCAATGATTGGGTATAATAACCCGAACGAAAACATATTAATAATTTTATATGTATATAAATAAGAAATTATTTTCGCTAGTTATTATATTAGTAATATTATGTACATCTTAATCTTAATAATAATAAATGTAAAGAATTGAGCAATATATAATAAAATAAATACAATAAATTAATACGTAGTAGGTATATGTGGTGTCTTTTATGTGCATACACATGAGAGATTATGAAGTCAGCAACTATCCAACCCCAACCCTCCAAAACCCTCCTCACCACACAAACACTCATAACCATCCTACTATCCTTATATTTTATTATATATATATATATATATATATATATATATATATATATATATATATATATATATATATATATATATATATATATATATATATATATATATATATATATATATGTAATCCATGTTCATACTTCACAATATTTTCATATTCTAAAATTCGGTCCAACTAATAATACATATACAAATATGATCACGAAGGAAATCAATTAAGAAACAAATAAAACCAGAGTGTGGTGATGAGAAGGGAACGAACGGAGATTTCAATACAAAGGAAACATCGTTTTTTTTCTTTTTTTTTCTAAAGAATTGAAAGTTTGAAACTCATAGTAATACTTATTTATTGGTTGTATGTGGTTCCAATTCATTAAGTGATAGAATAATACGGTAATAAATACATATACGTAGGTGGTATATAGAATGAAACTTAGAATTGATATCGGAGTAGTACGTAGGCAAAGACGACGATGATTTAATTAGAAAGATGCATTTAGCCCCTCAACTATATATAGTTCTGAAATTAGAATAAACAGATTCATAAAATTACTATCAACCCCCTATTACACATGTATCTTGCTAAAATAGTAATTAAATAAATATTTAAAAGCTTTTTATTTTGTTAGACTTAAGCTATACCGATAGTTACGAAACTTAGGGTTGTTTGTTGTAACATTAAAACTTGACCTCGAAATTAGATGCTAAGTTTAGTTAAATTATTTTATGTAGCTTTTATTAAAGATATTGGGAGATCTTTCTGACCTGTGAGCTTTAGACAATTATTAAGGTACGGATGTCCGTACTCTTTCTTTCAGCGTTATCTTGAACCGTTTCTTTGATTATCACTTTCATTCATGCTTGCGCGTTTTGATTATGTATATCTATTTGACTTGAACTATTTGTTGAGCGAAACTATATTTTTAAGTTATACTATATATTGATTTAAACTATCTATTTAAGCTGAATTGAGAAAAATGATATTCATAGATTGTAATAACTTTTTTAAAAAAATATTTGTAAAAGAAATGATTTTGAGAAACTGTGTGGGGCCTGAATTATTGTGGAAACTTTTAAGAAAATATTTATGGGACAAATGATTTACGAGAACTTTGATCAAAATGGTTTTTGAGAAAACCTTTATGAGAAACTAATTAATTATTGATAAACTTGATGAACTTATTTATTTCGAGCGTTCTTAATTCGTTTCATTAGGTTCCATATGTACGGTGGTGTTGGTTGGTATGTTCACTGTGCTACCATAGAACCCTAGATTTTAGACATGAGATAGGCATACCGAGTCAACTACCTGTGGAGGTACCACAGGCTTGTCATTGTGGCGACCAATGGCTTGGCACTACCGGTGGCAGTGTGATTAGCTCACGGTGTCTCCACTTTATTATATTTGGCTCACGGGAGAGCGTTTGGTTTATTTGGGAGGCGTATGGATGCATCCTAGGATATGTTATGATATGATCTGTGTATAGCGGTCGTGTTGTGTAGTGCCATACACACCTTCTGATTAGGGGAACCACCTGGAGTCATGACCAGTGTGTTTTGCGCTATATATGATATTATTTGGCACTGTGGGTGCGATTCTAATATTCTGTTTTGTAGGTGTAGTCGGTATAAATAACCCAACCCTTTGTTACTCTGGCCTTTATTTTCATTACTCTGGTGTTGTGGAGTTAATCGATGGAAAATTTTATAAAATAAAATATACTTATTATTCTGTTCACTCTTATCCTTTGAAATATTAATGTTATTATTATATTATTGTTTATATCTGTCAACATCCGCGCACTGAGCCAGTAGCTCGCCGCATTTTCTTTTCTTGCGGCAGGTAATCAGGGTAAGATGGGATGAGCGTGAGAGCTTCAAGATATGAAGATGCCTTAGAGACCTACATATCTAATGCCTTAGTCTGGACTTATATATTTATGTTTTCAAAATCCCAAGTTATAATTAAAAACATATTAATGGTTGTGTAAGGTATCAGTTGTGATTTAAATAAGACCTTATTATGACTTTGAATATTTAGCAATAAATGTGACCTTCCGTTCTTGTCTAGAGCGGGGGTGTTACAATGGGGAAGAGATTTGCAGGAAAGAGCGAATTGGCAGACGGAGCCAATGATTCACACTAGCACCTCATCTCTCACTGGACTGACTGCATTCTCAGACGAGGTTCGTATCGTGGTATCCTCGGGCACCAACACTTCAGGATGGGTACGGAGATTAGCCACTGACGAGGAGATGCTTGATGAGGGTCAGTCAGACTTGAGGCACCCAAGGCAGCCCCGGACCAGCGTATCATACTCTCTCCCTTCTGGATATACCAGATCAGCCGTGACTCTACTCTCTACCACTGTACGCCCAATCTTGGGCATAACTATCTTTCTACTTTTAGTTTGTATGATATTATTAGTTAAATAAGTATGCATGAATAAACGTCACAAACAAGTGACGATCGAGACCATACAACAAGATGGAAGTACGACTTGGAGCAAGGACACATTGAACGAGAATGGCGCCATTAAAAGAAAAGAAGAAACCACAAATGGGCGAACCATCCATACACACCTTGCAACCATATGGGAGTTCTACGTCTTCATCTCTTTTTCAATAGAATATACCCAATATACTAGACCACTTTAAACACTAAGCGTGGGATTTGAAAACCCACCAACATAAACTTAAAATAACAAAATACCTTTCAAAACTAAAGTGTGAGATACCTTGTATCCCTAACATTGAGGACAATGTTATTTTAAAGTGTGGGATAGCAATATATTGCACACTATGATTCTCGCAATATCCTCAAGTGTTTAACAAACTAAATTTTTCATAAAATTTAAAACTTTTCAAGCTATAAAACACTTAGGATTCCAAATTTTATAAATGATCAAAAAGTTTTATTACAAATAGACAAAAGAGTAAAACAAAGTCTAAACTTTTTGTGAACACCGAACCAATTTTCCAAAAGAGCATTGCATAACCAAAGGCACATTTCAACCCATTATAATTGTTGTGAGGTACCACAAATAAGGCCTAACAAGCACTCATTTTTAGTGCTTCACTATACTTCCGTTGAGTGCGCTGATGTTGGCATCTCTGAATCAGAATTTGCTCTTGATCTACATTTTGGAATCACACCTTTTGACGAGAATTACTAAGTTAGAAACCTCGGCTATTCGTGAAGACAAAACACCCCCACCACATACTTCCATTTCCATTTTCACTCCAATCCACCATGAAACCATCTACAACTATACACTCTTTTCATTCACCTCATAAATAAAGAAATAAATTCTGATGAATTCATAACTTCCGGGAAATCCTTTATAAAACCGCATTAGAAAATGCGATCATCCAAGTCAAGTATCAAGAAGACAGCCGATAAAAAGGTCACCTCGAAGAGAAAAGCAAAAGATGCTTGCCAAAAAAAATTAAAAAATAAAAAAAAAGATTCTGAGAAAAGGAGCAGAACCTAAAGATTTGAGAAAAGAACTCCTGACAGTCGAAAAGAAGGATGCTCATTTAGAAATTCCTGATAAAAAGCTGAAAGGATTATCAAATCGATCCTTAAAGAACACCTATCTATCCAAAACCCCTTCACTCACCATTCCTTCACAAGATAATCCGAGTATATAACTGAAAATTCTCTCAAATAAGTGATGGAGGTTTAAGTCTTGATCAAGCCTATGACGAAGAATGCAAACATGACTGGCTATAAGCGATTCCATTTCTTAGAACTTTAGGACACCCGATACACTTAAGTGAATTGAGTGACCCGAGTGAGATAGCCTCAGTTATGTAACCTCTTCTCATGCTTGCGGGAATAGATTCGGGAATAGCAAAAAGGATAAAACTAAGTTTTCACTTTTACGTCTTACGAAACAAAGATCGCTTAATCACTATGAATAGGAATCTTATGTGCTAAAAGATTGAAGGTTTGCTTGAGGACAAGCAAAGTCTAAGTGTGAGATATTTGATATCGGCTAAAAAGTCACATTTTTACCTCGATATTAGGACCCAAAAATAATAAAGTTCCAAGATTTATCGGCAAAATAATCACTCTGTTGGTTGATTTTGTAGATTTAGTTATTACGAAGAGGATACAAAAAAGAGTCAAGAAAATCGGAGCTAAAACGAAGATTTTAGAGCGAAAACGGTGAAAGACAAGTTATGACCCAAGAAACCAAGTTACGATTCAAGGAACAAGCAAATCGATCCAAGCAAAACAGCAAATCAGGAAGTCATACGGCCTACCATATGGCCTACCAGATCACATACGGCCTGCCATGCAAACGGGCCAAGAAAACGGCTTGCCTGGTCAGAACGGCCTGGCCATACGGCCTGCCAGCCGTATGCCAGCCAAATTTTCACTATTTAAAGGGCACTTGTCATCCATTTTCCATACACATCTTCACACATTCTCATTAAAATACACTTTCTCTTACTAGAAGCTTTCAAGGCCTTCTCACATTCCAGCGGAAAATCAAGTACTTAGAGGCGAACGCCGAAGATTGTACTAGGAGCGGTCTAGAGGATGTTAGCACTTGTAATGGTCCAGATCTCGTCTGTAAACGATGAACGCCTTCCTTAATCTAATAAAGTTACTTCGTTACTTTAATTTGCTTTCATCTTGCATGCTTGTCTATCTGTTATAAATGTTTATTATATGTTGTAACATCCCAAAATTTGTCTCAGCTTTAAGCCGCGTCGCGGGCATTCTAGCCGCGCCGCGGCCTATAACATGATCTGATGGTGATTCCCTTTGAAATGCTCGACATGGTTTTTAAGCTTTATGCCGCGCCACGGGCTGCTAAGCTGTGCCGCGGCCTATAACGGCAGAAAGTGCTGATCAGCATTTTTAAATAAGGGTTTTCGAGGGCATTTTGGTCTTTTCGCGTATTGGACAGATCATATCTATGAGATCTGGTCCATCCACCTAATTTATTCATTTCTTTTTCTTTTTCTTCTCCATTTTCTCTCATTCTCTTCAAACCCCAATAAATTCATAGTGAGATTTGGAAGTGAAGAAGTTAGATTCGATCTTTGGAGCAAGAAGAAACGTCGTTCTCCTCGTTCTTAGCTACGCGGTGATACTAGTAGTAAGTTCTAACTCCGAAATTCATTCTTGTGCTTCATTGTTCATATCTAGGGTTTGAATGGTTGTTCATGAGTAAAACCCCATTAGTTCATTAATGGAAGATGTGAACTAGAAAAATGGGTTTATTGGTGTTGTAGGCGGGTTTTGGGTTTGGTGAGCAAATTTATACATGTAAGACTTGCAAATGAGTGTAATCACTAGTATTTAGTGATTATTGAAGTAATGGAAACCATTTGGGTGTATTTGGGTTGACAAATTTTGAAATGGGTCAAAATTAGGGTTTATGTGTCAATTTGGGCGATAGGTGTTTAACGCTTATAATTGGGTTTGATTGGTGTATTAGGACCATTCTCACTTGTGTTAGTGATCATTGGTTAGTTTGAGCGTGGTTTGTGCTTGGAAGTGCATTTGGATCGAATTTTCACTAGTTGTCAATATGGGTTGGTTTGTAATCCACCCTAATTGTGTTGTTTGATATGTGATAATGGAATAGGTACATTCCATTGGCGATTGCGGATTTTGGTTTGTGCATCCATCAAGACTTCAAGGTGAGTGTCAATATACTTTGTGCAAATGTATGTATAGGATGGGTGCGGGTTGGGTGAAGTGATTCTCGGCTATAGAGCTCACATCACATATAGGTGGATTTGATGAACTTGTGTATAGGTCCAATGGGTACGGTTATGCGTTTTGGTTGACCACCTTTGACGAGGTGCACACTTCATGTGTACGTTATCACATGGGCTTGTGATGTTGATGTGTATAATCCCGATGGCGTGGGATTGGTATGAGTTGCGGTTGAGTGACCCCGATGATGTAGATTTTTATAATCCCGGGAACGTGGGTCTTGATTTGGGTTGTGAGTCATGTGTGGTGTAGATTCACGATGACGCGTGTAGATTCGGTCATCATATTGAGGTAGTGGTCACGTATGGTGCGGATTCACTAAGGCTCATGTAGTTTCGGCCAACCTTGGTGTTGTGGTGGTAATGAAGATAGTAGTCTCATGTGGGGTGAATTTACTAAGGCTCGTGTAGTTCGGCCAATCTTCATTTTGGAAGTTGGTATTTGGCTTTTGGTATTGGGTTAAGGGGTTAACCTTGGGCACGCTTTGTTATATATATATATATATATATATATATATATATATATATATATATATATATATATATATATATATATATATATATATATATATATAGTTGTATTGTTGTGATGTAGCTAACCCTCCGGGTGTAGCTTGTTGGTGTTGTTCATATCGTTGTGTTGTTCTTACATTGTTGACATATTAGCTTGTTGTATAGCGCTCGTACGGTATGCTTAGATTAGCTTGCCTTTATGCTTAGATTCTCCGGTACGTGCTATTTGATTATTATTGTGTGGCATATCCATTTTATGCATATATATGTATGTAGTATATTCTCACTCACTAAGCGTTAGTTTACCCTCTTGTTGTTTACATTTTTATAGATTTACGTGGAGGTGGTGGCTCGGGTAAGCGTGGGAACAAGAGGACTCGTGTAGGTTGCTTTAGAAGGCGTGCTTTCGGATTGATTAGGATTGAGTAGTGTATCCCTAATCACCATGCTCGGTTTTGTTGGATATTAAAATAGTCGGGTCATGTATGCCCGTTTGGAAGTGTTTTGAAAATATAAATGGAAGTGTTTTGAAAATATAAATGGGACCTAAATGTTAATAATATTAATGTAATATAAAGGAAAAAAATTTATGGGCCGGAATACGACGGGTTGGGTCGTTTCATATTGTTGAGTCCCCAAAATAATTAAGGATTTAATTATGACAAAACTGTAATTTATTTGCACTAAAATGTTATGAGCAGCCAGCACAAGTTTGTTTATGTATAGACAGCAGATATTGCTGTGTCGAGTGTTTAGTTTGCTGCTTAGTCTACCAGCACAAGGTAGACAGTGTTCTTCAATCAGCACAGGATGTATACTCAGCAATTCAATAATATCAAATGACTCAGCAATGAAGAACCAGCATAGCTGGAATGCAACTTACTACACAAGACAACTATACTCCATTACAAGCATAGTGGTTTCCTGAGTGGTCTACATCAATCGTACTATTCAACAGAAGTCAAAGATAAAGTTGAACATAAAAGGACACGCGTCGGCGGCTGACAAGTGACCTTACAAGACCACGTGGGAATGCAGAAGTTTAACGCATGTGCAGACATGTGTTATACTTTGTCAACGCCTAGGGAATACAACATTCTATTTGTTTAAACAAATAGTGGTGCCAAACCGAATTGGGATGTTCCTGCAAATAGCTACCAAAGAGGAAAGAGGAGAGCATGCTCTCTGATGCAGTTGTCCCCACAAGTACAGACATCCTATGTACCAGTGGACAATGGAACAATTACACAGATAAAAGGACTACTATAAATTGTTGTATCCACTATTGCAACAACTAGTGGTGAGGGTTTGTTTATTTAGAGTCCAAAACGTGTAATAGCTTAGAACACACTCTGTAGCTATACTTAGGTATATCTGTATCAACCAACTATCATTCCGCCAAGGATAGTTGTAATTCTTTGTGATCTAATCAATAAAGAATAACCGTTGAATAATTACCTTTGACTCTATTTAATTTACTTGATTGAATACTAAATTGTGTTTAACTGTTAAGTTAATTAAAAGAAATTTATTCACCCCCCCTCTACAATACTCCTGTTGTTTATCAAGGATCCAACAACTGGTATCAGAGCTTCAGTCTTGATAATTTAATATCTTGCATCTGAATTCTCTCATGGCTGCATACTCAAATACAGCTTACCTTGAAAATGGCTCATCTAATAGACCACCCAAATTTGATGAAGATGAGTATGAAACTTGGAAGGCAAGGTTCATGCTTCACCTGGAGTCTATTGACCCACTCATGCCTGGTATTGCCACAGATGGTCCATTTGTTCCAACTGAGACTATTGATAGCATTTTATCCACTACTAACACTCCTACCATCCCTAGCAGAGAGGTTGTTCTCACTCCAGCCAAATGGGATGCTGAGGACAAACGTTGTGTTGGACTTGACCCTAAGATCATAACTATGTTAGCTATAATTTTACCTAACCACCTGTTCAAACTGATTAAGGGAAAACTGAATGCTAAGCTTATGTTAGACTATCTAGATGTTACCTATGAAGACATGGACGAGGTTAGGCAGAACAAGATTATTGCTTTGAAAAGAGAGTATGAAATGTTCTTTTCCTATAAGAATGAGACCCTTAAGCAAACCTTCATTAGGTTTAACTCCTTAGTTGCTGACCTGCTTACTTTGAAAATCACATATACTGATTTTGAACAAGTAAACAAATTCATTGACTCATTTTCTGCTAAATGGAAACCAGTGACTGACCCTCTAAGAACCACCCAGACTTTAAAGAACTTTAACATGTCTTCTCTCTATGGTACACTTTGGAACCATGAGAAGGCAGAAGCTAAACTTGAATTAAACTTGAAAGAAAACTTTAAGTCTGCCCCCACCACTTCAAAATCTTCTAATACAGATGATACTGCTCTTATTGCTGCTACTAAAAAGAAAGCTCAAAAGGCTTTACTGGTTTAAAAGTTGACAGCAGAAGAAGAGTCAGCTGAAGATGATGTGAAGAGTGGTACTGGGTCTGAAGAGAGCAGTGATGATGAAGATGATGTGGAAGAGTTTTCTGAAGGTATGACTTTGCTGGCTAGGCAGTTCAAAAGGTTTAATCGTAATAAAACCAGCAAGTCATACAAAGGGAGTAAGAAACCAAGTGCTAGGTATAGCAGCAAATCAGTCAAGGGTCCTAAATCTGAGTGTTACAATTGTGGGAAGGTTGGATATTTTGCAGCTGAATGCATGTCTAGGAAACCTTCTGTCTCACACGCTAACTCTTTCTCAAAAGGTGACAAGTACAAGAACAAGTACAAAGCTATGAAAGCTCGGATGAAGGAAAGTGCAAAGGCTGATAAGAAGGGAAAGAAGCCAGAAAAGGTTCTAGTTGCTGAGCATCATGACTGGGATGAAACCAGCTCTTCTTCATCTTCTGACAGTGATACTGATGATGGTTATGCTTCTGGTAAAAAGATGTGTTTGATGGCCAAAGAGGTCGAGGAGTCTGATTAGGATGATAATGGTAGTGCATTTGTGTCTGATATGAGGGAAGCTGACCTGAAAAAGGATTCACCTCAATGAAAAACTGAAATGCTGTATAAGGTTGATAATTTTTGAACTTATACTGATGATGAAAAAGCTGAAATGTTTGACTATGTAACATCCCAAATTAATTAAGGTATTATTTATGTAATTTAATTATTTTATATATGGATGGTATGATTTAGTATAAATAAATGGAAATAGTTAATGTTTGTTAGTTAAGTTGGAAGGGACTAGGGATGCAAAGTTAGAATTAAGGACCTCCCAAAATAGAGTTTTGGTGGGGAGGGTAGAAAGTGCAAATAAGACAAAGTTAATTTAATAAAAGATGTAAAATGCAGAATTTTTATTATTAGTTGCAAAAAAATACAGAGAGTGTGTGTTTGCTTGTGTGTGTCGATCCAAACAAGAGGAAGGGGGAGGATCTTCAATTGAAGAAATTGAGTACATGCAATTGGAAATTTGTGAAATCTAGTGTACTCTAATCATCCTAGCAAGCTTTAATTCTTCAATTTCTTCTCCTTTGTGCACAATTAGGGTTCTTGAATCCTTAGAGACAAGGTATGAACTTCTATGTCTAAGTATTACTAAAGTTGGATGTCTTAGATGAATCTCTAGCTTAAAAGATGGTGTATGTTGAAAATATGCACACTTGTATGATTTAAAACGAATTTGTGATTTATAATAAAAGTAAGTTCATGAATAAACTTGCTAATTGAGTGCCTGTAGTGACTAAGATGGAATTGATGCTAATTTAGCTTAGAATCAAGTCATGCACACTAGGTGTTTGATGAAATGCCTCAATGAAATGTTTATGTGAGTTAGTTAAAAATTGTAAAGGAGAAAGTTTATATGTGAATTGTTGTTATTGTTGTAAGTAATGAAATTTGGATAAATGATGATTTAGGGTTGCTAGTAGTAGAAATGGGTTTATGCACATTTGATGTTTGATGAAATATTTGAAAGAATTACAAGTCATGATTGTAAGGGATGAACTAGAGATATTTTGTAATTAAGGAAATGATGTTGGCATGATAATGTTGTTATATTGGAAAAGATAAGTTAAACATGTTATGTGTGTAAGTGTATGAATGTGTTAAAAGCCTTTGAAAGTTTTGATTTGTTAAGATTATGTTATTGATGAAATTAGCTCATGTATAGGTGCTAATCAAGGCATAGGAGCTTTAAGTGATCAAGGAACCTCATTTAATCAAGGTGAGTTTATAGGGGGTAAATTGGGCGGGTCAAGGGTGACTTAGTGTTTCCGGATTTCATCCGTGAAAGAGGACAACGACTAAATGCACTAAGTGGATAGCTTAGATAGAATTATTAGGTGAGCCTAATAATTGTATCTATGGTTGATGATTAGCTTAGGCAAGGTCACTAAGCTTGCTTAATGATCTTGTCTATGGTATGACTTAGCTTAGACACCTTGAGTGTCTATGTATGTATGTATGTATGTATGTATGTATGCAATGTGATTAAGGTAGATTAGGCATATGTGTATGCCTAGCTTAGACATAATTACTAGGATTGACCTTAGTAAGTTATGTCTATGGTAAGGAAAAGAGTCGGATCCGAAAGTAAGAAAGCAACCATTTGGGTTGGAAAGACTAAGTGATGAAATGATTGTGCCCAATGTCATATGTTATATTATTCGCCTATAACTCACTAAGCGTAAAAGCTTACCCCCATGTTGTTTTATGTTTTATAGGAACGAAAGGACACCGTGAAGGTAAGGAGCCTATGTGAGGATAGCGGAGCTTTGGGTTTTAGTAAGTGGTAGTGCAAGTCCCTATTTTGAATCTAGCTCTAATTATACCGCTTATCAACGCCAAGTCTTTTGTATTTGAAAATTATGTTTCTTTTAAGTTTTGGGACCAAATGTTATATTTAAGATGTGTAAACACGTTGCATCATGATTAAAAGATTTTCGTAACGTTTGACGATGTAAGAAACTGCTTAAATTAAGTTTGTTTATGTGTTATGTTGTTGAAATAGGTTGGAACGGAGTTGTTATGCGTTGATAGTCAAACGGGTCACAAGTATTAATTTGGTTGAAAACTACCATGTCAGGGCCTGATCCCGGAATGGGATTAAAAGATCCCGGAATGGGATCAAAGGTGATTTTCAAGAAATCTGATCAGAACTTGATCCCATAGTGGGATGATGGGATCCCATAGTGGGATCTAAAAAAAAAAAAAATTCATCATTTAAGGTCGTTAAAGACTACCTAAGAGTTGATCTATGCAGAGGCAGTAAACGTGAAGAAGTTTTGAAAAATGATAACAAATCTTTAAATAATAAACTTAAAAGCAAAACTGATGAAATTAAGATCTTAAAGGATGAAATTTCAAAACTTGAAAAATAAAATCTTGCTTTAAAGTCTCTTCACGTTGAGGCAGCAGATGTTAAGAACCAGCTAAATGACCTCAAAAAGGTTGTTACTTCATGGTGTACATCTGCTCAATGCACAGCTAAGTGTGTAAATGAGCAGGTGCCTGCCCAAGTTGAAGCCTTCTTTGCTGGTGACTATGTGCTGCTGCTGCTCTTGCAGAAGTTACTTACATGGACCCCATTCTCGAAACTGATCCTGAAGCTGTCTTGCCAAATACCTTTGCCAAGATAGTTAAGGGAAAAAAGGTCTTAACAAGTAAGTTTGTCAGACCTACAGAGACCCCACCACCGTCCATGAAAGAAATTTTGGAGGATGAAGTAAAAGTCAAGGAAACCAGTACTTCAATTGATGAAACTACTGATCCCTCAAGCATTTACTATATGACTCCAAAGGAAAGACGCATTAAAAGGGAAATCACTGAAAACAACCAAAGAAAGTTAAAAACAATTGATTCCCCTTCATGTTCAAATTCCACCAATGCTGAGCCAGCTGATGAAAATTGTACTGGTCAACCAGTAGCTGTTGACAAGCCAGCAAAACACAATACTGGCAAGTCAAAGGCAACAATCAAGATTCACACGAATCGTCCGGTATCAGCTGACGGGTCAGTAAATTCCCACACTGGCTCGTCGAACAACAAAGGCAAAGCAGTATAACATGATTATGGTACTGGTTCTAAAAGGAAAGCTGTCCTTAAGGGAAAAGCTAAAGTGAACCAACTTGTGGAATAATGTGCTGAGTCATCTATCACTGTTATAATGACTGTCAATCTTGACCAGCTCATAGCTGCCATATCTGAAAGTAGACCCGATCTTACTGCACCTATTTACTCAGTGTATGACCAGTCATCGATACCAAATGTGAGAAAATGCTACAAGTATGGCTGCAAGTTTCACTTAGCCAACTGGTGCACTCTAACCCTAACCCTATCTGCTGCTGCTTCTTCAAGCAAACCAGCAGACAGGAAGAGATCATCAAAGATGACCCTTCCAGAACCCATCCTTGGATGGGTTCCCAAAAAGAACTATTCTCTTAGCTACTGTGCAGGGCATTCAAAATAAGCAAATCTGGTATCTCGACAGTGGTTGTTCGAGGTATATGACCGGAAGTAATTCCCTGCTAATGGACTATCAAGAAAAGGATGGTCCATTTCTTTCATATGGAGATAATTCGTTGGGTTACACAAAGGGTTTTGGTACTTTAACAAATGGGAATGTTACATTCTCAAATGTAGCATATGTCGTTGGGCTTAAACACAATTTACTCAGCATAAGCCAACTGACAAGCAAAAATAAGATAGTTCAATTCAGAAGGAAAATTGGCACTATTTTTGATAAGACAGGGAAGCTACTGCTGACAGCCAAAAGTGTTGGAATTTAACAAGTTTGAAACTCTTAAAACCATTTAAGAATCATTATAAAACGGAAGCGTGAAATTACCAATTTAACTTGTTATCTTTAAACCAATTAAAGCTAAATCCCATCTTGGATCAAGTTGTGAAATGATGCTTACTAATTAACAAGAAAGGATAAGAGTGTCATACCTCCTCAAAACCAAGTTTGAGGGCTACTCAAATGTGCAAAAAATTGATGGAGATGATGGTGAAAATAGCCTCCAAATTGATGCTTCAAGTGTGTTAAACTCCAATCCTTTGATGCACCAACACCACCCTTTAAGTTAGTTAAGATTTAGACACTTAATTAACTAATTAACCAAGCTCAAAACCCTTTTATTTACACTTGAAAAACTGGACAGCAGCAACTTCAAAGATGGTGATGAATGGAGCCTCAAAGCTATGAAACCTCAAGTGATTATACCCCAAACTTACAACCAACACCTAGTACTTCGGTTAGGATTTAATTAGAACACTTAACCACTTGATTAATCAAGCTTGAACCAGCCCTTTTGCTGCCCAAAAATCACGGCCAGAACAGCCAGAATAGAGAGAGTTTTGGTCAGTTTTTTTGAAAGAAAAATGAGTCAAAGTGTGATTGGTTCAAGTGTAGACATTCCCCTTGGAGTTGTGTATATAGGGAGCAACAAAAGCAAGCATTAGATGCTCTCTTGGAGTCCCAAAATCTGCCACTAACTCTCTTATTTTATAACAAGAAATATATATATATATATATATATAAACTTGTATTTACATATATATAAACTTGTATAAAACTTAAGTATAGTTTAGTAACATATATATATATATATATCTTATAAACCTTTTATAAAATATAACACAACTTAATTATTTAAACCTTTAAATAATTAATTCATTAATATATAAATTATCCAAGTAATATATCTCAAGTGATAAAATTTTAGAAATCCGATTTTCTAAAATCCAAGTGTCGCGTATTTGTTTAATGAACCAATCGTTAAGATCAAATACGTTTAAGGTGTCGGTAAGCTTGTTATTGAGTATGACCCGACTTGGATCATAACATATTAGCCACATTAATTTAATATGTCTCTTGGGCATACGAAAAACCTTCAAAAAGACATGAGAACATGTATCAAATTGACATTAACACAGCAGTCACAACAACTAAAACTTGTTTTTATTCAAAGGCAGTAGACAATCTCAAATGGTTATGGCACAAGAGACTCTCACATCTCAACTTTAAAGATATTCACAAATTATCTAGTAAAAGTTTGGTGTCTGGGCTACCCACAATGTCTTATGTGAAGGACAGATTGTGTCCTGTATGTGAAAAAGGGAAGCATCACCATACCTCATTCAAGTCAAAGCAGATTTCATCTGTTGAGAAACCATTTCACCTACTTTATATGGATCTTTTTGGTCCTGTTAATATAGCTAGTTGTAGTGGGAAGAAGTATACACTGGTGATTGTTGATGAATATTTCAGATACACTTGGGTATTCTTTTTGAAGCAAAAGAGTGAAGCTGCTGATGAAATTATCAATTTTATCAAAAGAATGGAACTACTGAATGAGCAACTGGTGAAGCAGATTAGAAGTGATCATGGTACAGAATTCAGAAATGCTACTTTGGAAGAATTTTGTGCTGACAAAGGTATTTCACAGAATTTTTCTGCTGTGAGAACGCCTCAACAGAATGGTGTTGCAGAAAGAAGAAACAGAACTCTCATTGAAGCAGCAAGGTCTATGTTGGTTGAGTCTGGGTTGAAAAATTTATATTAGGCAGAAGCTGTGAACACTGCATGTTTTACCCAGAATAGATCTTTAATAGTGAAAAGACATCAGAAAACTGCTTATGAAGTTCTCAAAGGCAGAAGACCCTCAATTTCATTTCTTCATGTATTTGGCACTCCCTGTTTCATTCTAAACAATAGGGATCAGCTAGGTAAGTTTGATGCTAAGGCTGATGAAGGTATATTTCTTGGATATTCCAACATGTCAAAGGCATATAGGGTTTTCAATAAAAGAAGGGGTTGTTTTGAAGAATCTATTAATGTTACATTTGATAAAACTGCCCCTACTTCATCTTCTGGTCAAGAAGATAAGGAGTTACTGTTTGAAGAGCCAACTCAACAAGCTCTAGATGATGAAGAAGAACCAGCAGTAAATCCCTCACCAATCCATGTTGCTAGGTTCTCAGATGATGAGATGAAACACTCTGTTCCATTTGTGTCTAAACCTGGTGGACCTACTGGCTCTACAGAAGTTTTACAACTTGAGCATAGGTCTACTGGTTCTGAAGGATCTCAAGCTGGTACTGGTTACACTCACAATGAACAGCTGTCTCCCACTGCTACTCATTCCTCTGAGCCAGCTGAAAATTAAGATGCTGTGTGTTCTACAACAAGCTCACCTGTTCATAACGCTAGATGGACAAACGAGCATCCAATTGAACAAGTTATTGGTAATCTGGCCAGTGGTGTTAAAACAAGAAGACATGCAACCAGCAATTTTTGTATGCATGTAAACTTTGTATCTACCATTGAACCTACATGTCCTGAAGAAGTAATCAAAGATCCAAGCTGGGCAGGAGCTATGCAAGAAGAGATCTCCCAGTTTGATAGGAATAAGGTTTGGACTTTGGTACCTCAACCTGATGATGAAACTAAAAAGATCATTGGTACCAAGTGGGTTTTCAAAAATAAGATGGATGAAGATGGGATTGTGATCAGAAACAAAGCTAGATTGGTAGCTCAAGGTTTCAAACAGGGAGAAGGATTGGATTATGGAGAGACATATCCTCCAGTGGCTAGGATGGAAGCTATCAGATTGTTCTTGGCATATGCTGCTAAGATGAACTTTAGGGTATTCCAGATGGATGTTAAATCTACATTTCTAAATGGGAAGCTGCAAGAAGAAGTTTATGTCAAACAGCCTCCTGATTTTGTAAGCAGTAAATATCCAGACCATGTCTACAAACTAGACAAAGCTCTTTATGGCCTCAAACAGGCACCAAGAGCATGGTATGAGATACTACATGTGTATCTAATTGGTATAGATTTAAAGTTAGAACAATTGATACCACTCTATTCTCAAAGGAGATAGATGGTGATCTCTTGCTAGTACAGATATATGTGGATGATATTATTTATGGTTCTAAAAATGAAACACATTGTCAAGAATTTTCAAAACTTATGTCAAAGATATATGAAATGAGCTTACAAAGAGATCTGTAATACTTTCTTGGGTTGCAGATTAAATAACTTGATGATGGAATTTTTATAAGTCAAGATAAATATATCAAAGATATGTTAAAGAAATTTGGTCTGACTTGTTTAAAAGATATAGGGACCCCAATGGCAGCGTCCATTAAAATAGATGCTGATCCCAATGGTGAACTAGTCAATATCACTGAATATAGAGATTTGATTGGATCCCTACTTTATCTCACATCCAGCAGACCAGATATTATATTTGCCACATGTCTCTGTGCCAGATATCAAGCTGATCCTAAAGAGTCACACTTGTTAGCAGTAAAGAGGATATTTAGGTATCTGAAAGGTACTGCTAAACGTGGCCTTTGGTATCCCAAAGACCAGGATTTTGAGCTAATTGGGTATTCAGATGCTAACTTTGCAGGGTGTAAGATAGACAAGAAAATTACTACTGATGGTTGCCAGTTACTGGGTGGTAGGCTAGTCAGCTGGACGAGCAAAAAGCAAAATACTGTGTCCACATCCACTGCTGAGGCAGAATATGTTTCTGCTGGTAGCTGTACTGCTCAAGTACTATGGATGCACAGCCAGCTGAAGGACTATGGTGTTTATGTTACAAAAACTCCAATCTACTATGACAACATAAGTGCAATTGCTATCACCAACAATCCTGTAATGCATTCTAGAACGAAGCACACTGACGTTCGATATCACTTCATAAGGGATCATGTTCAAAAGGGAGATGTGGAGCTTCACTTTATTTCAACAGACCAGCAGTTAGCAGATCTTTTCACAAAGCCCTTAGATGAGAAACGTTTTAACTATCTCATCTCTGAGCTGGGTATGCTTGAACTCTAAAATAAAATACAACCTTGTTGGTGTGCTGGTTCTACAACATATAGGACAAACCAGTAAGTCACAAATTCTTTCCTTACTGCCTACATGTCAAACAATCAGCACAACAAGGTCTTTTAGGTCATAGTTATTCAAATATTTGAAATAAAATAATAAATAGCTCATAACACTTAAATGATACCTTAAAACTGAAACTCATTTACTCCCAATGATTTAAAATTAAAATCATGACATATTAAATGTAACAAAGAATTTTTGTATTAAATACAAAATTTATCTTATGGTTTTTAACTTCATTTTGAATTGAAAACTGCTGCATTTAATGCTTAAAGGGAGGTATGAGTGTTCAAGCCAATTAAACGTCATGTCAACAGTCTGTGTCCCCTCGAAAACATGCCAGTCTGTTACATCTGCCCACGCGCCTGCAGATGACAGTTGCCATTTCCTCTCTCCTGCACTTTTCCACCAATCCGAAAGGTTAAATAAGGCAATCCATTTCTCATAATAACCTTCAGTTATTAACTCTTTGATTTACCTTTCCAAAACACACTCTTCTCACTAAATCCCCAAATTTTCAAATCATTCATACATTCATCTACAACAAAATCATCAATGGCAGACCAACAACAATCACCACCCATCGAGAACTAACCGAAGGAACAACAGCTACAACAACCAGAACACTAACCTCCTCCAGTCATAGAGGAACAGGTTGAACAGGCACCATTGTTCAATCTTCACCCAAACCTGATCAGGGCTGCTAATGCACTAGACTATGCACTGATTCGCCTTTTCAGAGGCAATGCAGCACACACTCTCTCTATTCCTAAGTTGTAACAACCCAAACCATACCGCGTATAAAACCCCGTTAAATTTCATGACAAAAAAAAAAAAATTTGCTGTTGGCTGAGTTGCGCGGCGCGCAGAACCTGTCTGGCAGCCCGCTGTCCGGTTTTCCTTGAAATGTGAAAATGTTTGACCCGTTCCCGACGTTTTTAGCCAAAACGCTTTTAACCATGAATTCATACATATAAAACTAACACGTTTAATTAATAAAATTAAGTTTACGAAGCAGGTCCCACAACGACCCATTTTACCACCTTAAGTACCGAAATACAATATTTGACCAAAAGACTTTAATACAATACAAAGCCGAGCATGGCGATTGGGGATACGCTACCCAATCCTAAATGATCCAAAAGCAAGTCACTAAAGCAACTATGCACGTCTTCTAGTCCTCGCGCTTACCCGAGCCACCATATCCGCATGCGATCTATAAAAAGAGTCAACAACGAGAGGGTAAGCTAATGCCTAGTGAATGATAACATACTACATACATATATATGTATAAAATGAATACGCCACACAAACAAATACCGCATACCGGGGCATCCAAGTATAAAGCATCTACACTAAGCATACCGTACGATCTAAGCAACGAGCTAAAGATACAACACAAAAGATAGTCCATCAATGACAAAGTAAACATCGCCAAATAGCTACACTCGGAGGGTTAGCTACAACACAACAACACATTAATATATATATAACAATATAAACGAACAAGGTTAACCCCTTAACCTCAAACACACGAACATTGGCCGAACAACCCGAGCCTTGTGAATTCGCACAACCCGAAATTCACTTCTCAACCATAAGATGACCGAACAACCCGAGTCATCATGAATCCGCACTACCCGAGATTCATTACCTCCAATAAGGTGACCGAACAACCCGAGTCACCATGAATCCGCACTACCCAAGATTCATTTCTCAATACCAAAACCCATGGTCACGGGATTATAAAATCCACCAAATCGGGGTCATCCACAACACAACCATATCAACCCTTCGCCATTAGGGTTACAACAACCAAATCACAACCAAGTGTGATAATGTGCACACAAAATGTGCATCTCGCCAAAGATGGTCAACCAAAATGCACAACGTGCCGATTGGACTTATACACAAGTCCATCAAAACCACCTATATGTGAAGTGAGCTCTATAACCGAGAATCACTTCACCCGACCCGCACCCATCCTACACATACATATGCACATAGGATATTATCACTCACCTTGAAGTCTTGAAGAAGCTTCCAAGTGAATCCGCAACTTGCCAATGGAAGATACCTATTCCATTATCACAATTACAACAATACAATTAGGATGGATTTATAAATCACCCAATTCGACCCTTAGTGCAAATTCGACCCAAATGCACTTCCAAGTACAAACCGCGCCCAAAACTAATCAATAATCACTAACACGAGTGAGAATGGTCCTAATACATCCATTAAACCCGAACACAAGTGCCAAACACGTGTCATACCCATTTTGACACTTAAACCCTAATTTGACCCAAAGTCAAAGTTAGTCAACCAAACAACCTCCAATGGGTTCCAATACTTCCATAATCGCTAACTAAAGTGATTAAACTAAATTTCAAGTTCTAAACATGGCCAATTTGTTCACCAACCCAAAATCCACCAACAATTAACAATAAACCCGATTACTAGCATCACTAAACCCATTTCATCACCTAAAAGGGTATTACAACAAATTAACTCAAAACCCTAACTTGAATATCAAATTAAATAGATGAAATTCGGAGTTTGAGCTTACCAATACTATCACCGCGTAGCCGAGAACGAAAGGAACAACTTTAAAACCCGAGACTTTGATCGATTCGAGCTTCTTCTTCCCCAAAACCTCAAATCTCTCTCTAGACCTCCCTCTCTCTCTAACAATGGATGAGGATGATGAATGGATGTGAAATGATCCAAAGTTGGATCTAAACCAACTGATAATGCCCACAAATCCGGCCCCATGTGAAATTACCCAAATACCCTTCATTTAAAATAAATAAAACAAGATAGGTTCTGTCAGCGCGTTTGCGCGGCGCGCGGCCGCTTTGCGCGGCGCGCAGATTGACAGATTCAGCTCTTTTCCAATTTTAATATATATAAATATTCAACGAAGCCCGATCTCATATGCCTTTAATAAACAAGTATACAAAATAAATATTCGGGTCTTACAACTCTCCCCCACTTAAACTCGATCACGTCCTCGTGATCCTCATCACTTAACCAAACAGACCTCACCCTACGGTCCTCGACATAAGTCTCAATCCGACTTCCTAAGCAATTCTTTCCAACGAATCGCCTTCCACAACTAAATCGTCACCCGCGACTTCTCAAGTCCACAATCCGAGCACTAAAACCATGCTCCTACCCTAACATCGGGAAAAATTAACTAACCTCGTACCGAGATATCATTCCCTTAGCATACTATTACTGAGTACAACGCTCAAGGCAACCAAGCCTCAACCTAGGGTCAACAACCTGAAACGATGAAACCGAACCAAACGAATCCTTACGGATATCACCTAATCATTAAACATCCCTTGTAGTGCGCAATATGACCAATACGCAACTACCGTAACAATACAATCCAACGGTTAGAAACCGATAGCGCCCAAAACGGCTATGGGAACGCAAATCCCAAGGGGTACGAAATCATCTATCGTCACACCCGTAACAAACATGTGAGCGAAATACGGCTATCGCACCACTAATCATACCACATGGTCCTCACAACCCCACCATCGACGCATAAAACGACCGATAGTTCCCACAACATGGTCCTCACGACCCCACCATTGGTGTATCAAACAACCAATAGATTACAACTCAACATGGCCGAAACAACCCGAGCCAAAACACATATGGAGGATGGTCGAAACAACCCGAACCTTAGTGAATTCGCACAACCCGAAATCCACCAACCCAATCCATATATCTCACAACGACATGACCGCAAAACCCGAGTCATCGTGAATACGCGCAAACCGATATTCACTACTACCGCCACATAGTATAACCGAGGATGGCCGTACAACCCGAACCTTAGTGAATCCGAACTACCCGACATTCACTACCTCAAACTATGAGCCCAACCAACAGGGACATTCGTACTACCCGAAATATTGTGAATACGAACAACCCGATATTCACGTCCCACAACACAACCCTCTTGATGAAGTCAGCGGACCCCGAAGGTCATGCTCCACCAATCTCAATATCGGATGAAGTCAGCGGACCCGAAGATCATGCTTCACCGATCTCAATACCGGATGAAGTCAGCGGACCCGAAGATCATGCTTCACCGATCTCAACACCACGCTCATGACGAAGTCAGCGGACCCTAAAGATCATGCTCCATCAATCACGTACTCCCATGATGAAGTCAGCGGACCCTAAAGATCATGCTCCATCACGCAACCATACTATAATGAAGTCAGCGGACCCCGAAAGTCATGCTTCATTAATCATCAATACCACGATGAAGTCAGCGGACCCCGAAGGTCATGCTTCATCAACTACATACCATAATCGAGCAAGAACCATCTATATCAAACATAGGTACCGAACAAGAATTCTCCAAAAGAGAACCCGACACACACCTTCCTTAACCGAAGGATTTCACCTTGCTCACCAAACACGTCCATTATCTCTCAACGAGATTTACCACATTACCGCCTCGGTGGGATTCCAATCCAAACCATAAGTACAATTTATCCGAAATCGCACTCTACCACGAATCGACCCAAAACTAGGTCTCGGTAAAATTCCAGATCTACCAAAATCATCATCCGAAATATCACACTAACACTTTCCTCGCGCAGGAGTGCGACTCCCCCACTTGGAAACACGTTCCTATATCACAACTCGTACACCCGTACGATGCTACCAAAGGTAGACTTTACCAACAATTGGGTACACACGACCCATCACCACACCTTGCTCTAACCTTGAGCACACGAAGGATTTCAATCAATCCTTAAACACTTCGAACGAAAAGTGTACCACGATTACACAAACCATACCCTCGCAATTATCCAATTGCTTTAGTTTGTCAAGTTTCACCTAGTCACTCATGTACCTACGGGTTTCTCCCGGTACCCTAAGTACAATGTAACCACAACACAATCGGAGTCGACACCACGCTAGTAGGTATAAAAGAGGCACCTAATGTCGCGTCATAAAGACTCCATTACCAACACACATCGAGATTTTAAACACTCGGCCTCAAAGGTTCCAATCACCCGACGAACCTCATGGTTCATCACTTCAACACCAAAAGCGAACACGCGCTAAACAATCGAACACCAAAACCATTTCCGTGGCTTGGTAGTAACATTCCCCAAATACTAAGGAATGCTTGGTTACACCAAGTCTTACGCCCTTCGTCCAACAACCAAACATCACCATAGGGTACTTCCGTTAGGAACGTCACCCTTAACCATAACATGCAAATCACTATGCAATTAACAAGTCCGAACATAAACGCCACATAAATAAATATTCAAAGACATATTTATCAAAACGAAACGTACCTCAACGTCTCCTTGCGGCATTCGCCGCCGCCAACACGGGACAATCCGGCTTGCGATGTCCCTCTTTATGACAATAGTAGCACATTCCGCCTTCACTTCTCGGCATCGTGCATTCCCACAACTTGTGACCCCTAACGCCACAATTGAAACATCTAGGCGCACGAGATTCCACCGCGCCCTTTACCACTTTACTCGTACTCGCACTCGGACCCTTAGTCCTCTTACTCGGAGCACCATAAGAAACAACCCTTCCCTCACTTGAAGGTTCGCCCTTTTTCGATCGCGTATAAGACTCGAAACCTCTAGCCACCGCAAATAACTCCGCAAACGACTTCGCGTAACCCCGGCTAATTTTGCTTTTCAAGTCATCGCTCAAAGTTCGATAGAAATCCTCCATCAACAAACGATCGTTCCCCAAATATTCCGGGCAAAAACGAGCCTTCGACATAAAAGTCGTCTTTAAAGTATTCAAGTCCATAGAACCCTGTTGCAAATTTCGCAACTCACAACGCAATTCCGATAAATCGGCTGAAGTTCGGAACTCCTCGAAGAATTCCTCCTTAAATTCGTCCCACGATAACGTCATAAACGTTTCACCACCGACAAGATCAATCTTGCCATCCAACCAATCCTTCGCCCTACCCCGCAACAAACTAGTAGCGAGTCTCGTCTTTTTCTCGGGTGGGCATTCCATAGTACGAAAACACCCTTCGACATCCGAAACCCAAGTCGTACTCACCAAAGGATCCGGTTTCCCATCATACATCGGGGGTCTAGTCCTCATGAAGCTCTTAAGACAACGCTCCATTTCACCCCTATTTTGGAATTCGGAATACTTCCCATCCATTTCTTCTCGAAACGCTCTCATTTGCTCCGCAACGGCGGTCGTAACTCTAGCGTTAAATTCCGTTTCATTCGTCTCGGTCTCGTTTCGTGTCGTCATTCTAAAGAATGCAAAACGATTAGTCCACGCACGTATAAAACGACACGCACAACACCACCCCATCTTGCTAAACACTCGTCGTACATCACTTGTTAGACACGATTTGCACCCGTAATAAGGTCTGCAAGTTCTTATTACGCACACACGCCGCATCGACTTGTTAGTACAACGACCGCCTCGCTCGATGATATAAACAAACACAACCAAAATTCTACGCGGTACAAACACACGTGAGAATTACTATCACAACACAAGAGCATATTAATAATATCCGCATTACTAATATAAACGTTAGTCAACCTACAAACAAGGCACTAACTAAACCCATTCCGACCCGTAATCCTACAAGTCCCGCAACAAATTAAGCACACACAAAAGTCTAAGTCTAGGCACCTATCTCAGGTCACCTAAATCCCTTAGACCATGCTCTGATACCACTTGTAACAACCCAAATCATACCGCGTATAAAACCCCGTTAAATTTCATGACAAAAAAAAATTTTTGCTGTTGGCTGAGTTGCGCGGCGCGCCAACAGGTTGCGCGGCGCGCAGAACCTGTCTGGCAGCCCGCTGTCCGGTTTTCCTTGAAATGTGAAAATGTTTGACCCGTTCCTGACGTTTTTAGCCAAAACGCTTTTAACCATGAATTCATACATATAAAACTAACACGTTTAATTAATAAAATTAAGTTTACGAAGCGGGTCCCACAACGACCCATTTTACCACCTTAAGTACCGAAATACAATATTTGACCAAAAGACTTTAATACAATACAAAGCCGAGCATGGCGATTGGGGATACGCTACCCAATCCTAAATGATCCAAAAGCAAGTCACTAAAGCAACTATGCACGTCTTCTAGTCCTCGCGCTTACCCGAGCCACCATATCCACATGCGATCTATAAAAAGAGTCAACAACGAGAGGGTAAGCTAATGCCTAGTGAATGATAACATACTACATACATATATATGTATAAAATGAATACGCCACACAAACAAATACCGCATACCGGGGCATCCAAGTATAAAGCATCTACACTAAGCATACCGTACGATCTAAGCAACGAGCTAAAGATACAACACAAAAGATAGTCCATCAACGACAAAGTAAACATCGCCAAATAGCTACACCCGGAGGGTTAGCTACAACACAACAACACATTAATATATATATAACAATATAAACGAACAAGGTTAACCCCTTAACCTCAAACACACGAACATTGGCCGAACAACCCGAGCCTTGTGAATTCGCACAACCCGAAATTCACTTCTCAACCATAAGATGACCGAACAACCCGAGTCATCATGAATCCGCACTACCCGAGATTCATTACCTCCAATAAGGTGACCGAACAACCCGAGTCACCATGAATCCGCACTACCCGAGATTCATTTCTCAATACCAAAACCCATGGTCACGGGATTATAAAATCCACCAAATCGGGGTCATCCATAACACAACCATATCAACCCTTCGCCATTAGGGTTACAACAACCAAATCACAACCAAGTGTGATAATGTGCACACAAAATGTGCATCTCGCCAAAGATGGTCAACCAAAACGCACAACGTGCCGATTGGACTTATACACAAGTCCATCAAAACCACCTATATGTGAAGTGAGCTCTATAACCGAGAATCACTTCACCCGACCCGCACCCATCCTACACATACATATGCACATAGGATATTATCACTCACCTTGAAGTCTTGAAGAAGCTTCCAAGTGAATCCGCAACTTGCCAATGGAAGATACCTATTCCATTATCACAATTACAACAATACAATTAGGATGGATTTATAAATCACCCAATTCGACCCTTAGTGCAAATTCGACCCAAATGCACTTCCAAGTACAAACCGCGCCCAAAACTAATCAATAATCACTAACACGAGTGAGAATGGTCCTAATACATCCATTAAACCCGAACACAAGTGCCAAACACGTGTCATACCCATTTTGACACTTAAACCCTAATTTGACCCAAAGTCAAAGTTAGTCAACCAAACAACCTCCAATGGGTTCCAATACTTCCATAATCGCTAACTAAAGTGATTAAACTAAATTTCAAGTTCTAAACATGGCCAATTTGTTCACCAACCCAAAATCCACCAACAATTAACAATAAACCCGATTACTAGCATCACTAAACCCATTTCATCACCTAAAAGGGTATTACAACAAATTAACTCAAAACCCTAACTTGAATATCAAATTAAATAGATGAAATTCGGAGTTTGGGCTTACCAATACTATCACCGCGTAGCCGAGAACGAAAGGAACAACTTTAAAACCCGAGACTTTGATCGATTCGAGCTTCTTCTTCCCCAAAACCTCAAATCTCTCTCTAGACCTCCCTCTCTCTCTAACAATGGATGAGGATGATGAATGGATGTGAAATGATCCAAAGTTGGATCTAAACCAACTGATAATGCCCACAAATCCGGCCCCATGTGAAATTACCCAAATACCCTTCATTTAAAATAAATAAAACAAGATAGGTTCTGTCAGCGCGTTTGCGCGGCGCGCGGCCGCTTTGCGCGGCGCGCAGATTGACAGATTCAGCTCTTTTCCAATTTTAATATATATAAATATTCAACGAAGCCCGATCTCATATGCCTTTAATAAACAAGTATACAAAATAAATATTCGGGTCTTACATAAGTCTAAAGCCAACATTGGCTATGAGGCTTTGATCGACTACATCAGGAGATGCCCCTTGGCGAGATCCATCACCGAAGTTCCTTCTCGCCTCTATCCGGCCTGTTTAGCGAGATTTTGGTATACTGCCACCATGACCACCACTCAACAGAATGCTCTTTGTATTCGTGGCATGGTGACTGAAACCCTAAACTGCTCGATCACTGTTGATGCCATTCGTCGTGCCCTTCAATTTCCCGGTGGTTCATTTGTTAATTCACCGACGATCGATGATTTCGGGAGGGAAGTGCTGGAGACAATCGGATATGCTGGTCCAATTGCTCATACACCACTAAGGAAGAACTTTCCACTGCTGTGGTATTACGCGGGCTGCTGACCTAGTGTATAAGCCAAAAGTCCGGTAGTTTCGATCAATGCTCAGACTTTGAGCTCAAAATTGGTCATAGTTTGTTGTTCAACATGAACATTGACTACGCAGCTGAGATCTACCTCAGGTTAAGGGACATGGTGCTAGCATCCAAATGAACACACTTAATCCCCTTTCCAAGATTCTTGAGCCTGGTTTTTGAAAATGAGCTGGGTGAAGCTTACCAGCAGATCGCTGATGAATCATTTGACCTGCCTCTAAAGCAAGGGGGATGCCAAAGGATAAACCTACTGCTCCATATGCTGCTTTGACGCCAGCAATGCTTGAGTATCTTGCTGTTCAAGGTGGAGTTGCCCAAACGACTGCCTCTGGTGTTGCACCAGTTGAGGGGGAGGGACCTCAGCGTAAGACAACTGTTAAAAGGAAGAAGCCAGCTATCTCAACTAGTACAGCCACTATCTCACATACTGGTAAATCAGTAGTTGTATTAGAATCTAGTGCTCTCTGATAATAAAGAACAGCCCTAGTCTTATATACTAACTACCCACTTCTAGTATTGGAATCCGTTACTTATCTATTTTTTGGTAACAGGCAAATCCAAATGAGCTAAAGCTGGCTCCAAGCACACCACAGGAGGGATTGCCCCAGTCTCAACTGCTACTTCTGAAAAGAAGCCTGCTATGGAACTTGGTGCGTCTTTAGACCAAACAGCAGAAATCTCTAACTTAATTAAAAATATTTTCACTGCTGACTTGAAAAATGAAAGTTGAGTTAAAGGCACAACCTTAGCCCCCAAACTGTCTGGTTTTAAAACTAGTGTTAAGAAGAGTAACAACCCATACTCTTCTATCCAGGCACTTTCACATTTTTCAAAATTATTCTTCAAGAAATATCCTCTGCTGACAGTACAACCAGCAGAGAACATAACTGACCCCCAAAGCAGACTTGAGCTGGCTCCTCATCGTGCTGAGTCAGCTCAGGCTACTGCACAGCCCAAATGTTACTTGGATCATGATAAGAGTCACACTCCTACATCGTTACTAGCCAGAACTCTTACACAATCTGGGTCAACATGTGTTGCCAATGAGTCAGTAGAGTCACAGCTGCACTTACAGACACCTTACTCTGTCTCAATCAAAGGGCTGACTAAATCACCAGTCTGTCCCCAGAGACCAACAACAGATGCAATTGTTGAGTCAAATTTATTTGGTTCTACAGTTGTTAACATAAAATATTCTCTTATTTTAGTTCTTAGCAGGGTAGATGAACATGCAGAGGGGGAGCAAGAAAAGAATGTTATTGTTTCTACTGATGAGCTCTCGGTTTCTGCTACTGGTGTTGGTGCTACTAATTTTTATACTAGTGGTGCTGATACTAGTGTTGTTGCCTCTACTACTGCTGGCTCTACTGGAGACATTGTGGCTACTCGGTCCACTGATCATACTATTAATGAGGAGCTAGCTACTGCTGATTTCTCTGCTACTCCTCCTACTATCTCCGGTATTGCTACTTGAACCACTGATTCTGAAGTGGTTGATGTGATGATAATAGGACCTCCTCCTGCACTTGAAAAGGTTATTGATAATATTGTTAAGGAGGTTCTTGATTTTGATACTGCTGGCACTACCATTGTTACTCCTCCAACTGCTTCTACTGAGGAAATTACTACAGGTTGTGACCAGGGTGACGTGTTGCTTACTGATGAGCTTATCGCAGCAAATGCTACCTATTATGCACATGTCACTGGTTCTACTGAACCTACTTTGAAGACTTTATAATTTTATTCTTTTTTACATTTTTTTAACTTTTTACTGTATAATATAGAGTATATTTAATATTTGTTTGTTACTCCGTATTATTATCTATTCGTTGAATGGTTTCTACAAATCTCGATATAGGTATTGTAATTATAAACTACAGAAACAAAGTTAACGTATATAGCAAAAACATTTATTGATGCAAAGATATATCTGTTGTGACAACCCGGAAATTTCTGACCAAATTTAAACTTTATCTTTATATTATTTTGACACGATAAGCAAAGTTTGTTAAGTTGAATCTCAAAAATTTTAAACTATGTTCATACATTCATTTAACCTCGACCAATTTCCGACGATTCATGAACCATTACATAAATGGATACAATTATATATGCATATATATATATGTATATATATTAACTTAAAAACGTTAACAAAGTATTAGATATATAATACTTTACATAAACGTATTTGTTTCAATATATGTTTAATATATTTATCGATGAGATTAAAATATCAAATGATTGAATTATCTAATACAATGTGTTATGGTTACGAGTCTCTGTTGTGAGGTCCACGTTGATTTGTGAAATCTTTCCATTTTAACAATATTCAGAAAATGGTAAAGTGATATACAAGTAAGGACAAATTGTCAAATTTCGGGAGTTAGACAAAGGTTAGTTGAGGATTGAATTTCATAATACTCGATTGATCTATTTTCAAATGTACGAAAACACTTTTCGATATAATAGAACTTGTTTATTTAAAATATCTTTGATTAGATAATGTGAGTCGGAATATTGGTTGTTAAATATATAGATAACTTGCAACGTGTATTTAAAACGTAAGGTGATATAATAATATCTAATATTTAAACGATCGTTAAATATATTAAACTTTGAAATATAATTAGTTTCAAAAAACTAAATATTATATTAGTAAGTAAATATTTCTAAAATATATAAGATTATATTTTTAAATGATAATATCATTATTTTACAAAGTGATAAAATATTATATAAACTTAGTCGTAAAACGTTTTGGATTTAAAATTGTATTATTATAATATATATTGGTAAATAATGAGACGTCGATTTGTAGAAGCAAATGACCAAAACACTCAAATGAATAAGTTACACTTTGAGTGGGATAATTTTTCATTGATTTAAGTCTAATTATTAATAAAGGTACACGTCACGAAACATAAAGTACAAGTTTTCTAAGCGTACAAAAGGACGCTCAACAAATCGAAACTGGCACGTAAGTCGAGCGTCAACGTACTATTCATCGGTGCTAAAATTACAAATCAACTATGCATGAGAATATAATATAATATTTAATTAATTCTAAAGATTAAATATATTATATATTAAATAATATATATAATAAATCATAAATGAGTGTCGGCATGAATGAGCATGAATGATTGAGTGAAGATGAGCTGGAGAAGGCCCTCATGCGATCACATGGGCACTCCATACAACCCTCATGCGATCGCATTGGGGGGGGGGGGGTTGGTGGCTAACATCCTTTAAAAATCGAATTCAACTCATTCTGATTCATTTCATCTTCTTCTATATTACGGAGTATTACTTATATTAATGATTATTATTATTATTATTATTATTATTATTATTATTATTATTATTATTATTATTATTATTATTATTATTATTATTATTATTATTATTATTATTATTATATTATTATTATTATTATTATTATTATTATTATTATTATTATTATTAGTATTTAGTATTATTATTAGTACATATTATACATAAAATACTACGACAAGGGTATGCGCGAGCGAATTCAAAACGAGTTTTTCGAGTGGGATAAAGTTAAGGAAATTATGGGTTATAGCTATGGAGGTTATGGGTATTGTTCGGGGGTATGCTCGTGAAGTCAAACTAGTGTTTATCATCTCCGTTGCGTATATATATATATATATATATATATATATATATATATATATATATATATGTCTACGTACTTTCCTGCAATATTGAATCATAATATTGATACGTGAACACTCATAACTTAACTTTTATATATTAATAGTGTATCCCTGACTAGTGCTCGAGTATATAGGATTATGCATGCTTGAATACTTATTATTGTCGTTAAATAGTTTATGATAGATCATGAATTTAATACATATGCTATTGAGATAGGATATATGATATGAATGTCGTTGGAAAGCTGGCAAAAAATCACTAACTTTTCATTTAGATATCGAATGGTTTCGATGAGTGAATTAAAAGATATGACTAACTGAATTATTATTAATTTTCGTATTATTATTAAAAATGATTATTATTATTATTACTATCGTCGTTATTATCGTCGTTATTATTATTATCTAATTATTATTATTATTATCATTATTAATATAAGTATTATTATTAAAAATTGTTATTGTTATTATCATTAAAGTTATTAATAATATTATTAATATTATTATTATAATTATTAGTATTATCATTAATATTATTATAATAATTATTAGTATCATTATCATTAAAACTAATATTAGTATCATCTAACTATTATAATTACTATTATTATCATTATTATGAACTAAAAGAGAACTAAAAGCTATTAAACAAATCGATTAGGAAATAATAAGTATGAGTATCATGATGAGATTAAAATATGGAAAGATATTGATTTAAATAAAAATACCATTTTCATTATTTTTATAATTATTATTATTATTAAAAGTAGTATTAATATTAAAAATATCATTTTTACTAAAATTATTATTTTTAATAAAAATATCATTGTTACTATCAAATATCATTATTATTATCATTTTAGTATTATTTTTAATAAAAACTATCATTTTGAATAGAATTATTATTTTTATAAAATATTATTATTATTATAGTAATATTAAAAAGTATTGTTATTATCAAGATTTTCATGATTAGAATTATCATTTTATGATAATTAATATCATCTTTAGTAAATAAAATATTGTTATTATTAGTAGTAGAATAATAATAATAATTGTTATTATTACAAAATAATACAACTTTTACTTATTATCGATATTATTTTATCAAATAAATATGTGATACAAAGATATTTTACCACACGTAATATAATTACATTAATATTACATACCACTATATTTTATAATATTAAGTGAATTTTATAAATTTTATTATTTAAGATATATAAAAGTATATTTTTATCATACATAAATTTTAAATATAAATATTTATTAACAAATGACTTTTACTAATTACTCTAATAAAATCTGATAGATATATTTAAATATATAAAACGACTATATTTATGTTATACAATTTTTGGAGGTCATTTTGAATTAGATGACTTTTGTTGACTTTTGCATAATAATCTCGAGCATTAGGATTGTGATACACTACGACTTGACCTAAATTGTCAGACAGATATTGACCAACATATAAATATATATATATATACTTAATATAGGTTCGTGAATCCAAGGCCAAACCTACACTTGTTCAATGACGTCATATGTATTTCACTACAAAATACAGTATTGTGAGTTTCAGTACTCCCTTTTTAAATGCTTTTGCAAAATATATTTTTGGGACTGAGAATAAATGCGTTGCTTTATTAAATGGTTTACGAAATAGACACAAGTAATCGAAACTACATTCTATGGTTGGATTATCGAAATTGAATATCACCCTTTTAGCTTGGTAGCCTAAGAATTAGGGAACAGACCCCCTAATTGACGCGAATCCTGAAGATAGATCTATGGGCCTAACAAACCCCATCCAGGTTATGGATACTTTAGTACTTCAATTTTATATACAGATGAGTGTACCTGTATATTTGGGGATATTCTATATGCATTTGTTAATGTCGGTTACCAGGTGTTCACCATATGAATGATTTTTATACAGATGAGTGTTCTTGTATTATAATTTTTGCAGATGAGTGTCCCTGCAGTTAACTATGAAAATAAAATCTTGTGGTCTATTAAAATTATGGAAATTATTGATTATGATAAACTAATGAACTCACCAACCTTTTGGTTGACACTTTAAAGCATGTTATTCATAGGTTTGAAAGAAATCTTCCGCTGTGCATTTGCTCATTTTAAAGATATTACTTGGAGTCATTCATGGCATATTTCAAAAGACATTGCATCCGAGTCGTTGAGTTCAGTAAAGATTATTATTAAAGTAAACGACAGATTAGGTCATTTATAGTTTGGAAATTATGAAATGGTATGCATGCCTGTCAACTTTCGATGTAAATGAAAGTTTGTCTTTTAAAAAATGAATGCAATGTTTGTAAAATGTATCATATAGAGGTCTGATAGTGCTCCAAATAAACATATATTTAGGCACAATATCCTTCCAATATGTGAAGCTTTTAGTTGCAATTGTTCTATTTTTATGTAATATTCGTTTAAATAAATAAGTGCGAAGACAAAAGAAAAAAACGACGATTTGAAGACGCAAATGACCAAAAAGCTCAAATATACAAGATATAATTCAAGTGGTTCAATTTATTGATGAGAAACGTCCAAAAATGATAAGAGTACAAGCCACAAAACGCAAAGTACAAGATATTAAATAGTACGCAAGGACGTTCGAAAAACCGGAACCGGGACTTGAGCCAACTATCAACGCGCGATGCAACGGAGCTAAAATTACAAGTCAACTATGCACAAGAATATAATATAATATTTAAATAATTATATAAATTATTTATATATTATATTAAATAACGTCGACAAACTAGCAAACAAAAAATATGTGAGCTGGATCTGACGGCCAAGCGATCGCATGGGAAATAGGCATAAAACTCATGCGAGTGCATGAGCCCATGCGAGTGCATGAGATTTGCACTAAAATCTCATGCAACCGTATGAGTTACTGTAGCAGGCCAAGTATTATAAAAAGGCAGTTTGCTCGACGTTTTAATTACACAAAAATCAATCTCTCTTCTCTATGTAAGATATTTATATTATAGTTATAATTTTAATTTAAGATTAATAATAAATTATGGTTTAGTTGGGTTATTGTAAGAAATGTTTTACGGGTTTTAAAGTCGGAACCCTGTCCGGGTAACGCTACGCAATTAATCACCACTGTAAGCTATATTCTTCCTTTTTAAATTAATGTCTCGTAACTAAGTTATTATTATGCTTATTTGAGCCGAAGTAATCGTGATGTTGGACTAAAATATTAAGATGGGGTTATTGGATTTTGTACCATAATTAAGGTTTGGACAAAAGACCGACACTTGTGGACATTGGACTATTGACTATTAATAGATAGGGGGTATTGTCTAATCGAATGACAACTCATTAGAATCTGTCGAACCTATCTTCAAATTAGTTAATCTAATAATTATTAAAATGATTATGTATGTTCTATTTAGTGACGTTTATACGACATCTTTTACAATCATTTAATTAATTATTCGGGTTGGGTAATTGATTATTCATTCTGCTCAAGTAGGTAAATTAATATTCATATCTCATTAAAACAGGGGTGGATTACATACAAGGATAATTGGTGTAATTGTTAACAAAGTATTAAAACCTTGGATTACACGCAGTCGATAACCTGGTGTAATTATTAACAAAGTATTAAAACCTTGTTACAGTTCGAATCCCTAATTAGTTGGAATATTTGACTTCGTGAATAAGGTTAATTTGACGAGCATTTTATAATTATGACCGATGGACTATTATGGACAAAAACCAGATAGGTATCAAATAAACCAGGACAAAGGACAATTAACCCGGGTAACAATTAATTAAAATTAAAACGTCAAACATCATGGTTACGGAAGTTTAAATAAGCATAATTGTTTTATTTCATATTTCATCGTACCTTTATTTACTGTCATTTTAATTACTGCAATTTACTTTATCGTAATTTAAATTCTGACCTTTATATTATCGTCATTTATCTTTACGCTTAAAATATAAAATCGACAAACCGGTCATTAAACGGTAAAAACCCCTTTTATAATAATATTACTATATATAATTATATATATTTTATATAAATATAGTTGTTAAAAATATAGCGTTAAACTCAGCTAGCTCCCTGTGGAACGAACCGGACTTACTAAAAACTACACTACTCTACGATTAGGTACACTGCCTATAAGTGTTGTAGCAAGGTTTAAGTATATCCCATCTATATAAATAAATAAATAACTTGTGTAAATTGTATCATATTTCGCTGTATTTCATATTAAAAATAATACTATTTTGTACACCACCTCGCATAACATCAAGTTTTTGGCGCCGCTGCCGGGGAACGCCGAAGCGAAACGCTATAAAAAATTAAAAATTATAATAATAATCGGGCCACTACACTGTAGCAGCCCAACAATTGGCCTGGTACCCGAAGCCATGCGACCGCATGGGATTCCAACACACAATCCATGCGATCGCATGGATTGATTTGACAGCCCAGGAACCTCAGCCAACGAATTAAGGTTATGGAGTATTAATTATTAATTATTATTATTATTAATTACCTAATTAGGGTTTATTTTAATAATAATTTAGTTTAGTTGTTATTTAATTTGTATTTTTAAGTTATAACTAGTTTTATTAATATATAAATTAATACTTTTATAAAATAATAATATAAAAATAATATTTATATAAAAATTGTATTTTTATAACTTTAAGCTTATTTTTATTTTTATATCTTTTTATTAGTTTAATTTGTAATTTGTATTTATCATTTGTAATTAGTTTTAAGTGTAGTATTTTGCCGTAGTTATTTTTATTTCTAAATTTTTAGGCTTTGCCATAAAATCTTTTATTTGCTTTTTCTTTAGATTAAGACTTAGGTACTTTAGAATTTTACGACGTCGCTTATTGCTTTAGTATTTAAAATTTTGGTACTTTTTAAGTTATTGCCTTTTTGGATATAGAATTCCTTTTAAGCTTTAATACCTTTAGACGTAAGTTTTAATTTTTAGTTTTTAGACTTTTAAGTTTCGACGCGCTACGTTATTTTTATTATTTTTCGACCTTTTATTTTTTGACGTTTTCTGACGCGCTCTTTTTCTTTCTTATTTCTCGACGCTCTAGTTTTTAGGACATAGAATTTTCTATTTCTTCTCTAAAAATTCAAAACGAAAAATTATTTTAAGCGGTTAAATTGATAGACATCCAAAATTTTCTGGTTCGTAGTAATAGTTGGATTTGTTAGTGGCGAGTTGTGGGCTTCTGATTTAAAGGGTCCTGGCTACCTGCTGCATCTATTGGCTATTCGAAACGTGGGCAAAATCAGAAAAGTCTATTAATTTGATAACTTATGTAATTTTTATCTTTATAACTAATTGGATATTCAGTGAATGCACCGAGTAAAATGTTCACCACCTTTCATACGTTCACCACCTATAACTCGATCAAGACATCTAGCCAATATTATCGCCGTTGATTTTTCTTTAGAATCATCATCTAGTCGACCAAGTACTCCAATTCGAATTTCCGATAATCCATTTTTTGAACACGACCTCACAATTGAGAACCCGGAGGATATTCAAGGACAATTCAGAGATCCTGAACCACTAATATTTCCTCCACAACCACAAATCATTCAACCAGAGATTGTCGAGGAAGAAACCATTAAATCAGAATCCTCTAGTGATTCGTATTCAACAAATTCAATTATGGAAGTAACGAAACCTCTAAGTATGGAAGACCGAATGAGAGCCACACGCACGGGCCAAGGTCACGCCATTATTAAGCCAGACATTAATGCGCCAGATTATGAAATCAAGGGATAAATCCTACACATGGTAACTAATCAATTCCAATATAGTGGTACGCCAAAAGAAGATCCAAACGAACATCTTCGAACCTTTAATAGGATCTGTACTCTATTCAAAATCAGAGAAGTTGAGGATGAACAGATCTATCTCATGTTGTTTCCCTGGACTTTAAAGGGAGAAGCCAAAGATTGGTTAGAATCGTTACCTGAAGGGGCGATTGATACATGGGATGTCTTAGTTGAAAATTTTCTTAAACAATTTTTTCCGGCATCTAAAGCCGTGAGACTTCAAGGAGAAATTGTTACGTTCACGCAAAAGCCAAATAAAACTCTATATGAGGCGTGGACAAGATTTGGAAAGTTATTGAGAGGATGTCCTCAACATGGTTTAGACACTTATCAAATAGTACAAATATTCTACCAAGGATACGACATTACTACACGAAAAGACATCGACATAACAGCTGGTGGTTCCATTATGAAGAAAACCGCAACCGAAGCTCACAAAATCATTGATAACACAGCCTCCCACTCACATGAGTGGCACCAAGAAAAAGATATCTTTCGTTCATCTAAAGCGGCTAGAGCCGATTCTAGCCACGACTTTGATTCCGTTTCCGCAAAAATAGATGCTTTCGAGAGACGAATGGAAAAGATGACTAAAGATATTCAAGTAACACGAATCAGTTATGAGCAATGCGGTGGACCACACTTAACGAAAGATTGTCACATTGAGCAAACGATGGAACAACGTGAGAATGTTTCCTACATGAACCAAAGGCCGGGAAATAATTATCAAAATAATTATCAACCGCCAAGGCCAAACTTCAATCGAAATCAAAACATTCTTTACAATCCAAATGGACCCAACAATAACTCGTATAACCAACAAGGTCCGAATAACCAACCAACTCAAAACAACACTTTCAATCAACAAAGACCTAGCTTGTATAAACCACCACAACAAACCGAAGAGAAAAAGCCAAATCTGGAAGAAATGATGGCAAAGCTAATGGAATCTCAAACACAATTTATTACATCTCAAACCCAAACAAATGAGAGGTTTGATCAGTCATTAAGAACTCAACAAGCTTCCATTTTGAATCTAGAAAAACACGTAGGTACTCTTGCTAGCATGATGAGTGAGAGGGAACTAGGAAAGCTACCGAGTAATACTGAAGTAAATCCTCGAAATGAGAATGTTAATATGGTTTCAACGAATTTTGAAAAACTAGCACAAGAAGATGGGAAGGTTTTTATTTGTGAGTAACAATGAAGAAGTTACACCATCACCACCACCCAAGTATGAAAAGCCAGGGGTGGCACCATACAGACCACCCATCCCATTTCCAAGAAAAGGAGTTAAGTATGAGCAAGTATTAGGTAATAAAGTTTGTGATACCACTGGAAAGAAGAAGAAGAATAATAAAAAAATGCAAGAAACAAAAATCGTAGAAGTAAACCCGGTGAAGACAGTTCCACCAAAACTTCCACCAAGGTTGGGTGATCCGAGTGAATTTATTGTTCCTTGTCTACTTAGTGATTGTGTCATGTATGATGCACTAGCAGATTTAGGTGCAAGTGTGAGTGTTATGCCTCTTTCGTTATATAAAAGATTAGGTGTAGGTGAGTTAAGTCCAACGAAAATGAGTGTTCGACTACTTGATCAAACCATTAAGCATCCAGTTGGAATTGCTGACAACCTACCCGTTCAAGTGGGTAATTTAACCTTTTTAGTCGAATTTATTGTCATTGACATAGAAGAGGACTCAAACATTCCTCTAATTTTAGGTCGACCATTCTTAGCGTCCACCGAGGCCTTCATTGATGTAAGAAAAGGTAGAATGACACTTAGTAATGATGAAAAATCGATCACCTTTGTGAGTCGAAAGTCTAAATCTCCACCAACCAAAACCGTTGAACCGATAAAAATGATCGATGAGAAGCATATTGTATTACCAACTCCAACGGTAGTGCTTAACAATAATAAAATGCCTAAGTGTGGGGAAGATGAAGTAACACCTAATGATAACTTGATAACAAAGGATCTCGTTATTAATAGTTCAATGAAGAAACTTATTAAGCGGATTCGCGATGCTAGAAACAAGGGGAACTTTAAGTTATGTAACCGGTTAGTATCCAATCTATCGCCTAAAGAAAAGGCGAAACTAGTTGAATTTGTGGATATTACACAGGAATCCGACCAATGGCTTAAAGCAAAAGTCACAGATATGCAAGTTGATTATGGTCCAAAAGAAATTGACAATGAAGTTAATCACAATTTCAACACCACAGCTACCTAAGTGTGGGGGGAGATTCAGATGTTCTAAAAAGAAAATGCTATCTAGAGTTAGTTGTTCTGTTCTCGTGTAGTTCCGAGAATGGAATCCGATTGGTCTTTTCCACTAGCAGACACTAAAGAACTAGTTTTCTCCCTCCATTCTGAATTTTTATTTTGTAGGTTTTGTATTAAATTAATACGCATTTATTTAATTTAAGTTTTGTGTGAATTTAAAAACAAAATTTACTTTATTTCATTAAGTTTAAAAAATGATTTCTAAAATTCATCGTAAGTTGAAGACTAGGTCATGGAACCGAAATTGCTTTACCCGAGGGCGGGGCGACAAATTTTGTTATCATTATTTTTAATATTATTGATCTAAAGTATACCAAAAAAATTAAAAAACCCAAAAATCTTTGCTTTTAAAACAATCACTTTAACGACAAATTTTAAATTTTGTCGAGAGACGGACGAGGTAAACATACCGAAACTACCTAAAGTAAAAGGAAACAAAATTTTAAAAAATTATTCATTTAAATAATTTTATAAAGAAAATATATATATATATATATATATATATATATATATATATATATATATATATATATATATATATATATATATATATATATATATATATATATATATATGTTTGTATTTTATGTTATGTACAAAAGAAGGTAAAACAGCGCACTTTTAAAGATTAAGTTCAGCAAAAGCTACTAATTTTGATGATAAGACGCAAAACATATGTGAAATTACAACAAAAGGAATGAACGATGAGGCGCGCCATCTATCATTCGACGACCTTAGTAATTACAAACTGGGTATTTTTAATCACTTTACTACATTAATCACCCTCATGAATTTATTATTATAGTCTGATTTCATGCAAATGAGGGCATTGCATGATCTCAAGTGTGGGGAAGGGTTATAAATTCTCTCAGGTTTGCACTTGGTTTATTTGCCAAATTTTGTGAAAATTTGAAAAAAATTTCAACTAAATGAATTCAAAATCATGTTTATACATATTTATGAACGATAAAAACTAGGTGTTAATACCGAAATTATCGTTACCTCCGAAAGGACATAAATTGAGAAACAACCTAAAATGCTTGAATTCATTTAAAATGGAAAAGAGGAGAATAAAAAGGCAAAGAAATAAATAAATAAAAGCCAAGTGTGGGGAGAATGTACCAAGTTATTCAATTAAAAAATATCTATCACATGTTTCTGTAAAGTTATTGCAGGTGCTTTTGTTTTGGACTAAATTAACTATTTTACCCAGTTTATTGTAATAAAAATGAAAGAAAGATGGATCTACACGATGAATCAATTCCATCATTAAAAGGAAGTAAAGTCTTCCAAAAAAGGCACGTGCTTCTTAATTTAGGTCAGGAAGTTGTCGTCCAGACCAGCTGTAGGTTGACGAAAAATCTAAAAAAGTCATCTCTAAAATCAGCAGGAAATCCACGGACCTCAGCATCAAACAGGGTCGCTGATATTGCTCTAAACATACATATTATTCGACGCAATATCACTCATATTTCATAGGTTTTTATCTTCTACGAAGACATTCAATGCGCATTTCACGAGAAAAACGATAAAGGTAGACAAGAGTTTGTTATTTGAAGACTCGACGATAAAACGATCGTTTTAACCAGATTTATATCAAGAAACGTTTATCCGAATGAAAGTACAAGATGAAAGAAGAAAAGAGTTCAAATGTATAGTGCCAAGACAGTACACGTCAACACGAGATCAACAAAGAACAAATGAAGAAGAAAAATCAAGAAAACTGGAAATTTGCCTTACACGAATCGTGTACTATTACACGAATCGTGTAATATCTCTGGTCATACACGATTCGTGTATATATACCCGATTCGGGTAATGTTAGGCCTCAACAGTTTCCAGAACGTGCAAAAAGCTGGCGGCTGCTTTATTATTTTTTATACTACTTTTGGCTAGTGCTGCAAGTAATGGACGAATAATCATCAAAACACTCAGCAATTGGACAGTCTTTTTGACCAAATTAAGCTCAACTACTACTTCTATTCAAGCATAAATACGGAGTACTATCAACAGACACAAGGGAGAGATATTACAACACAAATTTATATTTCAATTACTATAGTTAAAGTTATTGTTAATTTTATTACGCTGTAAAAATAGTTTCAGTTATTAAGGGGGTATTGTTCGTGATTAAGGGTGTTATTATATGCGTGAAAGGGGTGTTATTATTGTAATTTTTCTACCATTTGAAGTTAATGCAAGTGAAGATATTTTAGTAAGTTTACTCTGTTAAAATTAGTGTTGTTATTATGTTTGCAGATCTATATTTTTATGTCTCCCCTAGTGTAATGAATAGCTAAATTTCCCTAGTGTTTGCTTAAATGTAGAGCCCCTAGTGAAATGGATTGTTACCATTAGTAAAGTTAAAATGTAACTTTAGTATTTTTAATATTGAGCCTAGTTAAAAGAACCATTTTTATGTAATTAGGTATTTAATCCTTGCCACTTAATTTAGTAAATTTAAATAACGAAAGTTGTTTTTATTTACACAAATTAAGCTTCAACATTAAAAATGATCTAGACGAATTTATGGATAAGTTATTGACACCAATTTAGAAATAAACTTCGGTGGTTTGGGTGATATCAATAAATTATGTGAAGGTGAAATTATAAAAAGGGAGACCGTTATAATTTGGGTATTGGCGAAGGTCAAAACTAGGCTAGGTCTCAATTTAAATACTTAGGGAATAGTAGCTTTCTAAAAAGAATCCAATGAAAATTAGATTTTATTTAGTTAAGTTGTAACTTTATATTTATTCGAGAGAAAAATGTAAAGTTTGATACTAGAACATTTTAATAGGGCGTAAAACTTAAAACAATCCATGGACCTAGGGATGACACAATTAAGTAAACACTCCCATTTATCTTATTTATACTTCCTATAAAAAGTATCGTTGTATTTATTCACGAATTATAAGTTTAAAATATATAAAAATACATAAAAACATTTAATTTTCGTAACAGTTATGTGTCACACATTTTTACACTTACACGAATCGTGTAACCTCACACGAATCGTGTAAGGCTTGAATACGGCTACAGTACACCGTAGGTCAAAAATTAAGGTTTTAATTATTTAATATTATAAAATTAGGTTATTAGTTATTTATTTATTATAATTAGGTTATTTATTATATAATTAGTTTTAATTAATATAAAATACTTAAATACATGTTTTAATCCTAAAATTAGCATTAACTATTATAAGTTCATAAATTGTAATTAGTTAATAATTAGTAAATTAATTAAATTCCTTTTAATTTGTATTATTTTTATTAAAAATGCAATTTAGTTAAATTAATTAAGTTTATATAATTATTGCTTAAAACAAAAATCTAAATATATAGTTTTATTAAAAATTACTATTTTACTAATTACCATCTAGTAATATAATTGTCGCATCATAATTAGTATAATTTCATTTAGTATCATTTTAAGATAATTCTTGTTATATTGTAATTTCATTTAGTAAATTAGTTAAGTTATTTCCTTTTACTATTACTATAATTTGCCTAATCCAAAACCCCATTTTAATTAAGTTTGACATCAAAGACTATAAAAAAAAAACCATTAAACGCTCCATCTCCCTGTGGAACGAATCGGATTTACCAACAAACTAAACTACACGGATAGGACTAGTTGCCTATATATATGTGTGAAATCAACCTAAAATCTATAAAATACCACATATACAATAAATCAATTCGTGTAACAAAACAACTCAAATCCGTTCAAAATAAAGGTCTCGATCCAGCACATCAACTTTTTGGCGCCGCTGCCGGGGAGTTGGCAGTAAATAAATAGATAATTTTTCTGGTTCGTAGTAGTAGTTGGATTTGTACGTGGACCGGGTTGTTGGATCACCAATTTTATTGGTCTTTGAAGGATCCTGCCCCTCTGCTGCATCTTTTAGCTATTCAAAACGTGGGCAAAATCAGAAGGAAAATCTGTTGTTTAAGGGTTTTTATCATTGTTTTTATGTTATTCGATCCTCTCGAGGAAATTCATTTCCAAGAAAGTTCAAAGTTTTTGAATAAATCCTTTAGTTCTTTGTACAATTTCCCAAATTGTATGATCCGTTCAATCTTAAACTCGTTAAACTTAATCCGGAACCTCAAAGAATTAATAAAGGACAAAAACAACAAAAAGAAATAGGAAGTACTAGTAATTTTAAAACACCGAAAAACACTAAAAAAGGAGAAACAAATAGGTAACCCTAGATAAACCTTTAGTGAAGTGATCTCATAATAGAAATTAATGTATGAACTTACGTTCCTCCAACGCTGAATTAACTCCCTCACATCCTGAACCCGAAAGAAAATTCCACGAACGCTTAAGAGCTCAAGAAGTAGAATCTCTTGCTAAAAATTTAGAGTCACTTTTCTTAGAATCCGACTCTGAACCAATAATTCAACCAATCATAGAGCCGATTATTAAAGAAGAAGAAGAAATGGCTGATACAAATCAAACGATGGAAGCATTAATGAAGGCCACAAGAAAAGGTCAAGGCCACGCAATCATCCAACCCACGATGAGTGATGGCTTTGAAATAAAAGGTCAATTTTTACACATGGTAACTAATACATGTCAATTCGGTGGAGCCCCAAATGAGGATGCTAACGAGCATCTTCGTAAGTTTGTAAGCATTTGCAAGCTTTTCAAAATCAAAGATGTCACCGATGAAGTTGCATGTTTAAAAATCTTTCCATGGTCATTAAAAGATGATGCAAGAGATTGGCTAGACTCATTACCAGAAGGTTATATTGAAAACTGGAATGATATGATGGATAAATTTTTGTCAGAATTCTTTCCTGCTTCAAAAGCAGCAAAATTACAAAGTGACATAAATCACTTTAAACAAAAGCCTAATGAAACTCTTTATGAAGCTTGGACCCAATTCAATAAAATGCTTCGAATATGTCCTCAACACGGGTTGAATACATTCCAAAAGGTCCAAATATTCTATAAAGGAGTCAATGTGGCAACTAGAAAAGATATAGATGTTGCAGCCGGAGGTTCGATCATGAAGAAAACACCTGAAGACGCTCACACAATCATTGCTAATTTAGCTTCCCATTCTCATAATTGGCATCAAGAAATAGAATTTTCTAGATCATCAAATGTTGCTAGTATTGAAAGCAATGATGAAATTGCTTCTTTAAAAGTTCAAATAGCAAATCAAGCAAGGCAAATCGAGAAAGTAACCAAGGAAATGCATGCTATCAGAGTAGGATGTGAACTGTGCCAAGGTCCCCATCTTACTAGAGATTGTGATCAAAGTACAATGGAAGAACAAGCAAATTTCTTAGGATACTTACGAAAAGGTGAAATGAACTTCAGTGATTTTCCAGCTATAGAAGCAAACAACCGAAAATATCCTCCTATAAACAGCTATCAAGTAGGAGGACCTTCAGGATCAAATAATAATAACTATCAAAATAATAATAACTATCAAGGAGGAAATCCAGGTTACCAAAACAACCGGAATTTCCCAAATCAAAATCAAAGAAATCCGCCACCAGGTTATAATAACCGAAATCAACCTCAACGAAATTATCAAAATAATTTCAAACATAATCAACCACAACCTCTAGCACTTATGCAACCACAACCATTAGCAATTATGCAACCTCAACCCGAGAGGAAATCTGGTTTAGAAGATCTCTTAAGAGATTTTATGGTTAAGCATGAGCAAAATGCAGAGCTCCAAACTCAGCAAATTCGAAATCAACAAGCCACGATTCAGATTTTAGAAAGAGATGTTGGAAGGATCTCACAGTTACTAGCAGAGAGACCACCAATTGCAAGTAACCCTCCGTTTATACTAAAGAAGAATGATCCTCAAGCCCCAGCATATTCACAAGTGAATGCTATTTATAGTTTCTGTGAGGATGAAGCAAGTTTCAAAACACCGGAGCATAGTCCTATTTTTACTCTTGGGTGTGAAGATGACGATGAAGAGTGTGATGAGTTTATATTTTCTGATTTATCCAATATGGCGGATTACACTCCTTATCAAGAGATGGATGATACCCGAGTTGAAAGTGTGAAAAGTATAACATGTGAAGATGAAGAGATCCGAGTTGGTGCAATAACTCCCGAGTATGGTGACTATTTGATGAGGTTGATGTCGGGAAATCATGTGGAAGTAAAGAAAATGGAAATCACCGAGCCTTCCGAGTTTAGGGTTGATGATGATTTGAAGAAGATCAAGGAAGAAGCGGAAGATACGGTGAAGCAAGCACCTAAAGTGGAAGACTATAAAGAACCCATTCCATACCCGCAAGCACTTGCATCCGAAAAACTAAAGGAGAATCATTGTAAGCCTTTAAATACGGATAATATTTGTGTAAATGTACCTTTGGTTGATGTTGTTGCAGGTATGCCAAACTATGGGAAATTCTTGAATGATTTGATGGCAAAAGAAGGAGTGTGTGAGCAGGCATCATCTGCGTTTCTTAAAGCAGAATGTGCTGCTATTGTGAAAAAGAATGAATTGCCACCTAAGTTAGGTGATCCTGGACCGTTCATAGTACCTTGTAAGCTTAATGAATCTAAAACTCTTAGATCATTAGCTGACTCAGGTGCAAGTATAAATCTCATGCCTTATTCCATTTACTCGCATTTGAACTTAGGTGAACTTAAACCCACCAATTCAGGCATTAGATTCATTGATCAGTCGGTTAATAAACCTATAGGGATTGCTGAAAACTTAGTAGTAAAAACAGGTGAACTTGAGTTTCTAGCTGACTTTGTAGTTGTAGACATGAAGAAAGATAAGTTTGTACCTATTATTTTAGGTAGACCATTCTTAGCAACTGCATGTGCTTTAACAGATTGGAAAACAGGAAAACTAGTTTTGAAGGATAGAGGCAAGAGTGCAACCTATCAAACTGAGTTTAGTATGAACCCACCACCCACACCGATAGTTTCAGTGAATATTGTTGACAATGTCAAACCCATTAGTCAACAAGCTAAGTGTGGGGAGGGTGATGAGGAGAAACTAGATAGTAAACCGCCCAATGATAGTGTTGTTGAGAAAACCATGAAGAAGTTATATGGTAGGATTAGAAATGCTATGTCGAAAAAAGATAAACATTTGAGAGAGAGATTGATTTCAAACCTATCAAAACTTGAGAAATATAAGTTGAAAAAACTGGTTGAAGAGTCAAGATTTTCGGACTCTTGGTTATTATCAAAAATTAATGGCGAGAATGGTTGCGGTAATGGTTCTATTGGAGTAAAGAAGGGTGATGTTTATCACCCCGACGTTAGTTAAAATTGGGGTGGAGTCGCGTGAACGACTCGCTAATAAACTTCACACATTGTAAATAGTCCCATTCGTGTGTCTCGTTTTTATTTTAAATTCCTTTTTATTTGTATTTTTCATATACTTGTTTTAAAATTTAAAAATGTTAATCTTTTTAACATAAAAATAGAGTGTTTTTATTTTATTTTAAATTTGTTTTCGAAAAACATTAAAAACTTTAACTTTTAATGGATTAAATTTTATAAATTGAATTTAAAAATTTATAAACGGATTAAGATCAGGTATAACAACCGAATTTCCGTTACAAATATAAATCTATAAAAGATATTTTAAATTTAATTGATTATAAGTTAAAAAAAAAAAAAAAATTTAGTTTGTAATAACATAATTTTTTGGTGTGTATTGAAACTTATTATGTTTTTATTTTTTTATATATTAGCAAGAAAATATAGTGTGGGGTAAAAAAATGTGTTGTACGATTGAATTCAAACCCCATATTTTGTGTGTTTTTTACATGGTTTTGACAGGTACAGACGAAAATGCAATTAGACGAAACGAAACATCAAATTACATTGTGATACAAACATTGGATATGATCGTAGGTAAAACAATTTGAAAATCCAAATCGGTTAACAAAGGAAGTTCCAAATACTCTACATTTTTTTGTCCTCTCAAATTTATACATTATTATCTGATTTTATGTAATGAGGGCATTACATAATCTTAAGTGTGGGGTGGGAATATATAAATTCTCGAGAACTAATAAGTTATTGGTTTTTATGAAAATTTGAAAATTTTTAAACAAATGTATCTAATCAATTTTTAAGGTAACTACGAGCAATTAAAGATCAAGTGTAAAAACCGAAATTGTTGTCTCCATACATTAAAAATACATTAGTTTATTTGTTTAAAACTTATAAAAGAAAACCATTTATAACAAGAATTTATAAATCCTTATATTGAGAACCATTTATCACATGTTTCTTTGAAGTTTATTGCAGATATCATTGCTACAGAATGTATAAACCTGAATATTCCATTATCACGAGTAATAGAGGATGAATCAAATCCATCCCGTAAGGAAGTAAAGTCTTCCGAATTGACACACTTGCTAATTTATGTTAGAAGATGTAGTCCAGAACAGCTGTAGGTTGACGAAAAATCTTGAAAAGTCATCCCTAAAATCGGCTGGAAATCCACCTAACCTCAGCATCAAACAGGGTTTTTGGTGGTCAGACTTATCCTGACCATGAGAAGGATATGTCCCGTACAATGGGGGGGCACAATGCAAATTAGCTTTTAAGACTAATGAATCTAATCCCCAGATGGATGATCTCCGTAAAGATTAACCGCATCTATGTTTGACCGCGGTCAACATACATATGCCATAACAAATTGAGGTGTGCAAACTCATGGTTCACCGATGATATTTGGACACGATATAATTTTGTTCTAAAACTTATGCTATTTTATGAATTATATTTGTGTAAAACTATTTTTGGACATTTGGCTTCAAGTTCCATGATACTACAATCATGGGGGCGAATAGCTTGCTAATCGCCGACTGAGACTTCGGTTTTCAGTTACCCTCAACCGGAATTTGAGGTTAAAACCGGAAAACGTGTCTAGTGTAAAAACTAGCATGACATTTTATAAAATCATAAAACGTTTTCACAAGGTCCAATTTTCCCTAAGGATCCAAATTTTTAAACCCTAATCACGAGTTTCATGTTTGTTTCTGTTGTCAGAATTTCATTTCGTGTGGTGTGCGTGTGATCCAATAAATACTGTGTTGTGTAATATATTTCATATAGTGTGTGTTTCATTTCGTGTAGTGTGTGTTGTGTGATCTAAATGTTCGATAAGAAAGATATATAATGTTCTAACTCTGTTAAAAGATGTAATTGCTTGAGGACAAGCAACGTTCTAGTGTGGGGTATTTTGATATTGCTCTAAACATACATATTATTCGACGCAATATCACTCATATTTCATAGGTTTTTATCTTCTACGAAGACATTCAATGCGCATTTCACGAGAAAAACGATAAAGGTAGACAAGAGTTTGTTATTTGAAGACTCGACGATAAAACGATCGTTTTAACCAGATTTATATCAAGAAACGTTTATCCGAATGAAAGTACAAGATGAAAGAAGAAAAGAGTTCAAATGTATAGTGCCAAGACAGTACACGTCAACACGAGATCAACAAAGAACAAATGAAGAAGAAAAATCAAGAAAACTGGAAATTTGCCTTACACGAATCGTGTACTATTACACGAATCGTGTAATATCTCTGGTCATACACGATTCGTGTATATATACCCGATTCGGGTAATGTTAGGCCTCAACAGTTTCCAGAACGTGCAAAAAGCTGGCGGCTGCTTTATTATTTTTTATACTACTTTTGGCTAGTGCTGCAAGTAATGGACGAATAATCATCAAAACACTCAGCAATTGGACAGTCTTTTTGACCAAATTAAGCTCAACTACTACTTCTATTCAAGCATAAATACGGAGTACTATCAACAGACACAAGGGAGAGATATTACAACACAAATTTATATTTCAATTACTATAGTTAAAGTTATTGTTAATTTTATTACGCTGTAAAAATAGTTTCAGTTATTAAGGGGGTATTGTTCGTGATTAAGGGTGTTATTATATGCGTGAAAGGGGTGTTATTATTGTAATTTTTCTACCATTTGAAGTTAATGCAAGTGAAGATATTTTAGTAAGTTTACTCTGTTAAAATTAGTGTTGTTATTATGTTTGCAGATCTATATTTTTATGTCTCCCCTAGTGTAATGAATAGCTAAATTTCCCTAGTGTTTGCTTAAATGTAGAGCCCCTAGTGAAATGGATTGTTACCATTAGTAAAGTTAAAATGTAACTTTAGTATTTTTAATATTGAGCCTAGTTAAAAGAACCATTTTTATGTAATTAGGTATTTAATCCTTGCCACTTAATTTAGTAAATTTAAATAACGAAAGTTGTTTTTATTTACACAAATTAAGCTTCAACATTAAAAATGATCTAGACGAATTTATGGATAAGTTATTGACACCAATTTAGAAATAAACTTCGGTGGTTTGGGTGATATCAATAAATTATGTGAAGGTGAAATTATAAAAAGGGAGACCGTTATAATTTGGGTATTGGCGAAGGTCAAAACTAGGCTAGGTCTCAATTTAAATACTTAGGGAATAGTAGCTTTCTAAAAAGAATCCAATGAAAATTAGATTTTATTTAGTTAAGTTGTAACTTTATATTTATTCGAGAGAAAAATGTAAAGTTTGATACTAGAACATTTTAATAGGGCGTAAAACTTAAAACAATCCATGGACCTAGGGATGACACAATTAAGTAAACACTCCCATTTATCTTATTTATACTTCCTATAAAAAGTATCGTTGTATTTATTCACGAATTATAAGTTTAAAATATATAAAAATACATAAAAACATTTAATTTTCGTAACAGTTATGTGTCACACATTTTTACACTTACACGAATCGTGTAACCTCACACGAATCGTGTAAGGCTTGAATACGGCTACAGTACACCGTAGGTCAAAAATTAGGGTTTTAATTATTTAATATTATAAAATTAGGTTATTAGTTATTTATTTATTATAATTAGGTTATTTATTATATAATTAGTTTTAATTAATATAAAATACTTAAATACATGTTTTAATCCTAAAATTAGCATTAACTATTATAAGTTCATAAATTGTAATTAGTTAATAATTAGTAAATTAATTAAATTCCTTTTAATTTGTATTATTTTTATTAAAAATGCAATTTAGTTAAATTAATTAAGTTTATATAATTATTGCTTAAAACAAAAATCTAAATATATAGTTTTATTAAAAATTACTATTTTACTAATTACCATCTAGTAATATAATTGTCGCATCATAATTAGTATAATTTCATTTAGTATCATTTTAAGATAATTCTTGTTATATTGTAATTTCATTTAGTAAATTAGTTAAGTTATTTCCTTTTACTATTACTATAATTTGCCTAATCCAAAACCCCATTTTAATTAAGTTTGACATCAAAGACTATAAAAAAAAAACCATTAAACGCTCCATCTCCCTGTGGAACGAATCGGATTTACCAACAAACTAAACTACACGGATAGGACTAGTTGCCTATATATATGTGTGAAATCAACCTAAAATCTATAAAATACCACATATACAATAAATCAATTCGTGTAACAAAACAACTCAAATCCGTTTAAAATAAAGGTCTCGATCCAGCACATCAGTCGCCATATGGTCAGACTTATCCTAACCATGAGAGGATCTGTCTCGTAAAATGGGGAGGGCGCCGTGCAAATTAGCTTGATAAGACTAATGAATCAGACCCCCAGAAAGGATAATCTCCTTAAAGATTAAAAATCAGCTTTTAAGCATGATATTAATCAATCCTTGAGATTGACCTTAAAGATTGAGAATTACAAACTCATGGAATTCAATGATATCTAAACTCGAGCTTAAACGAGAAAAATATTTTGATCAAATTAAAACCGATTTGTTTTCTGAAAACCCATTTTCAATGCGTTCATTACCATTGAACGTAAAATCCTAAGAATTCACCTGGAATTCATTAGGTCACCTGAACCAAATCGGGTGTCAACCGTAAGAACGGTGGTTGCATAGCATGGGCGAAGACAGGACCTTGTGCCAGACCAAAAAACTATAGGGTGATCTTAACTATTGCTCCTACAAAGGATAGTAATTGCATCCGACACGATATAGACCATAATCAAAAGCATGTCACGGGACATTGCCTTAACAGTTGCTTGTTCAACGCTTTCCTTTAAAACCGGACGGTAGTTTACCGAAAGGTAATATACGGAGCAAGTATACTGGACGTGTTGCTTTCCAAATACAAGGTTAGCAAGTGGGTGACACAAAACCGCAAGTTTTGAGCTAAAATTTTAAAATCTGAAACCCACACAACCCACAAAAATAATTTGCAAACACCGGTGAAGGGTTATTCCGGAAAACTTATCTAGGGTAAAAGCTAGAATGAATTTTCAAAAGATCAAATGTTTTCATAAAGATCCAATTTCCTTAAGGATCTAAATTTTATAAGTCATGTGGGACTGTAAACCACATCGTTACTATCATTGTTTATACCGCCGTATCAAAGCCACTGATGTATAAAGTGTGAGAATAAAAAAGTGATTCGAGTGAAGTGTGATTTTAATTTCAAATTCTGTATTGCTTGAGGACAAGCAACGCTCAAGTGTGGGGATATTTGATAGTGCTCCAAATGAACATATATTTAGGCACAATATCCTTCCAATATGTAAAGCTTTTAGTTGCAATTGTTCTATTTTTATGTAATATTCGTTTAAATAAATAAGTGCGAAGACAAAAGAAGAAAACGACGATTTGAAGACGCAAATAACCAAAAAGCTCAATTGTACAAGATATAATTCAAGTGGTTCAATTTATTGATGAGAAACGTCCAAAAATGATAAGAGTACAAGCCACAAAACGTAAAGTACAAGATATTAAATAGTACGCAAGGACGTTCGAAAAACCAGAACTGGGACCTGAGCCAACTATCAACGCGCGACGCAACGGAGCTAAAATTACAAGTTAACTATGCACAAGAGTATAATATAATATTTAAATAATTATATAAATTATTTATATATTATATTAAATAACGTCGACAAACTAGTAAACAAAAAATATGTGAGCTGGATCTGACGGCCATGCGATCGCATGGGAAATAGGCATAAAACTCATGCGAGTGCATGAGCCCATGCGAGTGCTTGAGATTTGCACTAAAATCTCATGCGACCGCATGAGTTACTGTAGCAGGCCAAGTATTATAAAAAGGCAGTTTGCTCGACGTTTTAATTACATAAAAATCAATCTCTCTTCTCTATGTAAGATATTTATATTATAATTTTAATTTTAATTTAAGATTAATAAAAAATTATGGTTTAGTTGGGTTATTGTAAGAAATATTTTACGGGTTTTAAAGTCGAAACTCTGTCCGGGTAACGCTACGCAATTAATCACCACTGTAAGCTATGTTCTTCCTTTTCAAATTAATGTCTCGTAACTAAGTTATTATTATGCTTATTTGAGCCGAAGTAATCGTGATGTTGGACTAAAATATTAAGATGGGGTTATTGGATTTTGTACCATAATTAAGATTTGGACAAAAGACCGACACTTGTGGACATTGGACTATTGACTATTAATAGATAGGGGGTATTGTCTAATCGAATGACAACTCATTAGAATCTGTCGATCCTATCTTCAAATTAGTTAATCTAATAATTATTAAAATGATTATGTATGTTCTATTTAGTGACGTTTATACGACATCTTTTACGATCATTTAATTAATTATTCGGGTTGGGTAATTGATTATTCATTCTGATCAAGTAGGTAAATTAATATTCATATCTCATTAAAACAGGGGTGGATTACATACAAGGATAATTGGTGTAATTGTTAACAAAGTATTAAAACCTTGGATTACACGCAGTCGATAACCTGGTGTAATTATTAACAAAGTATTAAAACCTTGTTACAGTTCGAATCCCTAATTAGTTGGAATATTTGACTTCGAGAATAAGGTTAATTTGACGAGCATTTTATAATTATGATCGATGGACTATTATGGACAAAAACCAGATAGGTATCAAATAAACCAGGACAAAGGACAAATAACCCGGGTAACAATTAATTAAAATCAAAACGTCAAACATCATGGTTACGGAAGTTTAAATAAGCATAATTGTTTTATTTCATATTTCATCGTACCTTTATTTACTGTCATTTTAATTACTGCAATTTACTTTATCGTAATTTAAATTTTGTCCTTTATATTATCGTCATTTATCTTTATGCTTAAAATATAAAATCGACAAACCGGTCATTAAACGGTAAAAACCCCCTTTTATAATAATATTACTATATATAATTATATATATTTTATATAAATATAGTTGTTAAAAATATAGCGTTAAACTCAGCTAGCTCCCTGTGGAAAGAACCGGACTTACTAAAAACTACACTACTCTACGATTAGGTACACTGCCTATAAGTGTTGTAGCAAGGTTTAAGTATATCCCATCTATATAAATAAATAAATAACTTGTGTAAATTGTATCATATTTCGCCGTATTTCATATTAAAAATAATACTATTTTGTACACCACCTCGCATAACATCAAGGTCAAAAACCTTGCAATGTAACCATATGTTATTGTATTCGTCCTTATGGATTAGGACGGGTCGCTTCATGTGGTATCAGAGCGGTGGTCTTAGTGAACCAGGTCTTGCATTAGTATGTCTAACTAATAGATATTAAGATGCATTAATGAGTCTGGACTTCGACCTTAGCTGCATGTCAAAAAGTTTTGCTTATCATTTTTGTCGGAAAATTTTCTGCTTATCATCTTAGTCTAAACACATCTTACTGAATGATTGCATGAATAGTGTATAGACAAAATTCATATCTTAGCGTATCTGCTAATTCATATCTTAGCGTATCTATTACTGTAAACTTTGCCTGATATATTTCGTAAATTCCTCCGTAATCTACGAAATCTTTTGTTCTATATATAGATATTCTATAGAATACCATCTGATAGCTGGAAATCATTTCATTTCGAAAAATCCTATACTTAACCGTACGAAATGGAACTCGCCACTAGTTCAAGTCCCTCGGATTCCAATATGGAGTCCCACTCAAGCTCCGAAAGCAGTGTGACCAGAATGGACCAACCAATCGGCCATCATCTATTCTGGATGAATTGGGGATGGTTCGTATCCTCCTCAATCATTGGAGACAAGAAGAAGGTGATCCCTTCCATCCACCACATTGCCCTCTTGGCGAAGAACCTGAAGCACTTACCGGCGAACCTGTTCGAGACACCATTTTCTCTCTCATTTCCAGAGTATCTCGTCACGACTACATATTATCTCAAATTCTGGATCTCATTCATCCGTTCGTCTGAACCGTCAATCATCCCGGTGTAATAGAAGAAGTCAACGAGCTTCGCGCTTGGGTAGTGACTTTGGAGAATATGGTGCAAAGGTTACAGGCACCAGCAGCAGCAACATCACCACCATCAGCAACATCCGTATCCCACATCTCAACATCACAATCGGTACCTCGAGCATCAACGTTACACACACATTAGATACCAAGGAGTACCAACAACAACAAACGATGAAGTATTGATTCATAACTTCATTGGAGAAGTATTCTATGGTGATTATGAAATCTCTAAAGTATTAGAGATTATTTATTCTAATCATAACCGTAAACCAAGATGAATGGATGGATAGAAATGATACAGGGAAGAATAGAAACCCTGATAAGGATGGTGCACAAATTACAAGCTATACTTGTTTACCAGTAGCATCAACAGTACCGTCAGCATCACTAGCATTGCCAGTACCGCTAGCATCACCGTCAGTATTACCAACACCAGCAACACCTGTAACACTACAAGCTCCATCAATTACATAACCACCAACGATATCGACAACACAATCACCAATAGGTATGTCGAAATAACGAGTTATGAAGTATTAACTCATTCCCCATGAAGAATTTATATGTATATCATATATATATATATATATATATATATATATATATATATATATATATATATATATATATATATATATATATATATATTTAAACCATAATAAATCTTTTCGTACTGAGCTATTATGTGTGAATCTTAACTACTCAGTTAATTCATATTACTAATATGCTAAGATGTACATCCTTCGTCAGCAACTTAATCATCGTTAACTACAATCTCTATTTCAATTCAATGAATTCCATTTCATAATAAATCAAGTGTATTATTCAAATATATGTTTGATTTTATACTTTCATCATCGATGTACTCGAAACTTTTCAGATAACATCATTCGTACCTTGCGAAGTTCACAAGAATTCCATGAACACCAACATCATGCATCAACAAATAACGAAGTATTGATTCATAATTTCAATTTCATTGAAGAAATACTCCGTAAAAGTTATGTAATTTCTAAAGTTTTTAGTAATTATTCAATTCTAGTTTCAACCATAAATCAAATGAGTTTAATTTAATATTAACTCATTAAATCTATGTTACATCTGAAGAAAATATACACATATATATTTTCATAAAGACTGTAATAAAATTCTTTTGTACAAAATATTAATTGTGAAATATTTTTTTAACGGGTAGGTAATACCCGAGAGATATATATAAATTCACAATTAATATGTTACATTCTTCGAATCTAATTCAGTAATCACCAACTATACTCACCACTTTCACAACAATATACATTCTTTTATAGGAATCAAAACAACCATTTTCATCCAAATTTGATTACGTAATCAAAATCCAAGTCAAGATTTAACAGAAGACATCACTCTTAGATTCCTATATCTTTCAAATCTATACTTTGATTTCAAAACTGTGCTAGAACATCATTTCTATTCATGGAATATAGAAAAATATTTGTATCATTCAAAATCCTAGAACATCATATGAATATTAACAATTACAATCTGTGTTCAAACCCCTCGAAATTCTTGAAGACACTTCAAATAACGAACAATCGAGATGATGATATAACAACCCAGAAATTTTCGACAGAATTTGAACAAAATCTTTTAATTTAACCTCAACAAATTCCAACGATTCACGAACAACTATTTGTAAATAAGATACATTGTCAATTTAAATAAATATATCAACTATCCTATATTTGTATATATACATGTAAATTGTCTTTGATATTATTATTATTATGACCACTATCATAAAAATCATTATTAATATTATACAACAACAACAACAGAAATTATTATCATTATTATTATAGTTATCTTATATAAAAATAATACAATTATTATTATCATTAATAATAAAATTAACATTTTATAGTTATTATCATCATTATTATTAATTATAATTAAAATTATCATTAATAATGTTGTCATATTAATATCATTCTAATTATTTTTATTTATCATTAATAATATCATTATTATTATTATTATTAATATAATTATTATTATTAGGATTATTAGTATTAACATAATTTTATTTATTAATTTTTAATCAGTAATATTAAAATTCAAGACACAACCTATACCTAAATTAGGTCTACTTTTTTTTTAAATATTTTTTTCCAAATCGTGATTTCCTATCTTCTTTATGTTTATTTTTATATTTTCTATTTGTTGTGAATCTAGTCGACGCCCATTTCTTTTATTTTAATAAATCAGCTTTTATTTTTTTTATATTTCTTCCGTTTTCTTGCTTGCTCACGATGTACTCTATCTCCACTACAAAACCACTTTGATCAATTTTTTTTGTTACAGCATCAATCACTCAATCACCTTATATAATCCAGTCCTCGGCTGCAATTCGAATCAAACCAAATTTTTAAATAAAAAGCACGATATCTCTATTTTTGCTCATATTTCCAAAAGCTCGAAATCTAAATCCATTACAAAATCTGTAAGTGCGGTTTTATTAGGAATCTCATACTCAAACTATGTACAAAGTTTCAAAACCCAATTCAATCTATCGAGTTCGAATTCTTGAGTCAAACTTTAAATTTCAAAAAGTCAACTAAGTGTTCATCGTAAAATTCGAGTTTGTTTTTATGTTTCAGTTGAAATTGAAGATTCAAAGAGTTTATAGGAGTGATTTAAAACCTTTTTCGTGTTATAGTCTTTCTCTATAATGTTACAAAAATCAAAAATCAATTTTTTTTATAGAAACAGCGATGGTACCAGCAGGAGTGTTTTTAAATATTTTTTTTATTTAACTTAATCAATTATAAATCATTTCTGTATAAGTTTCAATTCCTAGAACGAAGTAATAAGTTAGTGGGTAGCTTGACTTGATCCTGGGTCAATTGATGTGGTGAAGAAGAAGAAGAAGGTGAAACAGATAGAAATATTGGATATATAGTTTTGAGTTGTGTTTTAATCAGAAATAAAAGGAACGGAGGGATGGTTAAGGGTGTTAGTGTGTGAGCGAGAGGTCGCGAGTTCGAGCCTCGTCTTGGGCAATTTTTTTAGAAAAGCTTTTCAAGGTAGTTCTCTTTATCAATGTTTTTATTTTAATTATTATTGATATTATTATTAGCATTTTAATTATTATCATTATTAATATTATGATTTTAACTACTATTATTAATAATAAAAGTTACCAAGTATTATTAGCATAATTAAAATTAAAATTATAATTACTATTATTGTTATTACTACTAAAATTATTATTACTAGTATTATTAGTAAGTATTATTATTAATATTATCATTTGTATTATTAAAAGTATTAGAAATTTTATTATTTTTGTATTATTATCATTATTATTGAAATACTTATTATTATCAAAAATTATCATTTAGAATTAATATTATTACTAAAATTAACATTTTTATTAAAAATTCTCATTTTCATTGTTAATAAAATCTATCAATTATAAAAGTATCATTGTTATTAAAATTAACATTTTCATTATTATTACTATTATTATTAATATTCTTACTAATAAAAGTATTAAAATTATCATTATTCATTATCATTCATCATAAGATTGTATTTATTATTAAAACTATCATTACTATTATTATTGTTATTAGTATCAGTATCATTTTATAACTTATAATACAATTATTATCATTTTTACTAACAAAGTGACTATGATAATCATTTCCAACTTCATTATTAAATCTAATTAATAATATTATTATTGTTTTTACAAAATAATAAAACTCTTTATTAATTATCATTATTGACATCATTTTATCAAATAAATATTTATATATATATATAAAAGTATATATATAGAAATATATAACAACTAAAATATATATATAAACTTCTTCGATTACGAGTATATGTGTTAATATATAAACTTGATATAGGTTCGTGAATCCGAGGACAACTCCGTGCTTGTTCAGTGCCATCAAACGCATAATTACTACAACTATCGTATCGTATCGTGAGTTTTCATAGCTCCCTTTTTATCTATATTTTTGGGCTGAGAATACATGCGCAACTTTTATAACTGTTTTATACGTTAGACATAAGTATCGACTATTAAACTGTGATATGTTGGGCTATGACCAGCAAGTCCCCAACCGACAAGTATAAATGATAACTTGTACGGGGCAAACTTAAAAGTCTAGTCTAAATATCAGTACCAACTATTAAACTATGCTATACCCGGCTATGTCTGACTAAGTCCCTACAGTGATATTTTTAATTACTGCGGCATTCTTAATTATTGGGGATAGGCCTATCGGGAGTAACATCCCCGATACATTTGACTAAGTCTTTGTATTACTTGATAATGAAATTAAACGACAAGGACAGAACAACTTGTCATGGGGCAAACAACGTTTAGTTTAAATATCACGCACTGGCATAACTTTTTGATCCTGCGAGAGATCAACTTGACTGGATCTGAGTGATCTACTTTTGAAAACAAATCTTTTGGTCTAATACTATTACTGAAATCATTATTTCTGACAAACCTATGAACTCACTCAACCTCGTGTTGACTTTTTAAGCATGTTTATTTTCAGGTACTTAAATATTGCTTCCGCTGTATATCTACTGCTTTGATGATGATTGCTTGCTATGTTTGGAGTCTTCATTACATATCATATCAATTAAAGACATATTTATCTTCCGCTGTAAAACTCAACAAAACATCACAGGTAGATTCGTTCTTGTTTATACAACTGTGATTTGATATAATTAGTCACAAATACCCCAGGCCCTATTTGGGGGTGTGATAGATTGGTATCAGAGCTGGTTTAACTGCGTCCAAAGCAACGACCGGTTAACGTTCCAAACATTCGGGTTCGGTTAACGGCAACGAATTTAGGTGAGTTAGTCGTAGAGGGGGTTCTCACAGTGTTACCTGTGACGAAGCATTAGCTCTTACTCCTTGCGATCCTTTTATGGTTGGCCAAATAACAGCGGTGACGCGGGCTGTAAAATCAGAGTCGGAGGTACGCTCATTGGTCACCCTATTCGTAGGAACGGCACCGTTTAGTAATAAGTCCCCAATCTGTTGTAACAGATTGGTATCAGAGCAGGTTGTTGTAGAGAACCAGGATTGTATTTTATGCGTGCCTTATACAATTAGGTACCTTAGCAATGTAGGACTACAACTTTCCTTGGCCATAGTGCCTTTAATTGTTGCCTTTAATTGTTGCCTTTAACTGTTAAATGCTACACTATGCCTTAGAAACTATGATTATTAAATTCTTTAATATTTCTTAGAATGCCGAGCCAATCAGAGAACTCTGTCTACTCTCCAATTATTCCACCACATTCAAATACGACACCTGTTGATTTTGCTGACTCTGGCTCTAATCACTCAGCGGTATATAAACCAACGAGTACTTCTGAATGGGAAGTTATTCAAAGCCTTCCTAACTACAATGGTGACTACTCAGGCTACGAGCCCGAAAAAGATCCTATTGAGGAATCATCTAAAAACTTATTTCTAAAGAGAAAGCAAACCGAAACCGCTACTGCCGATGAAGTCGGTCCATCAAAAAGGGCTAGCTCACCATCTCGTGAAAACATCGCTCAGATAGAGGCGCGTCTAAATAACCTAGAGAAAGAAAACAAAATCTTGAAAGAGATCATCATAAAATCCTTTGAAACTCGAACCGAAAGGCTAGAAGAACTTGTAAAGTATAACACAGAAAAAGTGATGGAGAAGGTGATGAAAGTGAAGGACGATGAAGAAGGCAATACCCGCTTGGGAAAACAATCTCTTGCCTATTTGAGAGAAGATGTTGACCTTAGATTTAAGATGGAGGAAGACCACATGAATAATCAACTTTCTATGAGGGACTACATGTACCATGTAATCAACAATGATGTTTCCAATCTTTATGATAACCTCGAGTATCTTTATGAGGAACAAAAGGAGAAGAACGAGAAATTTGAAAAGTTTATGAAGAAGGTTGAGGACGAGATAAAGAAATATGAAGACTACTTCAATCTTAATATTTCCTAGTTATTTTTTCCTATTTTCTATCTATGCAAAGGCTAGGCCTTAAACTATTTCTATCCCCGAATCGTGTAATAAGAAGGCTTGTTTAAAGCCTCGTTCTTAATAAAATAAAGTGTTTCATTTATATCATATTCATCTTTATCCCACTTAAAAATTTTTTAAACTTATGACCTATCAGATTTATCAAACTTCTATACACCCTTATGTTATTGAAGATAATGGTTCATCCACAAGCTCCTGCTACTACTCCAAACACTCACGTATCTTATGCCTTTATGCATCGGTTTGCGAATCAGAAAATGTCACTGGATTATCACAGTATACGAATTGAAATTCTTTAGTCAATATCTGGTTACAAACTTATTATTTATAATCTCAACACGTCATACCACCATTATTACATAAATGGATGACACATCATATCTTATCATATCTTATCATATCTATCTCAATAGACTTTGTCTGCCACTTTTCCTAAATTTCCTCCGTAAATTACGGAAATCTTTTTGCTATAAATACGTATTCAAGGAGAAGAATATATCATTCAGTATCCAATACCCATTTCATATCAGACCCTATTCCAAACACATAATATGAATTTCTCGAACTCCTCAAGCTCCAACGGCAGCGTAACCGGAACTAACGAACCAATCAGCCATCATCTTTTCTGGATGAATTGGGGATGGGTTCGTAGCTGACTCAATCAATGGAGGCAAGAAGAAGGTGATCCCTTCCACCAACCGAATTCACCTCTTGGCGAAGAACCTGAAGCGCTTACCGGCAAACCAGTCCGAAACACTATTTTCTCTCTTCTTTCCAGGGTATCCCGTCATGAATCTATAATATCGAAGATTTTAGATCTTATTCACCCCCTTGTTCCAACCGCCAATCATCCCGGAATAGTAGAAGAAGTCAACGAGTGGTGGCTCTGGAGAATATGGTGCGAAACCTACGAACACCAGCAGCAGCACCAGCAGCATAACCAGCATCACCACCAGCACCACCAGTACCATCAACACCACCAATAACAACAACAGCATCCCACGCCTCAACATCACACTCAGTACCTCAAACATCAATATCATACGCCCATAAATACCAAGGAATATTGGTAATAATGAGTTAAGATGTATTGACTCATTCTTCGTGAAGAATTATATATGTATACCTTATATATATATGATTGGAACAATAATAAATCTTGTCGTACTAAGCAATTACGTGTGAATCTCAACTAGTATGTACTACTTGGTTAATTCATATCACTAATATGCTATGATGTACATCCTTCGTTAATGACTTAACAATTGTTAATCACTGCTTCAACACAATAAACTCCATTTCATAATAAATCAAGTGTAACGATGAATGTATTGATTCATAACTTCATTAACGAAATATTTCGCGACAATTATGAAATCTCTAAGGTTTTGGAGATTATTTACTCTCGTTCAAACCGCAAATCAGATGAGTTTAATATATATTAACTCATTAAATCCATGATTATATCTAAAGAATACATATATGAACGTATATCTTCATAAAGATTGTAAATTCTGTTATACAAACTGTTAATTGTGAAAATATTTTAACGGGTAGGTAATACCCGAGAAATATTTACATCTCACATTAATACACTGTACATTCTTCAATTTCGATTCATAAATCATTAATTATACGCACCACCTTCACAAATGATACACAATCATCTTCATACAAAATCAATTACACATTCTGAAATTAACATATCGGAATTCAAGTAAAGCTTTAGCAGGTGTTATCTTCCTAAAGATTACTACATTCATGAATTATATTCATTCGTATTCTGCAATGAATTATCACATCAAACCACCGAAATTATCATTCATCACTTTTAAAATCAATAACGCCTATTCGTTAACCATTAGATCCGTTGACGATTACAATCAGCGTTTAATCATCTAAAAATAAAATTTCTTGAAACCATCTCGGATTGATAACCAATGATTCAGATATGGTAGCATTAAATGCAGAGGAAACAGAAGAATTTTCCTCATCATTGGATCTTAGAAATTCTAAGATATCATCGTATCCTTCGTTATAAATATCCTCTATATTTCTGAAGATATCTTCATAACGATTCTTGTTCGCAATTAATTATCTCTTTGCGATATCTTTATCACATCATAAAGGAAACTGTTTTAGTTTCTATATTCTGTAAAATTCAAGTTTAAATTATGAATGATTTGAAGAAGTGTTGGGAATTGAAGCATGAGTTAGTATAATATAATGACGTCAGGCCAACGTGATTATATTACAGTAAGTCATGCTAAATTTTTAATGGAAGATGATGATTCATAGACTTTATAATCATCATTTGCCATGTTACACGACTCTTACATTCTACTTAAATCTCTAAACATATCAAGAACATATTTTCTTGATAGTTCTATCCTCAATAATTCTGATAATTTAACAAATCAAATTGTGAAATTACTGCATAGAACAATAGGTTCATTTGAAACTTCATACCTACGAATTCTGGACCGTTACGTGCTTTAAAAAAGCATGAAGCTTCGACATATAAGGGAAAATATAAAGCCCGATAACGATACCAAAATTACAAACCGTGTATATCAATGCGTATAGCAATATAAAGACACGGAAGAACTAAAAACACAATAAATCCTAGAGCATAATAGAAGTAAACAGACTCCTCTGGTGGGAGTTGGAAAAGAAGGATGATTGTGGCAATAACCAATATAAGGTCAAGAACAAGAACTGGATTGAGCATATTAACAAAACTTTTGGAAGTATGAATTAAGAAAGAAAGTATGGAAGTGGTAAAAATAATGAAACGGAAGAAGCTAATTTATAGAAAAATTCTAGACACAGCAATCGAGGCAATTCACCGCATTTAATTAAAGAAAATCTTAATTTCCGTAATTACCGGAGAATCAAATCTTATAAAGATTTCGAAGATTTCTTTAATCCCTTGAAATCCGAAAATCAATCGTAACTACGTCAAAAGTTAAGGCGAACATTTAATTTTCTCATTCACTCTTTTACGATAACTTCGTTTATACTCTTCCTATAATCAAATTGTTACATCCATATTATTAAATGTCGATAAAACTCTAATTTTCAACTCATATTCATCATTCTTGATGTAAAGAATGACGATCTCTATCAGATTTCATGACTATGATTTTCATGAACTCCTCTCTATTTTGTCTACCCTAATATTGTGGCATAAACACTCAAGGTTTAAATAAGCTCACTATTATTCATAACACATTTCGTGTGTATTTAAATGTTTGTATAGCGTCATTATCTCTTTCTGAGAAAACCTAATCAATGACACTTTTGTTAAATCTTTTAGATAACCTCCGCATTAATGATAAAATGCACTACATAAAAGAACCTGTAGAAATTATGGATCATATGATTTAAACTCTTGAAACAAAACAATATTCTATCCGTTGGTTTTCACGCAAGGCCCCGAGCATACCTGGGAACGTGAAAACCAAATAAAATGAAAATATCCTCATGTATTTACAAACAACGCCGACTGATGGCAACAACTAAATTTCGGGACGAAATTTCTTTTAACGGGTAGGTACTATAACAACCCGAAAATTTTTGACAGAATTTGAACAAAATCTTTTCATTTAACCTCAACAAATTCCAACGATTCACGAACAACTATTTGTAAATAAGATACATTGTCAATTTAAATAAATATATCAACTATCCTATATTTGTATATATACATGTAAATTGTCTTTGATATTATTATTATTATGACCACTATCATAAAAATCATTATTAATATTATACAACAACAACAGAAATTATTATCATTATTATTATAGTTATCTTGTATAAAAATAATACAATTATTATTATCATTAATAATAAAATTAACATTTTATAGTTATTATCATCATTATTATTAATTATATTTAAAATTATCATTAATAATGTTGTCATATCAATATCATTCTAATTATTTTTATTTATCATTAATAATATCATTATTATTATTATTATTATTAATATAATTATTATTATTAGGATTATTAGTATTAACATTATTTTATTTATTAATTTTTAATCAGTAATATTAAAATTCAAGTCACAACCTATACCTAAATTAGGTCTACTTTTTTTTTAAATATTTTTTTTTCCAAATCGTGATTTCCTATCTTCTTTATGTTTATTTTTATATTTTTTGTTTGTTGTGAATCTAGTCGACACCCATTTCTTTTATTTTAATAAATCAGCTTTTATTTTTTTTTGTATATTTCTTCTGTTTTCTTGCTTGCTCACGATGTACTCTATCTCCACTGCAAAACCACTTTGATCAATTTTTTTTGTTACAACATCAATCACTCAATCACCTTATATAATCTAGTCCTCGGCTGCAATTCGAATCAAACCAAATTTTTAAATAAAAAGCACGATATCTCTATTTTTGCTCATATTTCCAAAAGCTCAAAATCTAAATCCATTACAAAATCTGTAAATGCAGTTTTATTAGGAATCTCATACTCAAACTAGGTACAAAGTTTCAAAACCCAATTCAATATATCGAGTTCGAATTCTTGAGTCAAACTTTAAATTTCAAAAAGTCAACTAAGTGTTCATCGTAAAATTCGAGTTTGTTTTTATGTTTCAGTTGAAATTGAAGATTCAAAGAGTTTATAGGAGTGATTTAAAACCTTTTTCGTGTTATAATCTTTCTCTATAATGTTACAAAAATCGAAAATCAAATTTTTTTTATAAAAACAGCGACGGTACCAGCGGGAGTGTTTTTAATTTTATTTTTATTTAACTTAATCAATTATAAATCATTTCTGTATAAGTTTCAATTCTTAGAACGAAGTAATAAGTTAGTGGGTAGCTTGACTTGATCCTGGGTCGATTGATGTGGTGAAGAAGAAGAAGAAGAAGGTGAAACAGATAGAAATATTGGATATATAGTTTTGAGTTGTGTTTTAATCAGAAATAAAAGGAACAGAGGGATGGTTAAGGGTGTTAGTGTGTGAGCGAGAGGTCGCGAGTTCGAGCCTCGTCTTGGGCAATTTTTTTTAGAAAAGCTTTTCAAGGTAGTTCTCTTTATCAATGTTTTTATTTTAATTATTATTGATATTATTATTAGCATTTTAATTATTATCATTATTAATATTATGATTTTAACTACTATTATTAATAATAAAAGTTACCAAGTATTATTAGCATAATTAAAATTAAAATTATAATTATAATTACTATTATTGTTATTACTACTAAAATTATTATTACTAGTATTATTAGTAAGTATTATTATTAATATTATCATTTGTATTATTAAAAGTATTACAAATTTTATTATTTTTGTATTATTATCATTATTATTGAAATACTTATTATTATCAAAAATTATCATTTAGAATTAATATTATTACTAAAATTAGCATTTTTATTAAAAATTCTTATTTTCATTGTTAATAAAATCTATCAATTATAAAAGTATCATTGTTATTAAAATTAACATTTTCATTATTATTACTATTATTATTAATATTCTTACTAATAAAAGTATTAAAATTATCATTATTCATTATCATTCATCATAAGATTGTATTTATTATTAAAACTATCATTACTATTATTATTGTTATTAGTATCAGTATCATTTTATAACTTATAATACAATTATTATCATTTTTACTAACAAAGTGACTAATGATAATCATTTCCAACTTCATTATTAAATCTAATTAATAATATTATTATTGTTTTTACAAAATAATAAAACTCTTTATTAATTATCATTATTGACATCATTTTATCAAATAAATATTTATATATATATATATATATATATTATATATATATATATATATATATATATATATATATATATATATATATATATATAAAAGTATATATATAGAAATATATAACAACTAAAATATATATATAAACTTCCTCGATTACGAGTATATGTGTTAATATATAAACTTGATATAGGTTCGTGAATCCAAGGATAACTCTGTGCTTGTTCAGTGCCATCAAACGCATAATTACTACAACTATCGTATCGTATCGTGAGTTTTCATAGCTCCCTTTTTATCTATATTTTTGGGCTGAAAATAAATGCGCAACTTTTATAACTGTTTCATACGTTAGACACAAGTACCAACTATTAAACTGTGATATGTTGGCTATGACCAGCAAGTCCCCAACCGACAAGTATAAACGATAACTTGTACGGGGCAAACTTGAAAGTCTAGTCTAAATATCAGTACCAACTATTAAACTGTGCTATACCCGGCTATGTCCGACTAAGTCCCTACAGTGATATTTTTAATTGTTGCGGCATTCTTAATTATTGGGGATAGGCCTATCAGGAGTAACGTCCCCGATACATTTGACTAAGTCTTTGTATTACTTGATAATGAAATTAAACGACAAGGACAGAACAACTTGTCACGGGGCAAACAACATTTAGTTTAAATATCACGCACTTGCATAACTTTTTGATCCTGCGGGAGATCAACTTGACTGGATCTGAGTGATCTACTTTTGAAAACAAATCTTGTGGTCTAATACTATTACTGGAATCATTATTAATGACAAACCTATGAACTCACTCAACCTCGTGTTGACTTTTTAAGCATGTTTATTCTCAGGCACTTAAATATTGCTTCCGTTGTATATCTACTGCTTTGATGATGATTGCTTGCTATGTTTAGAGTCTTCATTACATATCATATCAATTAAAGACATATTTATCTTCCGCTGCAAAACTTAACAAAACGTCTCATGTAGAGTCGTTCTCGTTTATACAACTGTGATTTGATATAATTAGTCACAAATACCCCAGGCCAAATATGGGGGTGTGATAGATGATCCAACCACATATTACCCACAGTCTTGCACCTGAAAAACCCTCGAAACCAAAGTCATGGATTAACACGTATTCGTGTCAGACCCTTTGGCATTTATTAGCTAAAATAACTTTTCAATCTCTTCTCAAAGTAGATAATTTTGTCACAGCTCCAACAAATCAACTTCAATTGTTCATTCGAATAAGCTTTGTTATAACGATTACCCCTTTCATCATTGTTACCGGAGAACCGTTTATGTTCCATCACATTAGCAATAAACTTACCAACAATTTCACTGTCTTTGACTTTTCGAAAAATCATTATATTTATCAAAGCCCTATCATTTACTCATTCGCATCTTGTAACAAGAATTGTCATGCCAATTACTGGAATTCAGCAATTAGTATTTTGAAATCTCGCAACATGTCTACGCCAACAATTATATGTGTACATATAACGTCTATCTTCTAGACTTATATACTGCGAATGTGAAGTTTCTGAAAAATACCCTAAACTGCGAACTAGTTCTCCGAATTCTGGAAAATTGCTGATGAAGCAGCAAAAACTGTAAACAACATTAATAGTTGAAAGTTTGATGATAAAGAATAGTATGTTGGCAGAGCTCAGAAAAGTTAGAACTGGAAAACGGATTGAGCAAACCATGAAGGAGGCTGTGGACAGATCACAAAGACGAAATCTACCTTCAAATAATCCAAATGACTCAGTGTCTACTAAAATCGTTAGCAAACACCTCACTCCTTATTCTAAACCTTTACAGACAAATTTCTCGCATCATCCTTTGATTCCATATATTTTAAAATTCTAAAACATCATCGTATCTTTCTTTATAAATATCCTCAATATTTCTGAAGATATTCTCCTAACTACCCTTATCTAAAATAATTTATCTCTTCGCGCTATCTGCGTTACATCATAAAAGAAACTGTTTTAGTTTATAAAATATGAAAAATTCAAATTTAAAATAGAAATGCTTTTGAAGAAGTGTTGGGAACTGAAGCATGAGTTAGTATAATATAATGACACTTGATCAACGTGATTATATTACAGTAAGTCATGCTGAGTTTCTAATGGGACATGACGATTCACAGACCATACCGTTATCATGTGCCATGTTACACGACTCTGGTATTCTATTTAACCTCTAGAAATATCAAGAAAAATATTTTTCTTGATGATTCGTCCTTTTTCGAGGTATTCTGGTAATTTAACACATCAAGATTGTGCCGTTACAATTTCCTTCTTAAAACATTAAGTATGTTCATTCCAAAATTCATATCTACGAATTCTGGACCATTACAAGCGGTGCTTAATTGCAAGAATAGGAAACGAAAGAATGAAGCTTCGAAATAGAAATGAGAGTATATATCGCAGCAAATAGAAGGGAGCATTAACTGTTGACGCAATGATTATAGAAGACAGAAGCAGGGACTTCAAAATATAAAGGAAGATATAAAGCCCAACGACAACCCAGAAATTATAAACCATATATGTCGATGCATATAGCAATATAAAGACATGGGAGAACTAAAAACACTATAAAACCAAGAGTATAGTAGAAGTAAATAGATTCTTCCGGTGGCAGATGAAAGAGAAGAATGACAGATATGAAAGTTAGGAGTATATCAAGGATCAGAACAGGATGGAGCATATTGACGAATGTTTGAATTGAGGGAGAAAGAATAGAAAGTATGAATTGTGGAAATAAGGAAAACGAAGGGGGTGGATTTATAGTAAAATATCTGACAGAGCAATCGAGACAGATTACCGCATTTAATTAAAGAAATCTTAACTTCTTTATTCACCGAAGAATCAAATCTTATAGATTACGAAGATTTTCCCTAAATTCCTTGAACTCTGAAAATCAATCCTATCTACGTCAAAAGATATGACGAATCTACATTTGTTCATTTCACTCTTCTGTGATAATTTCACTCATACTCTTCACAAAAATCGAATTATTTTATCTATATTACTCAATGATGGTAAAACTTTAATATCCAGTCCATATGTGTCACAAAGACATACTGATTGTCAGCCATGATTATTCCAATCAAATTTCGGGACGAAATTTCTTTAACGGGTAGGTACTGTGACAACCCGAAAATTTTCGACCAAATTTAAACTTTATCTTTATATTATTCCGACACGATAAGAAAAGTTTGTTAAGTTGAATCTCAAAAATTTTAAACTATGTTCATACATTCATTTAACCTCGACCAAGTTCCGACGATTCACGAACCATTACATAAATGGATACAATTATATATGTGTATATATATGTATATATATTAACTTGAAAACGTTAACAAAGTATTAGATGTATAATACTTTACATAAACGTATTTTTTTCAATATATGTTTAATATATTTATCGATGAGATTAAAATATCAAATGATTGAATTATCTAATATAATGTGTTATGGTTACGAGTCTCTGTTGTGAGGTCCACGTTGATTTGTGAAATCTTTCCATTTTAACAATATTCGGAAAATGGTAAAGTGATTTACAAATAAGGACAAATTGTCAAATTTCGAGAGTTAGACAAAGGTTAGTGGAGGATTAAATTTCATAATACTCGATTGATCTATTTTCAAACGTACGAAAACACTTTTCGATATAATAGAACTTGTTTATTTAAAATATCTTTGATTATATAACCTGAGTCGGAATATTGGTTGTTAAATAAATAGATGCAACGTGTATTTAAAACGTAAGGTGATATAATAATATCTAATATTTAAACGATCGTTAAATATATTAAACTTTGAAATATAATTAGTTTCAAAAAACTAAATATTATATAAGTAAGTAAATATTTCTAAAATATATAAGATTATATTTTTAAATGATAATATCATTATTTTACAAAGTGATAAAATATAATATTAACTTAGTCGTAAAACGTTTTGGATTTAAAATAGTATTATTATAATATATATTGGTAAATAACGAGACGTCGATTTATAGAAGCAAATGACCAAAACACTCAAATGAATAAGTTACACTTTGAGTGGGATAATTTTTCATTGATTTAAGTCTAATTATTGATAATGGTACACGTCGCGAAACATAAAGTACAAGTTTTCTAAGCGTACGAAAGGACGCTCGAAAAATCAGAACCGGCACGTAAGTCGAGCGTTAACGTACTATTCATCGGTGCTAAAATTACAAATCAACTATGCATGAGAATATAATATAATATTTAATTAATTCTAAAGATTAAATATATTTTATATTAAATAATATATATAATAAATCATAAATGAGTGTCGGCATGAATGAGCATGAATGATTGAGCGAAGATGAGCTGGAGAAGGCCCTCATGCGATCGCATGGGCACTCCATACAACCCTCATGCGATCACATGAGGGGGGGTTGGTGGCTAACATCCTTTAAAAAACGAATTCGACTCATTCTGATTCATTTCATCTTCTTCTATATTACGGAGTATTACTTATATTAATTATTATTATTATTATTATAAATATTATTATTATTATTATTAGTAGTAGTAGTATTTAGTATTATTATTAGTATATATTATACATAAAATACTACGATAAGGGTATGCGCGAGCGAATTCAAAACGAGTTTTTCGAGTGGGATAAAGTTAAGGAAATTATGAGTTATAGCTATGGAGGTTATGGGTATTGTTCGGGGGTATGCTCGTGAAGTCAAACTAGTGTTTATCATCTCCGTTGCGTCTACGTACTTTCCTGTAATATTGACTCACAATATTGATACGTGAGCACTCATAACTTAACTTTTATATATTAATAGTTTATCCCTGACTAGTGCTCGAGTATATAGGATTATGCATGCTTGTATACTTATTATTGTCGTTAAATAGTTTATGATAGATCATGAATTTAATACATATGCTATTGAGATAAGATATATGATATGCATGTCGTTGGAAAGCTGGCAAAAAATCACTAACTTTTCATTTAGATATCGAATGGTTTCGATGAGCGAATTAAAAGATATGACCAACTGAATTATTATTAATTTTCGTATTATTATTAAAAATGATTATTATTATTACTATCGTCGTTATTATCGTCGTTATTATTATTATCTAATTATTATTATTATCATTATTAATATAAGTATTATTATTAAAATTTGTTATTGTTATTATCATTAAAGTTATTATTATTATTACTATTATTATTATTATTATTATTATTATTATTATTATTATTATTATTATTATTATTATTAGTATTATCATTAATATTATTATAATACTTATTAGTATCCTTATCATTAAAACTAATATTAGTATCATCTAACTATTATAATTACTATTATTATCATTATTATGAATGTGATATAAAAGAGAACTAAAAGCTATTAAAAAAATCGATTAGGAAATAATGAGTATGAGTATCATGATGAGATTAAAATATGGTAAGATATTGATTTAAATAAAAATGCCATTTACATTATTTTTATCATTATTATTATTATTAAAAGTAGTATTAATATTAAAACTATCATTTTTACTAAAATTATTAATTTTAATAGAAATATCATTGTTACTACAAAATATCATTATTATTATCATTTTAGTATTATTGTAAATAAAAACTATCATTTTGAATAGAATTATTATTTTTATAAAATATTACTATTATTATAGTAATATTAAAAAGTATTGTTATTATCAAGATTATCATGATTAGAATTATTATTTTATCATAATTAATATCATCTTTAGTAAATAAAATATTGTTATTATTATTAGTAAAATAATAATAATTGTTATTATTACAAAATAATACAACTTTTACTTATTATTGTTATTATCGATATTATTTTATAAAATAAAAATGTGATACAAAGATATTTTACCACATGTAACATCCCACATTTTTCCGTTAATTCATTTTAACGCCCGTATTTTTTTTAAATAATCTTTCGTCATCTATATTCGTACCTTCCGTTAACTAACGTTCTTAACATTTCCGTTATTGGATTGTAACATCTCCCGTTTACTCTCGCGTATTTAAAATAATTCGTTTGGTTAATTCCCGCACCCGGCTCCAAACTTGAGGGACTAATCTTGTCACATGGAGGAACTTGGTTAACTAGTCACTCACCACCACCACCCATTCATTCATCACCTCCTCATCTCGTTACTTCCATCTTTTTCTCTCAAACCCCAACATCAAAGATTTATCATCTATTTCGGATCTAGGAAGCTCAAAACAAATCCGACTACATATTTGCAATCCTTGCATCATCCTTTTTAATTTGGTACAAATTTCACTACTTGGGGTAAAGTTTCTAAAAACTATAGATTTCTCTAATTCGTTTTATAGACTTGAAATGGTGTTAGTTAGTGTCTATGGCTCGTTTATAACATGAATATGTGATTTGTTTGCTTGTTCTTAATATTTTGAGTAACATGAACACTTGAAATAGGTTTGTTAAATCCTTGATTTTGGTTGATTAAATGTTGTTAGATATTAAACCTTATGTGTTAAAAGTCTTACTAGCATCATTAGCTTCGTTTTGGTATGTTGGATGACATGAAAACCTTACATTAACATGATTATTGATTTTGTGATTCTCGGTTAGGGTTTGATAGATTTTAAAACGAACATTCGATGCATTAAATGCTTTGCAATGTCATTTGTAAGTGTTTAGTTGTATTATACGCGTAATTACCTACGAAACGGCATATTATATGTGTGTAATAAGTTCCCGAATCATAAAATGCGTTTTACGAACTTGAAACTTCAATGATGAAGTTTTCAAGATCATTCGATGAGTATTTGGTCATTTTAAATGATGTAATTGTTGATGATATGTTTTTAGTTGTATTCCTCATCAAAATACCTTTCCAACGATATAAGATACGTGTTTTGAATGTTTTCGGTTCATATTTTGTGTTTGAAAGTGTTTTGGTTCGAGACTTTTCAAATTGCAGCAGCAGCAATCTGTAATACATTTGGACGTCATCCCAATCCCTTGGACGCCATCCCACCCTTCACTGCTGGACGCCGTCCAGCCATTCTAGACGCCGTCCAGATGATCTATCAGGGGCTGTCAAAAATTGTCATTTTTCATTTAATTCTAACTATGCTACGCACCTCCGATTAACATGAAACTTGGCCAACATGCTCACATATGATTATATAACTTAGAAAAATTGTCGGATACTCGACCCAACCCCGTTGACTTTGACTTTGACCAAGTTTGAATTTTGGTCAAACTTAACTAAAAACTTATGCAATCGTTCTAATCCTCTTTTATACTTGATTCTTGCATAAAACTTGCCAACTTGATTCACATGCTATATAATCGAGTCGTAACGAGCCATAGGACTAATTGAACACATTTCAACCGACCTTGTGTCGTAACCGGTTAATTGATACAACTTACTTGTTTAGGTCAAGACTAAACAACTTTCATGCACACGTTTACTTTGTGAAGTACATTTATACTCATGTCCTCGAGGTGAGATCATAGTCCCATCTTTCAACAACTTTCATACTTTTAAATCATGGGATGAGAAACATATACATTTTTATACTACATACTTTATACTTTGAACACAAGTACAAAAACAAACATTCCACAACGAGTTAGAACAAAAAGCCTCAATTCAATTATCATTAGTTACACTTGCAGGGTGTAAGCGAGAACTTATATTATGTGATCACATGGGCTTGACGACCCTCATTCGGACGGTTCGCTACCGTTAGAGGATGAAATATATTTTCGCATTTAGTGTATGTTCTAACACTACGTAACAGGGTACAAAACAGTTAAGTCTTGATAATTGGGTGCTCGCGAACATACTTTTGGAATGCAAATGATTTGGATAATCAACGTTATGAAAATACAAAATCTTGTGGTTCAAAAACAACATTTACAAATACACCTATGATTTCACCAACATTTTTTGTTGACAGTTTTCTATATGTTTCTCAGGTTCATGAATGGCTATTTGATACATGCTTCCGCGTACACTCATACTTGCTTGGGGTCAAGTATACATGCATACACTCTGATTACTCGTAAGTATGTATGTATGCTTCTTTGCAAGTCATGCACCTTTCAAATGAATGCGACATAATTTTGGTCAAACGCGTCTCATTTAGGGACTATGACCACGTAACGGGACCTAAGTTAACGGCGCCGTCAATGGCGATTTTGACGGGTCGTTACAGATGGTATCAGAGCGTTGGTTGTAGGGAACTAGGATGTTCATTAGTGTGTCTGACAGAGTCGTTAGGACGCATTAGTGAATCTAGACTATAACAGGATAGTTAGCCATTGCATTCTGACATACATTTGCTATAGATAGCACTTACTTGACTACTTGTGCATATATGCTTGAATCATTCTTAGGCGAACTTCTTAATGGTACCAAATGTTCATCATACAAACTCGTACTCTGCCAGTTTCTGATAACACACGTAAATTCAAGATTCATACGCGTAAGGATGACGACGACTTCATTCGTTACACTAGTTCGGGAACTTTGTCTCCCGGGTTGTTATTCACCACCGTCCCAGCTTACTATCCACGAGTACTATAAAGTTTCCACCACTATGGGAATTACTAACCACTACCGATGTTACACCGGTGTTCTTTACTATCTACTACTTCTTGGTACTACCACCACTACTCTAGGTGAGTATCGTCATCACTACTTATCACTACCGTTGCGTACTACTCGTTATCATAATTCGTTACTCCTTTCATACCTAAAGACATTATTGTTTGACTTGAACCGCATTGACGTGAACAATCGTTTATACACTTCCCTCGGAAAACGCTTCTTCAAGAGTTGTACTAATTCTTTCGATTCAATACGAGTCTCTTACGTCGTTACACTTTGTTCATTTTAAAACTTTACGATCACGCGAACTTGATTCTATGGAGTGATGTGGGAATGGAGGTATGAGTTAGCGTAATATAACGACACTCGATCAACGTAGTTATATTATGGTAAGTCATACCAAAGTTCTAATGACTCGTGATGGTGATTGGACTCGATCAACCTAATCACCATCATGTGCCATGTACATGACTTTATTTTTCCTTGTTACCATCCGAAAACTTTGAGAATATTGATAACAACCATACCAGGGACACATCTTGATATTTCCAAATCCTATTTATGCTCTTGAACGAATGACCAATTCTTTCAACTTCAAAACATATGTTAATCGTGTATACTATCCCGTCTTCGCACACTTTTATCGACGAACTATGAAACGCTTGATATGCTCACATTGAGGCGGAAACTTCCCTCGCATTACACTCGTACTTCCGTGTAAGGAAAACCTTTATCTAAATTCTCAATGGAGAGAGAGACTCTTCACGTTATACTAATATTCACCTCGAGGGTGAATAGTCCTAACAAACGTTTTCAGTAACCAATAAGAAACTTGTTCTAACAAACATTTTCAAGTCCTAACAAATTTGTTCAAACATATCTTAAAGAATTGTACCTCATTTCGGATCGAGATACTTGTTTCATTTCTAAATTTCGGAGTGCCTTACAAGAACGGGGATCCATTCGAACATGAGTACCGCGTATCATCCACAAACCGACAGACCGAGCAAATGTATGATTTAAACCTTTGAAAAACGTATTACGAAATTGTATTGTTGCCTTTAATTGATTCCTCTTACAACGATAGTTATCATTTGAGTCTTAATACCACGCCTTTCAAAATTTTATATGGCTTCAATGTCGTTCTTCTATTCGTTGAACTGAAGTAGGTGACAAGTAAACCACCGGACCCGAACTTATTCATGAAATAACCGTTAAGATCGTTCAAATACAAAAAAGACCCAAGATGGCCCGTAATCGCCACTATGCCGATGTTAGACGTAAGCCTCTCGAATTCCTAGTGGGTGACCGCGTAATATTAAATATCGCACATTGGAAAGGTGTAATCAATTTCGAAAAACGTAGAATGCTAAATCCGCGATACTTTGATCCTTTTAAATCCTGGGGGCGTATTGGACCCGTTGCTTACCGTTTCGAACTCCCAACTCAAACTAATTCTGTTCATCCTACATTCTGTGTATCAAACTTAAAGACGTGTCTTGCGAAACAAGAACTTGTTAACCTTTTCGGTGAGCTTACTATCGATGACAACCATCAATTCCTAGGGGAACTATGAATCGTGAAACCAAACTTTAAAAACAATGTAAAATTCCGATCGTCAAAGTTCGTTGGAATGCCCAAGGAAGTATCTCCACCCATTCGTAGAATTGGCAATGCAAGATTTCGAGGAAGAAATAACGACTGCTACTTCCAACTAAATTTCGGGACGAAATTTCTTTTAAGGTGTAGGTAATGTAACATCCCGCATTTTTTCGTTAATTCATTTTAACGCCCGTCTTTTTTTTTAAAATAATCTTTCATCATCTATATTCATACCTTCCATTAACTAATGTTCTTAACATTTCCGTTATTGGATTGTAACATCTCCCGTTTACTCTCGCGTATTTAAAATAATTCGTTTGGTTAATTCCCGCACCCGGATCCAAACTTGAGGGACTAATCTTGTTACATGGAGGAACTTGGTTAACTAGGCACCCACCACCACCACCCATTTATTCATCACCTCCTCATCTCATTACTTCCATCTTTTTCTCTCAAACCCCAACATCAAAGATTTATCATCTATTTCGGATCTAGGAAGCTCACAACAAATCCGACTACATATTTGCAATCCTTGCATCATCCTCTTCAATTTGGTACAAATTTCACTACTTGGGGTAAAGTTTCTAAAAACTATAATGGTGTTAGTTAGTGTCTATGGCTCGTTTATAACATGAATATGTGATTTGTTTGCTTGTTCTTGATGTTTTGAGTAACTAACATGAACACATGAAATGGGTTTGTTAAATCCTTGATTTTGGTTGATTAAATGTTGTAAGATGTTAAACCTTATGTGTTAAAAGTGTTACTAGCATCATTAGCTTCGTTTTTGTATGTTGGATGACATGAAAACCTTACATTAACATGATTATTGATTTTGTGATTCTCAGTTAGGGTTTGTTAGATCTTAAAACGAATATTCGATGCATTAAATGCTTTACAATGTCATTTGTAAGTGTTTAGTTGTATTGTACACTTAATTACCTACGAAACGGCATATTATATGTGTGTAATAAGTTCCCGAATCATAAAATGCGTTTTACGAACTTAAAACTTCAATGATGAACTTTTCAAGATCATTCGATGAGGATTTGGTCATTTTAAATGATGTAATTGTTGATGATATGTGTTTAGTTGTATACCTCGTCAAAATACCTTTCCAACGATATAAGATACGTGTTTTGAATGTTTTAGGTTCATATTTTGTGTTTGAAAGTGTTTTGGTTCAAGACTTGTCAAATTGCAGCAGCAGCAATCTGTAATACATTTGGACGCCGTCCCAATCCCTTGGATGCCGTCCCACCCTTCATTGCTGGACGTCGTCCAGCCATTCTGGACGCTGTCCAGATGATCTATCAGGGGCTGTCCAAAATTGTCATTTTTCGTTTAATTCTAACTATGCTACGCACCTCCGATTAACATGAAACTTGCCAACATGCTCACATCTGATTATATAACTTAGAAAAATTGTCGGATACCCGACCCGACCCCGTTGACTTTGACTTTGACCAAGTTTGACTTTTGGTCAAACTTAACTAAAAACTTATGCAATCATTCTAATCCTCTTTTATACTTGATTCTTGCATGAAACTTGCCAACTTGATTCACATGCTATATAATCGAGTCGTAACGAGCCATAGGACTAATTGAACACATTTCAACCGACCTTGTGTCGTAACTGGTTAATTGATACAACTTACTTGTTTAGGTCAAGACTAAACAACTTTCATGCACACGTTTACTTTGTGAAGTACATCTATAGTCATGCGCTCGAGGTGAGATCATAGTCCAATCTTTCAACAACTTTCATACTTTTAAATCATGGGATGAGAAACATATACAGTTTTATACTACATACTTTATACTTTGAACACAAGTACGAAAACAAACATTCCACGGCGAGTTAGAACAAAAAGCCTCAATTCAATTATCATTAGTTACACTTGCAGGGTGTAAGCGAGAACTTATATTATGTGATCACATGGGCTTGACGAGCCTCATTCGGACGGTTCACTACCGTTAGCGTGTGACGACCCGGAAATTTTCAACCAAATTTAAACTTAATCTTATATGATTTCGGCACGATAAGCAAAGTCAGTAATATTGAGTCTCAAAATTTTTGAACTATTTTATGAATCCATTTGATCTTTGACTAGTTCGACGATTCACGAACAATTGTTTGTAACTAAATATGTATATGTATATGTATATATATATATATATAAATGTAAGAATATATATATATATATATATATATAAATGTAAGAATATATATAATAATTTGAAAATTTTAAAATACAATTTAAACATTAAAATTAAAGATGTAAAATAAGACATAAAATAATTAAGTTGTACTTAAAATGAATTTATATTTAAATATATGATTTCTATAAATAATTAATATCGTATGTATATTGTAATATATATAAAAATTATAAATATTAAAAATTCACTAAAAGTTATTATATATTATATGATTATTAAATATTGCATGATTAATAATATTTAAACTACAAGTTGAATATAGTAATTATTATTATTAATTTCAATATTAATATTTGTATCAGTGATATTATTAATTCTAATATGAATATATATATATATATATATATATATATATATATATATATATATATATATATATATATATATATATATATATATATATATGAAATTTGAGATGTATGAGTTGTTATATTATTATTATTATTATTATTATTAATATTTTTATAAATAGTAATATTATTAATATCATTAATATTATTATTTTAAATACATAATATATACATATGGAATTTGATATAAATTGATATATTATTATTACTTATATTTATTATCTTTATTAGTTAGTATTATTATTATCAATAATAATGTTATTTTTATCGTTTTCATTATTATTATTATTATTGTTACTTATTATTATATCTAGTATTAATAATATTAAGAGATTTGTAATAATAGACTCATATTATATTATTAATTAATATTACAGAATTGTTATTACAGATATATATATATATATATATATATATATATATATATATATATATATATATATATATATATATATATATATATATATATATATATATATATATATATATATATATATATATATATATATATATATATGCAGATTTGTACGCGTATCAAATATCTATAATCTTCACTTTTATATTTTTTTTTCTTTCTTTCTCCAACTCGTGACATATTGTCGGATCAATCACCACCATAAAACAAATAATCAGTCGAATCTCTATTATTTACAACATTTAGATAATGATTTGTAACACTGCAAATCGAAGAAAAGGAAGTCCAAATTGAATTGCAGATCACAGATAATTTTTTTTTTCATTTTCTCTGTACGCTTCAATTTTTCTCTTAATTCAGTTTCGAATCAATTAGCAAAATCTAATAAAGCTGTTATGTTAGGATTCATATGGTCGAACTTTTTGTAAAGTTTCAGGTCTCAATTCGATGTATGGAATTAGAATTTTCGAGTCAAAGTAAAAACTTCAAAAAGTCAACTTTTATTCTTCAACAAAATTTGAACTTTCTGTTGTGTTTTAAGACAAATTAGCAATCCATGAAGTTTCTAAAATGGATTTGACATATATTTCATGTTATGATCTTTGGCTAAAACTTTATCAAATTCGAAACCCAATTTTTTTTCTTTTTTCCTTCTTATCCTCGAACAGCAGCGTTCTTATTTTTTATGTTTTTCTTTATTTATTATTTTTTTTATTTTGTTTTGTTTTGTTGAGTCTATTAATTTAAAATTCACAAATTTTAAAATTTTTTTCTGTTTAATTAAAGAAACAAAGAATGTGTTGGTTAATACAAATTTGGTTTGGTATTGTTGAAGAAGATGATGAAATAGGAACTAGTTTTAAATACGGGTTATTTAAAATAAAAAATAGAACAAATCAGTAAAACAGAAGATAGATCGATGGTTACCAGGTTGTGTTGAGGAACAAGGGGTCTCGGGTTCAATTCCGGGCTGGGACATTCTTTTTATTGAAAGCTTATTAAGGTAGTCCTTTTATTTCTATTATTATTATTATTATTATTATTATTATTATTATTATTATTATTATTATTATTATTATTATTATTATTATTATTATTATTATTATTATTATTATAAATATGATTATTATTGTTATGATTATTATAGTTATTGTTATTAATGTTAGTATTAAAATTATTATTGGTAAGAATACTACTAATATAAGTAATAAATATCAATTATTATTATTAGGTATTAGTAATATTATGAATATCATTAATATAATTATTATTATCATTATCATTATTACTAGTATTATATTATTAGTATTATTATTACTAGCCTTATAAATATTATCATCATTGATAATATTATTATTTTTTGTATTGTCCTTAAGTATTATTGTTATTATCATTACTAACATTATTATTGACTTTATCATATTATTATTATAAGTATTATTAAATTATTAATTATTAATAATATTACCAAATTTATCATACTAAATATTAATATCACTATTATGATTATGATTATTATTGTTATCATTTTATAAATATTAGAACCTTTATTACTAACATAAGTATATTATTAGTATTAGTATCATTTTATAATTATTAGTATTATTAATATTGACATAAGTATTATCATTCATATGATCACTTTTATTAAAATGAATATCATTAACAAGTACTGTTATTATTAAAAATTAATATAATCATTACTAAAAAGTATCATTACTTTAAATATGTATTTTTTTTATAAAAACTATTACTAATACTATCATTATTACTATTAAGAAAATTATTATTTTTATAATTATACCTATTCTAGTATTATTATAATTATATTATATAAACAAAGGATTGCTTATATAAAAAGATATATAATATAAAACTTAACTATATTAAAATTGTTATCTATTTAAATATAAAAACAACATATAGTTTATTAATATAAAAATTTTATCGTTAATAAAAATATATATATAAATTTGTTGGATTACAATTAAATGTTTTAATAGATATACAATTGATATAGGTTCGTGAATCCGAGGCCAACCCTGCATTGTTCAGTTTCGTCATATGTATTTTTACTACAAAATACAGTATTGTGAGTTTCATTACTCCCTTTTTAAATACTTTTGTAATATATATTTTTGGAACTGAGAATACATGCGCTTTTATAAATGTTTTACGAAATAGACACAAGTAATCGAAACTACATTATTTGGTTGAATGATCAAAGCCGAATATGCCCCTTTTTAGCTTGGTAGCCTAAGAATTGGTGTTTATTATAATTGCCACCAATTGACGCGAATCCTAAAGATAGATCTATTTGGCCCAACAAGCCTCATCCGAGTTACGGATGCTTTAGTACTTCGATTTGGCTTTAGTACTTCGATTTATCATGTCCGATGAGAGTCCTGGAATGATGGGGATATTCTATATGCATCCTGTTAAGATTGGTTACCAGGTGTTCAATCCATATGAATGATTTTTATACAGATGCATGATATTTATGAGAAATGAAATGAAAATCTTGTGGTCTATTAAATTAATGGAAATGATTGTTTATGATAAGCTAATGAACTCACCAACCTTTTGATTGACACTTGAAAGCATGTTTATTCTCAGGTATGAAAGAAATCTTCCGCTATGCATTTGCTCATTTTAGAGATATTACTTGGAGTCATTCATGACCCAAAAGACGTTGCATTCGAGTCGTTGAGTTCATCAAGATTATTATTAAGTCAATTATAATTGGATATATTATGAAATGGTATGCATGCCGTCAACTTTCAATGTAATGAAAGTTTGTCTTTTAAAAACGAATGCAATGTTTGTAAAATGTATCATATAGAGGTCAAGTACCTCGCGATGTAATCATATGTTATTGTATTCGTTCTTATGGATTAGGACGGGTCTTTACATGTGGTATCAGAGCGGTGGTCTTAGCGAACCAGGTCTTGCATTAGTGTGTCTAACTGATAGTTATTTAGATGCATTAGTGAGTTTGGACTTCGACCGTGTCTGCATGTCAAAAGTTTTGCTTATCATTTCTAGTCAGAAATCATCTGCTTATCATCCTTAGAAAATTATCTACTTATCATTCTTAGTCTAGACACGTCTTACTGCAGTTAGTGCATCGATAGTGTATAGACCAAATTTATATCTTAACTTATCTGTTACTATAGACTTTACCTAACAGCTTCCGTAGATTCATCCGTAACTTATGGGATTTTAAGTATTACATATGCATATGTAAATTATGTATTGCAGGATCCTAATCTACATCCTATAATCTATTTCTTATCAAAAATCCTTCATTAGATCGTACGATCTGGATCCCTCAACCAGTTCGAATTCCTCGGATTCCGACAGTTATTCTAACACGGATATTCACCTAAGCTCCGGAAGCAGCATCACCAGAATGAATCAACCAATCAGCCATCGTCAATTCTGAATGAATTAGGGATGGGTTCTTAACCTACTTAATTATTGGAGATAAGAAGAAGGTGATCCCTTCCATCCACCATATTGTCCTCTTGGCTAAGAACCTGAAGCACTTATCGGCGAACCAGTTCGAAACACCATCTTCACTCTCATTTCCATGGTATCTCACCACGAATATATAATATTTCAGATTCTAAACCTTATTCATCCCCTCATTCCAACCGCCAATCATCCCGGAGTAATCGAAGAAGTCAATGAACTTCGCGCTCGAGTATCAATTTAGAGAACATGGTGCAAAACTTACCAGCTTTAGCAACATCACCGGCACCAACAGCACCACCAACATCAACACAGTACCACCAACAACCCAAGTTTCAACATCACACGCCTCAACATCTCATTCTGTACCTCGAGCATAATCATCGTTCTACGAATCGTTCAACATCATATATCTTCGTTCTACATGGCGATTATGTAATTTCTAATGTTTTAGAGATTATATATTCTAGTTCTAACGATAAATCAAATGAGGTTAATATCATATTGACTCATTAAATCCATGATTACATCTGAAGAAAAAAATATATATATATATATATATATATATATATATATATATATATATATTCATAAAGATTGTAATTAAAAATTCTTTTATACAAACTGTTAATGGTGAAAATATTTTAACGGGTAGGTAATACCCGAAGAATATTTAGATTTCACATTAATAACTTACACTGTACATTCTTTCAAATCTGATTCAACAGTTATTTACTATCCTACTTACATCCACCGGTGCACATATCCGTTCACCACAGAATAACCATTTTCATTCAATTTCATATTTGGATTTTGACCTATCAGAATCCGACAAGTGGCATAATGAAGAAAACATTGGACAAAATAAAATTTGTTAGAAACAAACAAATTAACTATGAGAAATTTTGTTAAGAATCCACGCTAACAAAATCCAAGCTAACTATTTCTAGCTAACTGTTAATTCCTTATTGTACATTTAATTATCGCAATTTATTTTATCGCAATTTAATCCTCGCAATTTTATTTATTGTCATTTAATTTCTGTTATTTATTTTACGCACTTTAAATATCGGGACATGTATACAAGGTTTTGACATATCATATCGACGCATCTATATATATTATTTGGAATAACCATAAACACTCTATATGCAGTAATGATCGAGTTCTCTATACATGGTTGAGGATGATTCTATAATAATATATATATACTTTGAGTTGTGATCGAGTCTAAGACATGTACACGGGTCACGATACGTATTAATTAATTCGAATATTATATATTAAACTATATATGAATTATTGGACTGTCAACTGTGGACTATCGACTGTGGACTAATAACATTGGACAATTAAAATGAATTAAAATATTGATTATAACATATGAAACTAAACAATTCTTCAAGTTTGCCACTTGATTTCATCTTAAACCTCATTTGTATCTTGACAATTATAATTTGCGTTCAAACCTTTCATGATTCTTAAAAACACCTCAGTAGAGAGAATGAATTAACTGCATCTCATCTACGAAAGGAAAGATTCATGCATATATTTATGCACCTGAAAATACTCGAAACCTGAGTAAACGTTTAACACGTATCTGTGATAACTCCTTTGGCGTTGTTATTATAAATAAAAATAAAAAATAACTCTGCAATCCCTTTCCAAACTAGCCAATTTTGTCATAGCTCCAGCATATTTTGACTTTTCGTTCGAAACAACCATATCCTAACCTTGATATATATGCGTACTCTTTTATTGTTATCGGGGAACCTTTTATATTCCACCTTTATAACCACATACGTATCAGTAACCTCGTTGCTCCGTGGCTTAAATCTCTTCGATAAATCACTATATTTATCCATTGAAACCCTATCATATACTCATCCGCATCTTGTAACAAGAATTGCCATTCCAAATACCGGGAATCAACAATCAGTACTTTGAAAACTCACAGCATGTCTACATCAACAGTTATATATATACATATAATATTTACCTCTTAGAATTATGATCTTCCATTCTGAAATTCTGAAAATCACTCAGTTTACAAATCAATACTCTGAATGTTGAAAAAGTTGAATGAAGCAGCAGAAACCGTAGACAACCGTAAACGACCTTAATCATCAGAAGTTTGATGATAAAGAATAGTATGTTGGAAAAGCTCAGAAAAGTTGGAAATGGAAAATGGATTGAGCTAACCACGAAGGAGACCAAGGACAAATACAAGTACTATACCCTATATTCAAAGAATCCAGGTAATTCTGGATCCGTTGAAATCTTTAGAGAATATCTTGCTCCGAAGTCGTGTTAAAATCTTGCGGAAAATTTTTCTTCATCAACCTTCGAACTTGGAAATTCCAAAATATCATCATAAATATCTTCGATATTTCTGAGGATATTTTCATAAATATTCTCGTCTGAAATTATATACCTCTTCGTGCTTCCTGTGTTTCATTATATTGGAAACTTCTGCAAAATCTAAGTTTAATTTATGAATGAATTTTGGAGAAATGTAAAGAAATTGATGCATGAATTAGTATAATATAATGACACTTGATCAACGTGATTATATTACAGTAAGTCATGCTGAGTTTCTGATGGAATGTGATGATTCACAGATCATAACGTCATCATGTGCCATGTTACATAACTCTTTCATTCTGCTTAACTTCTGAACATATCAAGAAAGTATATTCTTGATAGTTCTATTCTCAGTGATTCTGGTAATTTGACAAATCAAATTGTGCTATTACATTCTTTCTTGTTTAGAACATTAAGTTCATTCGAAACCTCTATACTTACGAATTCTGGACCGTTACTCGCTTTACTAGAGATCGAGGGGATAATAAAAAGGCAAAGAGCTCCAAAATATAAGAGAAAATACAAAGCCCAATAACAACACGGAGGTTACAAACCGTGGATATTAATACAAATAGCAATATAAAGACATGGTAGAATTAAGAATAGTATCACCCCAAGGTAATAGTAGAAGTAAACAGATTTCTCTGGTGGAAAATTTAAAAGAAGGATGACAGAAATGATAATTAAGAAAATATCAAGAATTAGAACGGGATTAGGCATTTTCACAATCTTTTGGATGTACGAACTAAGAAAGAAAGTATAGGAATGGTGAGAATAATGGAACGGAAAAAGTTTAATTTATAATGGAAATATTAGACAGAGTAATCGAGGCAGATCACCGTATTTAATTATAGAGATCTTAATTTTCTTACTCGCCGAAGAATCAAATCTTTTAGATTTTGAAGATTTTCTTTAAATCCCCTGAATTCCGGAATTCAACCATGAACACGTCAAAAGTTAAGACAAAACTTTTCACTCTTCTATGATAGCTTCATTCGTACACTTCGAATAATCAAATTGTTTTATTACTCAATGATAATAAAACTCTATTTAT